>NC_089275.1:887493-1259987 GCF_963678975.1 Dysidea avara
GATTGTCACTGTTTTAACAGTGCATGCTACGGAAATTTGTAGCCCAAGGAAGCTCACAACAAAATGACAAGCAACCACTTTCTGGGCAAACACATAGTTTTATATTACCTCTGTATCAGCAATCGTTGAAACTCTTATCACAGCCCTATTTGGTCATCTAATATGTCTATGAAGACTGCGTCTTTCCCCCCCAACGCGTCAGGGGCGGATCTAGAAATTTTCAGAGGGGGTTTCTGGTTCTCTGGAATTGTAACTTCAGTCTAGCTGCAAGTTGAAGACCAAAAAAAAAAAAAAAGGTCACCACGTGCTTTTCAACGCTGTGAATAGAGATTTCCAACCTACCGATTTTTCACATATATATTTGCTAATCAAATTACACCCCCTCAACAAATGTTTCACGAGCTGCTGTTCTAGTATGTAGTAGCCAATGCTTTGTACTTCGTAATGCACTTTACCGAATTAAATTTCATCCAGTATTTATTGAAATATGCGAAATCAAAGTTTGAGAAATAAAATTCCCCAATGGGAGCCCATACAAAAATTCTGTAGGACGTAATGTATGGGAAAACACGGGATTTTACGGCACCACTTATAGTCAAAATTTTCTGCGAGTTTCTGTGACCTGTAAGGCTGAAAGAAGCGATCTTAGGCAAAGTAGATACGCTGATTCTGAATTTGGCATCGGTTTTTTGATGAAAAGATGTTTTGTGGTGGTCAATGACGAAACTTTGTCTTGTAAAAGGGTATAGCACCATCTAAGACACTTCACAATTCTGCAATACAACCATCCTGGTATTCAAGACATTCATCCAAGTATAGTTTGAAAGTGAGTAGTTTGTTGTGTTGTGAGGAATTGCTTTATAGCATACAAGGTGATGCATAACTTTTGAAAAGCACAAGTGATACCAACCTTGTAAGGCTTCACAACTACCTGTTGTGATGTTCTGATATGCCCACTATTATTGTTGTCTATTTTGTTGCAGCTGCATGACTGTAATTCTAGTCAGAGACAGAATATTGTTTCTCTTTATTATGCAATGATGTCATCATATTATATAATAATTACTATCTTCTGTACTTTTAGAGTGGCAAATAAAGTGAAGTAGTATAAAAAAATTGCAGTCTTACAATAATATTGAAGAATACTGGTCATATATGTTGGAATCTGATTGTTGTATTTGCAAAGTAATTTTTAATTGTGCCCTGTAATGTCAAAGGCCACTCTGTAATACAATATCACTAATTAATCATCTGTAAATATGTTTGGGGTACCTGTATATAATTTGTATTTACAGAACTCGCACTATTCTTAGCAAATTACTAACTCAAACATTAAATATTACAAATGGTCATTCTACAAAGGAGTGGTCACTTTAGAAAGTTTTACCTTGCTCATGCATTTTACTACATTAAATGGTTATGTGGTGAAAATTTCATGTCATTAGGAGATTCATACTCAAATTTATGGCACTTTGGATATTGTGTTTGGTGCCACGTTAATGTACAGAAAAGCCCTAAAAATGTCGTACACAAAAATCACCACTCTGCTGACTTCTTTTGCTTATATCTTTTGGTAGGAGCCACTGATTGAGGAGCGGTATGATTCTAATAGATAGCATAATATTTGCCATACCAAAGAATGTAAGGAATGTAATTTGGTTGGAAATCTCTACTGTGAAGGTGATTTGAAAGTAAAAGTATGAAATTTAGCCAATAGAAAGAGCCATAAAATGTATAACTCTGTAATTTTTATCACCCAAACGAATCATAGGGGCGCGTGCTAGTTCAGAAGGGGTTTCTAGAAACCCCATAAAACTGCCCCTGCTCGTGTCTTCAATCTGTAAGTACACAGTCTGCCTGAATAAAAGGTTTTTAAACCTTTCCAAAACTGCGGTAAGGAGGCCGTCTCTATTGCCAAAGAATGTAACCACCCTTGTTCTAAGACCTGAAGGTATAACCAGTGACACCAGGGCACTTTTCTTTCCAGCTTCATGCTCAGCTTGGAGTGACATCGTTTAGCACATGTTCAACACTTCCACGTGTTAAATATAATACTATAAACAGCTTGCTTGCATGTGATCTTGCAGACAACACTTGAAAAGCCTAGAACAAAGCAGACAACCTTAGCTATAATGGCTGTATCAAAGGAAATATGAAGATAAGGATATCTACCTTCGTCAAATACCCCACTACCTGGGGGAAGATTAGTGGTCGATTCCCCCACCTATCCCCCACCGCTGCCCGTGTTCATAGTAGTCGGGCATAGCATTAATAGGTGCTTAAGGAATATATAATCTGTGCCTCCGTACAGTAGCGTAGTCTAAGCACTTTAAATAATCTTGTGGCATCTATTATGGTGCTTAAAGAAAGTGTTGATACGGAAAATTAATGCTTCAATATGGTTTCGTTGGATGAAGAAGACAAGCAACCTGATTGAAGATAAAAGAAAATGCAAGGCGCAGAGAACACACACTCATCAGAACCCCAAAAGGCACATCCTATCGGTGAATTTGTTATTGTGGCGTAAAATGGTGGCCGTGCACTGCTTCGTTTGGCCTCTAGGCTTGCGACTGTGGTCAATCAGTCAGTCAAGCAGTCAGGCAGTCAGTCTAAAATTCAAGTTTTTGGCGATTTTTAAAATCAGTTCTGTATCCGGCCACCTGTAAGCGTTTTGTTGTATTTAATGCTGTTTTATGTATTATATGGACTAGTACTATTCCGTAAAGGTGATTTTAGTCTCGTAAGATATCTCTAGGATGATTTTTAAAGGCGGAATTTTGGGCAGCGCATGAAAATTTCACCTGGATTCCTACTTAAACGGTACAACCGTACCATTTGATACAGTACCTGTAATTACAATGCAGCTATACTAGAATTCAGTAATACTACAGGTTGGTGTACAAACCACACTCAGCATGCATAGCTAATGCAGAGATGCAATCTAGAGGCATTTTTGGGTTGATTTTAGTTGTCCATCACACTGCTTAGAGTGTCCATCAAGTTAACCAAACACAACATATTATGATATCGTGTTTACAAACAGATTATAACCATGTCAATTTGTATAAACGATCATACTGTAAAGTGGAATAGTAAGGAACAGTTCAGTATAGCAGTGATGATTGTATAGAGCTGACATACAGGGAAGGGAGTGCACAGCATGGATGTTGTGTAGAACGAAGTAGAATTTCAGGGGGATCTGTGCATCCACAGAAATTTTGTATTTTGTATGTCTTAAAATTGACACTACAAGTCACCTGAGGTTGAATAAAGGTTTAACAAGCTTTGGGGGGATGCTACAGCCTGGGAGCTAGGGCAAAGTTTATGTAGATAGATGAAACAGCGACAAATAATGATCTATACATTGCAAACATATTACCACATGTAGAGTTTTGAGGCTAGCTACATACACAACTCATGTGTTGACCACCAAAATTATTGCCAAGAAATGACTTATGTGATGGTAAGTTAATGGCAAAAATTAAATAATGACAATCAATGCAGAATGCTAGTGAGATTTAGAGGAGGCAACACAAAATCACCTGAATTGTCGTTATTAAAATTTTTACCATTAACCTACCATCACAGCCACTCCTTGGCCACCACTTTTGATATCCCAGTTGCCCCACCCCCTCCTGGCTGCACTATTGACAGTGCCATTCCCAAGAAATACACTACATCTTGTTAACTGTCTTTTATGAACAAATTTTCAAACACTGTACATTATCCAATTCTGGTATACCTATCGAAGACAGGGCACCTTTTTTACTGTGTTGACCCAAGTGTAGCATGTTACAATTCTTTGTTATACCATATCTTGTACATGTATGCTTGTATAACATCATTGGGAAATAGGAATACTGTCTTTATCATGGTGGTCAAGAACATGTTGTAGTTATATTATAATCGCGTTACCCATAAACTCCATTGGTGAAACATTTTTGTCACTGACTTTACATGTACAGCTGGACAAGATGATTATGATAGACTACGTCCTCTATCATATCCGGACACTGATGTTGTCCTGTTGTGTTTCCCATGTGATTATCATCCTTCATTTGAGAATGTCGCAGATAAATGGCTTCCTGAGGTATGACCACTTCAAGAAGTGATAATAATAGTAATACCTCACAGGTGAAACACTTCTGTCAAGAATCACCTTTGTTACTGGTGGGGATGAAAAGTGACCTAAGAACAGATATCCCAGCTTCTAATCATGTTAAACGAAGTGAAGCAATTCGATTTGCTAAAAATATTGGTTAGTTATGCAGATCTTACTATATATTACTATGGGATGGTGTGGTAGGTGCTGTGGGCTACTATGAATGCAGTGCAAAACTACAGAGTGGATTGGATGAAGTGGTGAAATCTCTTGTTAATGCAGCACTTCACACTAGGAGAACAACTGTGTGGCCATGGAAGAGGTAGCACATGACATATACCCCTGATGTGATAATATATTGTTTGTTACAGATGGACTAGAGGTAATATTGAAGTGAAGGCATCTGGTCCTCATGCTCCTGAGTTACCTAAGGCACCTCTGATCAACATCCCATCTTCAACACTTCAACCAGAGTGGCAGAAGATGATCAACAATGATTACTTATCTGATGTACAGTTCCACTACAAATCTGATTATTGTTACTATGGACACAAGGTGATGTTGTGTGCTACATCAGAATTGTTCAGAAGAGTATTTGAGGTGGGAACAGACTTGAAACCAGAGAAAGGTTTATCACAATGTAATAGTTGGAATAAGAAGAGATTAAAAGCTATTACAAGACAGAGTGTGAACAATGGTGCCATATCTGCCTTCAAGAACATTTATGACAAGTGAGTGTTGTTAGGGTTAGTAGTAGAGTGATTGTTGTATTGTAGGGAGAATGTAACTGTTATAACTGTTAATGATGAACAAGTGACACGACTAGCATTTGAGAGGTGTCTGTCCTTCCTATACACTGGTTGTGCTGATGTCAAGGATGATAGTGATTTGGAAGACACTGTCACTGCTGCTGAGTTGCTGAATTTACCAGAACTAGTAATGGTTTGTCAGATCAACAAAGTGACTCATCCGACTGAGAGCACTGTAATGAATCAACACAGCAGTAAGATGATGAAGCAGTTGTTCCTGAACAAGTCACTATATTCTGATGTAACATTTGTTGTGGATGGTAAGAAAATACCATCCCATCGTTGTGTACTGACAACTCGTTGTGAATTAATGTCTGCCATGTTTAGTGGGCAGTTCTCTGAGAGCAGTACTGCTGAGGTGAGATCATGTGATCCAGTAGACATGTGATCATCACATGTTATACAGGTGAAGATACCAGGAACAGATGTGGACACCTTCATGGCCTTCCTACAATACCTCTATACTGACCATGCTCCCATAGAGGGTGATCCTATGGCTTTACTAGTATTAGCAGATCAGTACTGTATGGACAGGTTGAGGGCCCTCTGTGAACTACACATCAGCAACATTGTTTTAACATTTACTGAGGATACCATAGCTAAATCAGACATGGATTTTATTGGTGTGTGCGTGTGTGTTGTGTGTGTGTGTGTGTGTGTGTGTGTGTGTGTGTGTGTGTGTGTGTGTGTGTGTGTGTGTGTGTGTGTGTGTGTGTGTGTGTGTGTGTGTGCATGTGTGAGAGAGAGGGGGGAGGGTTGAAACAAGGATCAGCACAACAGACCTGGATGACCCACACTGACCTAAATAGTAATCCAGATGTGTCACAAGTAAGCTTTCTCACATTGGTTTTGTTGATCTTTCAAGCTTTTTTTGTACGATCATGAGCCAACAATGTACAATTGTGCATGGCTCCACGTAAGTCTACAGGTAGCAATACACAATGCCAAATACTTCTTGTTGTAAACCATGTGATTCAAACTGCTTCAGTACTCTAGCTAGACTAGAGATCCTGTTTGGCACTTATCGGTAAAGGTACTTAAATATGTAATCTATAAGCACTAGCTCTTTTTTTCTGGAAGACTAGACTACGGTTTGCAGCACTCTTCATAATAAAGCCTGTTTTGAGAATGAATTGTCTAAGCCCAATTAATTTACCACACATGATTGATCCAATCCAGCCAGATGAGACCCACTTGAATATGGCCTGGATTACCTGAGGTGTATGCTATATAGTGGTGTTGGTCTATGACAGATTCAGTACACGTCATCACCATGACAACATTGTTTTAACACTACAGGATTGCTATTTGATGCTCAACTATATAATGCTGATCAGTTGAGTGGCTTCTTGCTTCATTTCATCTCCAGCAATTATCTAGCATTTGAGTCAACTGAACAATTTCAACGTTTGACAGGAGACAACTTATCATATGTACAAGAACATCGCTGGCCACCATTATCCTACATCAAGTCAATGGAGGAGTGGAGGGAGAAATTTGGGAAGAAGTCTAGTGGATCATCAGTGAAGAACACTACTAGTAGAAATTGTGTAGTAATGTGATGTGTCACTGTAGTGTTTGTGATCACAGAGAATGAAACATCATAATGTACATGTGGTTTGAAAATGCACATACTTATTGGAAAGTCAGTAAGGGGCCTAGTCTCAGGGTTGGCACATGCAGATTTTATTTTTCATGTGTGACTTAATGGTTGAATTTTTTCACTGTGCTATCCCACATCTGCTCATTACATAATGCATGATACTAACTTTATGCTTTGTATGGATTCTTATCTGATCCACAGAAGTTTGCATTACATTGGCTGAAGATAAGGATACTCTCAGTCAAATACTCTAATAGAACAGTCACCGCATATATCACAGGGGCAAGAGGAGGAGCACAAACAAGTTCAGAACCACACCATAACAAAAGGAATTTCTACCTACAACCTATTATAGTTGATGTGTACCATAGCAAATAATTACCTCTCAGTAATGTTCACTGTTGAATATTACCATATTAGGCCATTGCAGAAGGTTGTGAGGTATTAGTTACAGAAGCTATTAAATTATGCTTAAACACCTGCCAAGTTTTAGAGATGCTTACTACACACGAAGGTGCTGGATGACAGTTTGAGTTTGGTTTTGCAGTAAAGGGAGGAGATATGTCTGCCTTCCAAACTAAAAGTATTATGATTTTGGCTTTACTGGTATATCAAAGTGAAATAGCTCTTCTAAAAGAAGTGGGAGGATGCTGGATCTACCATTGTTAGAATTCTCCACTTGCAGTTAGCTACTATATGGAAACTTGCATCTGCAGCACTGCACCGGCCCGTAGGTGCCAACTAGGTATAACCATGCAATAAATACATACACACTGCACACACAATCAGTTGTAACAACCTATACTCATATTGTGTAGTATTAGTCTGTGTATTTTGTATGTGTATTTTGTATGTGTGATTGTGGGTTGTCTACTGATTAAGAAGGTTGCATGCACACGCAGCTGGCCTGCTGGAATATCTTGCTAATCATATACAATTGCTGTATGCTGTGTATTAGTCTCATATATAACTGTTACCATTAACCAGTGTTGATAATTAGAATAAAATATGTCTCCTGTGTTTATTGCATTCTACACTGTAAAATTATGATTGCACTAACATGTGGAATTCTTGTCACAATTTGTCAACATAATCACTACAAATCATTTGTAAACAAGTCTATGATACTATTGTACTCAGTGTTTAGAATGATAGCTTTAAGAGGAAGTTGCTAACAGCGAAAACCTCTTGATAGAGGAGTTTGTAGATCTTTGGTTCATATCTGTAAAAAAAAAAAAAAACCAAAGAGACAGAAGATATGAGCATTAGTCTGCCTTGAAGCGGTCTTGTTCTTGCATGTTTTCACCTTTGCTGGCCATGGTCATAGGAAGGGTCTGGAAGACAAAACTAGCTTTAATAAATTAACTAGAGTCCATTTGGTTCTACTTGGGGTACTTAGAGATAATGAGTCACTCTCTAGAATTCCTATGGATATAAATACATGAAAATATCAAGGAGAAAACATCCTGACCGCCTGGTAGACTCCTGTAAGTGTTCGAGCGTAAATCGGATGGCTGCAGGTTCGAGGCTACCTAGGTCCAGTCATGGATTTTTTCTCCTTTCTGCAACTTTTCAAACACACCTTAAGTAGCTAATGTCTTAGTGTCTAATGTCTTTGAGCAGGCTGTAGGACCAGGTGCCCTACAGACCTGCTGTAAAGCTTTAATAAAAATAATAAATTACCCAGCAATGGATTCTCTAGAATCTGATGATGCAAGTTGCATCTCTGCAATCATACCAGTAAGTTATGACCATTTAATTCTGCGCCTGTAGCTTGTATCAGGGGCGGATCCAGGGGGGGGCCTTGGGGGCTGAAGTCCCCCCTTCATATTTAGGCTTTACTTGATCTGCTTAGTATTATAATGAAATTTTGTCTTAGCATAATTATATGATCATCAATAATACAAATACTCATAAAACCACCTTATAAACATCTTTCCAAGGTATTATTAGTGGATTTATGCTAAAGTTTATGCAACAAGGACCCGGATCAGCATTGGAGGTGTACAAGATCGAGATACTCTAATAGAGCAGTCAGCTAACTACTCTAATAGAACATTCACTGGAAACATGTAGTTGATTCTGTTATGGAATTTTTCAAATCTGCCTGCACCTATACATACAATGAAGTGCATTGGTCTGTTTAAAGGGCTTCATTCATCTACTTGTGTAGTTAATGTGTATGGCAATACTTAATTCAGGTACACAATTTCCATTGAAAATGCTCTCAGGTTCAATCTTGTATTGTTCAAATTTCCAAAATTTTCCACTTTCAACATTATTATTCTAACATGCACCTATTCAGTGTTATGCAATTGTGAGAGGGGTGCATCATGTACTTGGTTGTCTGTACCAACCCAAACTTTTCCATTAGCAAAATGCTTCAGAGAGCCATACTTATAATCTAAATGCAGTATATAAAGTATCTACAGGTATGAATTTTATGTGGAAATGTCTCCAAATTGCAGTATTTTAGCATCTATTTTTCAAATTTTTCCTGGGGGGGGGCATCAGTAGTGCCCCCAGACCCCCCTAGTTCCAGCATGCTTCGCATGCTGGGAAGTGTGCTTCACACACCTCTACCCAAGAGATTAGTACCTTGAGTTAGCTCCCCCTTTTATAAGTCCTAGATCTGCCCCTGTGTATTGTCAACTGATTTTAGTTCTGCTGTTACCACTTTGTATAACTCTAATTTCATAAGTGCTTGGCTTCTACAGCTGAAACTTCAGTTTACCATTCCTTTGGCTACCTAAATTATAGTTAGACGTCAAGAACCACTGGGTTCTACGGGATTTAGAAAACCCTCAGGCCCTTAGTAGCGCCCTCGCTGCGCTCGGGCGCTACAGCCCAGGGCCTTCGAGTTTTCTAAATCCCGTAGAACCCAGTGGTTCTTGACGTCTAACTTATTTAGTCTACAACTCGTTATTGTACCAGAGTTGACAGCTGCTTGTAAATGGGAAATGTATGGCTAATTACTAGAAACAAGCCCTCTACACCTCCCTACATGGCGGGACCTCAGCGTGGCTGTTGCTACCCGTTTAAACGCCCATGCGTTGCCAATGTTACAGGCGCGTGCTATGTATCGAAGTACTGGACTCAGCGACTGGACTACAACTCATTGTTACTGTTGTTGTGCCCCGACAGCTGGTTGTAAGCAAGTAATGTAGTGTTGATTAGTACAAACAAGCCCATTACACCTCCCTCTAATTCAGTACGGCTGTTACTAGCCATTTAAACGCCCATGCGTTGCCAATGTTACAGGCGCGTAATTATCGTGTTTCGTATCGCCTCAGAGCGTGGTCTCTATTGGACATGACCGTGGCTCTACGAGATTTAGAGACCACGTTTTCAGCCAATCAAATTTCAGTATCAAGCTTGTTGTAGTCTAAAGAAAATGTAAATTCAAACAATGCAACATGTGGGGTTCTTGCTGATCCAGTCACAATATTGGCAGCTGCTTGTGCTGATTGAAAACATATAAAAACTGATATAAAACAAACTCCCTAAGAGGGATTATCCCTAAGAGGGATTTTTTGGGACTTTGGATATGTTGTTCTATGAGAAAAGAGCTTAAAATGATACCAAACTTTCTTTTATACCAGGTTACAAGTTTTATACCAGACTACAACATATAATTTAGTTTATGTGCATCTACATCACTATTGCATGGAGTATCCCTACTTAAACAGTACTAGCATACTGTTTGATAAAGGTAGCAGAGTATGAAAATCATTTTATTGTTTTACAATTATAGTGAGGTCAACTCCTGAGTGTAGGGATGCCTGGAGGGGGTGGATAACATGGTGAACACCATAGGATATGTCAGTCATCACACATCACATTTATTTATTTATTATTAATACTGTGCAGACCTCCATTAGGGAGTATAAAGCACAGATACATGCAAGAAAACAAAATGTACAACATTTTAGACTATATAGCTGGATTAATACAAAAATAGTCTACAATCCTTTTCTGAAAGTCATCTACATTGGTTGCTTCAATTGCAGTAGCTGGGAGGCTGTTCCATATTTTGATAGTGGCAGGGAAAAAAGAGTGCAAATAAATGTTTAAGTGGGCTGATACCTGTCTGAATCTGTAAGAGTGCCCTCTTGTACATGTGGTTATTGGCATAGGAAGGTGGTAACTGGAAATGGATGTTTCATTATGTAATATTTTAAAAAGCATGATCACATGATCTCATAGTTCAACTCCCAGTATCAATAACAAGTATTCTAATGTGTGAATTGTATTCATGTCACACAGGAGATCAACAGTGTTAGGACTTAAGGGGTTCGGCGACAGTGACTCTACTTGAGGTAGGTGTTACTATGGCAAGGCGTTTTACAACATCCTTAGCAAATGACCATGGAGATGTTGGCTTCTTTTTTGGGGTCTCACTGATCACATCAGCAGAAACATCCAGGAGACCGCTATCCATATTGTCATTAATGCCACTTATACAGTGGGAAAACCTTTAAAATAAAAAAAGTAACTGGGGATAATTACTATGATGTGTGTTTAGAGGTAAATGGTGAGAGAGAAGATGGTAGACGGAACTCTGACATTGTTCGGAATTCCAGGAGACTCATTGTTCAGTATTGTCAATAGTCAGGTAACTAAGAACTTAATACTAGAACCCACATGATCTCACACTACTCACCATGTATAGCTACCCAGTCATTATATGTTTCCTCAGGGGGTAACCTGACAGCTGTTCTGATGGCTTCTTGGGCTGCTCAACACACTACCATGTCTTGGGTATGAACACATCATTATTATAGCTAGCTAGAACAATATGTCAAAATACTGACAATGCAAAATGTATTCTCATGCAAACAAGTTTAAAACTAAGTCGTATATAAAAGTATGTATTATATTAACTTCAAAGGTTTGAATTACACTATTAAAATGCAGCTTATACAGCTGTGTGTGACTTGAGTAGCTATTATGTGTTCGGGATCTTATTGTAAAGTTTCTGATATTTGAATAGTTATTCAGTTGTACAAGCGTTTACATCACAAAAAATTATACAAAATTAGCAAAAGTAATTTATAATATACTTGTCTGTATACACACAAGAGTAAATAATAACAACAACAATAAACATATTCCAAACTAAATAAGAAATCATAATTTTGAGGTAAAGTGCTGGAAGGAATTTTACACTTGTGTAGGAAGCATGGTTCCTACATGTGTAGTGCTTTATTGAGAATTTTTGCAGAATTTTGTAGGAAATATTCCCACACTGTTGAATTTTGTAAGAAAGATTCCTACACTTGGCACAAAGTGTAAGACATCTTCTTGTAGTGTAGGAATCATTCCTACAAGTGTAGGAATCATTCTTACAAGTGTAGGAATTGTTTGGAATAATTCCTACACTTGTAGGAATTATTCCTACACATTATGTCATGTGTAGGAATCTTTCTTACAAAACTCAACAGTGCAGGAATATTTCCTACAAAATTTCTTAATGCTGCCCTACACGTGTAGGAACCATGCTTCTTACACAAGGGTAAATTTTGGTACATCACAGAAAATTTGCTGTGTTTTTAAGAAAAAATTGCTGCAACTTAAAGTTTTGGTTTCTTATTTAGTTTGGAATATGTTAATAATAATACTCTTACTCTCTATATACTCTTTAATGCACATTAATGTATCAATAAAAATGTTGCTATGTAATATGTCACTAAATTGACAATGGTGAAGGTCAGAAGCGTACTATATACAAAATGTCAGAAGTCAAGCAAAGGAGTCCATATAGTACTAACATACTATATATACAAATTGTCCTACCAAAATTGACCAAATTTTCACACCACGTGCACTACAAGTGGTACACATCACTTTACCAACAATCATACAAAATGTATTAACAAAAAAGACCATAATGCCTGTCCAGAAACTACCCATAACAAAACTGCAAATCCCAATATCTACAATGAACAATGTGGCAGATATGCTATCTGAAACCTTTTCATTCAGTATATCACTACAGTTCCTCCTACTGACTACATGAAGCACCAACCAACTTGACTGTAGTATTCCTCTACATTTAATGATGACACTCTGAAGTACAGAGTATCATTTTTGTGATGAGCAGGTAGGATATTGCCATGAGATACAAACATTAGGAACCATGTCACCTTCTAACACTCTATTGCTACACTCACTACAAATAGTGTCGTTAAATGTTATATAATGATAGTGATCACTCAACTGGTTCAGCAGTTCAACTCTAAATGTTCCACTCATTGGCCAGTGACCTGATTGTTCCAGTTCATCATCATAAGGACCCTTCATGAGATACAAGGGTACTGCTAAATGATTACATTCACTGTAAACATAATAACCACACACTACTAGACGCATCCTACATCCTTTATCAAAAGCAAGGAATGGTCTACTATACCATACATGACCACAATTGATATTCTCACTGAAGTTAGACATCTTAAAAATGACTGGTGCTACTTTATCATCATGACCATATGATGACAACATTAATAGTATAATGACCACAGTTTGCTGTTGTTTTGTGATACTATTGATGCTGGGTGTTGTTGATAATCATGTAATATTTTCGATGACTGTGATGCTATTTGAATATCTTCCTCAAGTTTCTGTGACTTGCATTTAGCTATTGTAATGTCACATTTTTGGGGTGTGGCTTTCAAAATGTCAGTATAATTTCTGGGTTTGCATACTTCTATTTTGTTCATAATGACGGCAGTTCTGTCATTAAGATCATCATGTGATAATGTTTCATTGGTCTTGTTGAGAAATGATGCTGCGCATGCCTTATAACTTTTTACTTCATGTTGGATATTTGATATGAGTTCACCCATTACGTCCTGTCTTGGTACATGTACACATTCAATAGTAATGAAATAAAGCACAGCACTGCTAGAAATACCAATATTGGTGATGTAGCATCATTATTCGGTGAAGGCTTATGATCGTGACTTTTATGATCATGAATTTTATGATGTGGTCTATTATCACTACTATGTTTGTCATCCTTATCACATTGAAAAACCTGCATACGATTTCTGATAGCTACAGTGCAAAATACAGTACAAATTTCTTAAGAAGTTATAAACTTTGAAAATGGTGCAGTGTGTCATGTGGCCAAAGGAAGTTGGCATGGGTTCATGAAGAGACAAGTGTGAATTACACAGGAGCCAAAGAACAATTTTCATGCATCTGTATCTCTATTGTGCAAGGACCATTTAAACATTTCTTTAGAGTAGGATACCATCTTTGAGCTAATTCTTATCAAGCATGCATTCAAACCTCAATTTCTTTGCTTGATCAATCCTTTTGCAACAAACGAAATAACAAGAGCTGTTCACCATACAGTGGTACTGTGTAATAGAGATTATTGAACTTTTCACCTTCCCATGAAAAATTATTGACCACACTATATACTAGTCTCAAATACCTTCATGGTGCCCTTGGCAGTATTGGTTAGGTATAATCAGTACCTTCAGGGTAACAGCAAACAACATTTTCAAAAAGTTGCTGTGAAATTTAATTAAAACAAAAAAGTTTGTGGAATTTATTAGACTGACTAGCTAACTGATGCCTTTACACAAGCATAATGGCTCCCCATAACTGAATTATAGGCTAGGTGTCCTCTCGTGTCCTCCCATAACTGAATTATACACTAGGTGTCCTCTCGTGTCCTCCCATAACTGAATTATAGACTAGGTGTCCTCTCGTGTCCTCCCATAACTGAATTATAGACTAGGTGTCCTCTCGTGTCCTCGCATAACTGAATTATAGACTAGGTGTCCTCTCGTGTCCTCCCATAACTGAATTATAGACTAGGTGTCCTCTCGTGTCCTCCCATAACTGAATTATACACTAGGTGTCCTCTAGTGTCCTCCCATAACTGAATTATAGACTAGGTGTCCTCTCGTGTCCTCCCATAACTGAATTATAGACTAGGTGTCCTCTCGTGTCCTCCCATAACTGAATTATAGGCTAGGTGTCCTCTCGTGTCCTCCCATAACTGAATTATAGACTAGGTGTCCTCTCATAACTGAATTATAGGCTAGGTGTCCTCTCGTGTCCTCCCATAACTGAATTATAGGCTAGGTGTCCTCTCGTGTCCTCCCATAACTGAATTATAGGCTAGGTGTCCTCTCGTGTCCTTCCATAACTAAATTATAGACTAGGTGTCCTCTCGTGTCCTCCCATAACTGAATTATACACTAGGTGTCCTCTCGTGTCCTCTTGTTTCATTACTTTTATGCCTATGATCCCTAATCAAGCTAAAATTAGTGATTTTTCCTTGTGCTTGTTTGTTTACTTTTCATACTAAATTTTCTTCTACTAACTGACTAACTGATGCCTTCAGGCAAGCATAACTCAACAATGTATAATGTTACCGGTGCTGTTCGACATTGCTTCATCCCAAGACATGCCTTTTTGCCAACTACAGTATGTACAATACATGCATCATGGACTTATCTTTGTCCTCCTTTGTGTCCCAGTTCTTTTCACTGACAACACAAGGTATCAATTCTAGGGCTGTACTGATTCCACTTTTACAAGTACCAAGCACTTACCTTGGAAGTATCTGCAAGTAAGATTATCAATGCCAAGTACCTTATCTACTTCATCACACCACACATTATTTGTAACATACACCATAAGTCAAGTCATTCACAGTATCAATTTATTTATTTGTGTAGTTCATATATAAGTTTTAACGCAATAATGGACTATTCATTGTAATGAGCACATGATAAAGTGACTAACTATACAAGATTCACTAGAAGTACAGACCAGTTCAGCAGCTAGTCAAGTAGTCTTCTATGCTCTACTATGGCTTGAGAAGAAGTCTAGATAATGGTTGTCACAGAAATACTTACTTATAAATATTAGTCATGACAAACTGCTAACCCAATTGCTTTATTAGAGTTACTGACTGTTCTATTAGAGTACATCAATCTTTTTCTCAGGTTATGTTTTCACAGAGAAATTTTCAGCATAGAAGAATGACTTTGTTACTACTAGCATCGTGCATGATGCTTTATTGTGCCTGTGAAATAGGATAATACAAACAGATGTCATTTCCATCTGCATGTTGCACATTTGATACACAGGGTTCTGCCCACACTGGTTGGCAGTGGTACAAAGCGACCAGTACCCTCTTAAATCTAACCACTACAATTCTTACATTTATCATAGATATATATACATGCAATATACTCTAATACAACTCACTAATACAACACACGGCAAATCAGTTAACTCATGTTAACTTTAGGCCACCACCTAGGATTTCTGGGCAGAACCCTGGATACCGTTACCTGCGGCAATACATTGGCCATTTCCAATACCTCACGAAAACACAGTATTGGCCCAATACCAATACTAGAATTGGTGCAGCCCTAATCAATTCACAATAGTGTGATATGCCTTCCCTGTGGCTGTGGTGGTAGCTATAACTATGCTCATTGCCCGTATTTCTATAGTGATTGCAGAAACACTTCTTGTGCTGTTGTAACGCAGTGTTACAGGCAGAACATAGCTGAAGACAAAGCATAATGGCCACTTCACTTTTCAGTAATTGATTGTTAGGGCACACGTGTAGACATAAAATTACTTTTATGACATGCTTGGTGCCATTCTTTCTTTTGATACAGTATGTAAGGTTCATTAGTCATAGTTATGTTATAAAAACATAAGCAAACAAGTAGGAAAAAATTGTAGTTGGATTAGGAATCAAAGAATAAAAAAGAAGTAAATGAAGGGAATAACAAAAAAGTTACAAAACAAGACAGGATGCCTCCTATACCTGAATTAGGGATTAAAATAGCAATTAGTAATATCTGCAGGCACAGGCGGCCTCTCTTGTTTCACTACTTTTTTGCTATTCCCTTGTTTCACTACTTTTATTTTTTGATCCCTACTTTAAACTTAAAATTAAAAGATATTCAACCCCAACCTTATATTTGAGTCACATGGATGTTTTGATATAAGTGTCACCAGGGATAAATTGCCAATTTGCATTTTTGCTATTATTTTCTAAATTTTTAAACATTAGAGCCCTCTGAAATTGAATGTGTGGCTGATTTTAGCAGTTTATTAGAATAGCTACATATTTGCCTGACATAGTGCTGCATATTTGGTGACTAAAGCATCTTAATTTTGATGTTTATAGTAGGGTATAGTGTACAAATTTTTGATGAACCAGCTACCCTCCTGCTGAACTATTACACAGCCAGTACTACTGCAGTTCTACACAGTACACACACTAATTATGTGTACTCCAACACACTGACAGTAGCCAGACAGGATCTTAGAATGCACTTAATGCAGGTCACTTGAAAATGCTGACAAACTCTGAATATTAAAAGTTCATATAATTAAGCCATATATGGTTCCGATAAACAGCACTTTGATTAAGCCATGGTTCCGGTGATTGAGCCATGGTTCCGATAAACGGTTACTTTGACTTTTTACATTTTCAGCTATTACTGGTCAGGGGAAGCACCTTTTGACACCAAACTTGATACACAGGAAGGTGAAGTCAAGTGGAATACCTCTGCCAAAAATCGTGCTCCAGGGATGTTTTTACGAGAAGGGACATGCGGCAGGAATAAATGTTCTGTTAATTGGTTGCTTATGCTACGTGCATATTATGTGATCAGGCCTGCCTACTTTTTCAAAATTTAATGATGTATAACTTTTCATGTGATTATGCTATGGTGATGCAATTTTCACCCATCAGTAAAGCTTTAGTTGGCTTTATAATGCAAGTTACAGAATGTAACTATATGATCCCAGTGCCAAGATATAACCTGTTATATGATGGGCTATAGTTTGTGCCCACATGCCCTATTTTCGCAGGCCTGGTCACATATTTATCACATGTCTTAATATTGCATTGGTACCAGTGTGAAGCCGCTTTGATACAAGCAAGAACAATTGATGTATAAAATACATTAATTTCATGAATGTGTAGCCAATAGCTGTTGATGTTGTTACAGTAGAAACCTGTCATTACACATGTTTATTTCTTTGATGTCACAGACTTTCATAGGACAGTAACAAACTACGTACACACAAACAGCTCATATGATACTTCATCTTCTGTTGCATTTCTACCAGTGAATTTGATTGGTTTCTTCATCTGACCACACCTAGCTGCTGTATTCCTTCCAAGTTGACATGAGCTTTCCATATTTCCTGTAGCTAACTGTTCACCCCAGCTACAGGCTAGCGTTACTCGGTGCACGCCCTTCACTAATGCCCTTGATTCCATATAATGTCCCTCCTCTTCATTGAACTTTGCATTCAACTGTCTATCAATATTTCATTTAAAGCTCACCTTTCTTTTAGTAGTGAACCAAATGTCAAAATATGGAGGCCTTAGTTGGAACCATGCAACCAACATTGTCCTGATTATCAAGGTGTCCCCATGTCAGTTTAAGTACGAAAGGATATTTATGTGAAGGATTGCTTTACTCTAGTCATCTTCTTTCTTATTCAATGAAGTGATATATTCGGCTGCCAATACTTAACTGGCTCCATGCACCCCTCCTGCATACTTGACCACTGTATGGACAAAAATGTAGCACTCTAAATACTGCACACCACTTGTGAAGCCATGGTAATTATAACATATGACATTTGTGTACTGTACAGTGGGTACGTGCGCGAAATCCAAATTTTTGCAAAATTTGAACTGAAGTTTAATATAATTTCTGCTGGCATACTAAGTTTCTTAGTAAGCAGACCTGTAACGTCACATGCATAGAAGTATACTACGTGGAGAAATCTTTCATCTCTCACAATTGCACAATGTTTATGCTGGAGGCTGCTTCACTATTAAATTTGGACCTCATAACAAAAACCTGCTGCACAATAGCAGGATAGATATCACACACAGACAGACCTGGGAACATCACTTGCATCATTTACTGTGATATATGCACTCACACAGAAACTCATGATCAAGTGAGGTTATTCCCTAGAAGAATAAGTACTAGAGTCAGTTTCATATAAAGTATTGTCTTCCCCCTGTGTAAGTGGCTAGTTTCACCATGAACTTTGCACCCCATAATTTTATTACAAGGAATGTTTTACCATTTTGTATAATTTACAGAGTTGTTTTTGACCCATGACACACAAGAGCAGTTATGACCTCTCTGCTTCACTGATAATTTCTTCTCACTCTTCAGCATTGACCACATCACTAGGTAGCTAGTTGCAGATATCTTACAGGCTTAACTATTTAAACATTAATAGGGTCATCTGGGGACTAAAAAATGAGATGGCCAGGAGCACCCAAGTGACCACATTAAAGTCTGGCGTTTAATTTGTTTAGTCTTCACTGTACAGCACACTACCTGGTCAACTACTCTCATAACATTATTCCCTGAACAAACAATAAAACACTGGTCTCATGAACAAGGCACCTAATCAAAGGTGGTTGCTCACACCTCATCATTCATCCTGTGATCTCAAAGAAATACAATTAACTACATGTATGATTGTTGGTGCAATGAATGAACACAACTCCCTAGTCCTGTGATTTGGAGACACTGGAGGGAAGTTAACTACACTAATAGAATGGAAAACTATGCATAAATTTATTGGAAACAAGTTTTGGTAACTTTTAAATACGTATGACGTGGAGAATTGTCCCAGGCTACTTTTCTTCTGTGTGGGATTTTCCCCTAGGTTGCCAGTCTAGATACAACTGCTGAATTGACAAGATGGAAACATTTGGCTCTAGAAATTGCAAGTATTGGTAGGAGGACCATGTGACCTGTTTCCATCCTATGGTCATGTGAGCTTATATTCCACCACCCCTGAACCTTGATATGATCACCTAACCATTTGGTGCCGATACACCACTTCGGTATCAGTAACAATGATGACATTATGTGCCTCTGTGCACTATTATTCTTTATTACAACCAACTTCAACAAATACAGTACAAGAAATAAAAATAATAAATACAATATAAATTATTGTGTAGTGCTTATTGCAAGTAATTGGCAGGGACATACCCTTTAGCCCCTCCTTCATTTTTAACCAACCACCATTCATTGTTTCCAGTTAGATCATGTGCCTCTATCAGCCTCACACACTCTCCCTCCTGCACACTCAGCTCCACCTCACTGCTTGCATCAAACGAGAAGATCACTTGATATTGTCCCTCTGAATCATGTGATCCACTTGTTGGTGATGTCACTAGCGGCTCAGGTGATTCATTAGTGAGATCATGTGATCCATCACTGTTATCATGTGATCCAATGCTGTGATCATGTGATCCACTTCTTGGATCATGTGATACCTCAGGACTGTGTGACCCATCTTTGAGATTATGTGATCCCTCATCCTCATTCACCAAGTCCAGGTACACACTAGGGACATACCCCTCTGTGTTGCCCTTAGCAACCAGCCACCACTCAGAACCTGCACAACATCACCATTTAACTACCTTAACACACAGAGGAGATTGATTATGTGTCATAACCGTACCATTACCTTTTGAATTAACACAATGTAAACAGGAAAAGTTTTACTGGGAAAATGTATCACAGTTAAGGCTTACCAAGTCTATTTGTAGTAAAATCTGTGAGGTAAAGTTGTAAATGTACTAGTAAAATTAGTTCATTTTAGCGGGAAAACTTTTGTGGTTTGCTTTGAAGCCATGAAAAATGCAAAACTTTCCTGTTAACAGTAGGACAAAGACTAGGCCCCAACAAGTCTGTTTTAAACCAGGTACAGTATGTAGACGCCCCCAGCCAGCAGTGGATGTGTGCCTGGTTTCCTGAAATTGATTTGGGATAAGTGTGTGTATGTGTCTGTCCACACACTCATGTCAACAAACAAGATTTAAGCTACACTTGCTACAGAAGGTTTAAGAGGGTTTGGGACACATATGATATGAATACACCACCGTACTGAGATGATGTGATGTTTGATGATCAACCTCTTTTGACTAAAGTATATACTCACTTCCTAGTTGGTCATGAGGTGTTACCAAGACAACAGTGTCTCCCTTGGCAACAGACAGTTCAGCAGTATCCTGAGCATCAAAGGAGTACAGTGACAGATAGAGCTGCCCAACCTGAGGTGACTGGAACATGTACATGTGAGTAGTGAGGTTGATTGTCAACATTCTTCACTTGTTAGAGATATTTGTATACAACTGTTGTTACATATATATTGGTTAATGTGAGGTAGATAACACATCACACATATTGCTAAAGGTTTGAAGTAGATAAGTGCTCAATTGTACAATTAATTTCAGTCCTATAAATCATAGCAGGACACTGTCACAACTACACAGCTTGTGCTGCGTAAATGTGCGTAGGTCAGAAACATTCACATGAGCACAGCTGTTTTTTGAAACACTCCACTAAACAAACATAGACAAAATTTTATTTGCTACCCTGAATATCTCACAAATAAAGATCATAATAAAATACATCAGTTGTACTAAAAAGTTTAGGACTTACATGCTATATAATATGGTTTGTCATCACACACTATGATAGTAGTGTATAGTAGGGACCACAAAAGAGTAGGCGTGGCCCACGAAACTATATCACCCAAAAAACAGCCTCAATTTCTCTTGACAACAATCAGGCAGTACTGGTGAGGTAAAACTAAGCCCAAACAAGCTTTCAGATCAACCTGAAACGCTTTCAACAAGTTGCTATGGAATTTTTAAAATAATTTATTGGGGCGAGCCTGACCCCATCATGCTTTTAGCATCTGTCTAGTTTTCTACTGACTGAGTAAGTAAGTGAATGACTGACTAATGTCTTCAGACAAGCGTAACTTGATAACGGCTAAAGCTACAGGCTTGATCACTGTTTGACGTCGCTTCGGCCCGACAGGTGCCTTTTGGCATACAGCAGTATGTACAATGCATTCTTCATGGACTTACCAGTGTCCTCCTTTGTGTCCCATTCATCTTTGCTGACAATGAAAAGTGTCAATTTGGTGATAGCACGTGATGGCTTCCCTTCGTAACGGAAATCGTCTGTATTTGTCATAGTGGCTATTTTGATATCAGAGGTGCTTTTCAAATAGCTCTTGATTCATACTGCTGTGTAACGGGTTGAACATAGCCGACAGCAAAGCGTAATGGATACTTCACTTTCAGACGATAATTGATATAACTGGGGCGCGCGGCACCATTTCTTTCTTTCGGTATGCATGGATTGCAGAGGTGCTTTTCGAACAGGTCTTGATTCGAAATACTGTGTAACAGGTTGAACATAGCTGACAACGAAACGTAATGGATACTTCACTTTTCAGACGATAATTGGGGCGCAGCGCCATTTCAGATGCGGGTTCACCAGTCATAATTATTATTTACCAAAAAAAAGTTAACAAACAAGTACACAGAAAATTTGGAATTTTCAACTAGAGTAGGGACCATAGCACATCGATAAAAAGTACTGAACAAGCTGGAGTAGTGCATGATATTAAATCACAGTAAAACAATAAGAAGTGTTATATCCCTACTGTGCTCAAGATACCATAATGGAAATGCACAGTAGGGATATAACACTTCTTATTGTTTTACTGTGATTTAATATCATGGACTACTCCAGCTTGTTTCAGTACTTTTTATCAATGTGCTATGGTCCCTACTCTAGTTGAAAATTCCAAATTTTTCTGTGTACTTGTGTAAGAAAGTACAATGTAGGACTATCACTTTTAAAACTGTTCATTGAAGAAATATACTCTCAAACCATTGAACATCTATGCAGTGCTGGTCATGCACCCATCTTGTAATAACAAAAAAAAAAATTGAACTAAATATTGCTGTGTATGAGTACTACATACAAGTTAGTGTTCTCACCTTCACAGTACGCTGATCCTCTCCATCGATGACATCAGTAGTTGACTTGTTTCGTTTACTGCTCCCTCTAATAGGTAGTGTAGTAGATGAGTAACTCTCAGTAGGTGAGACCACCAAGTGTGGTCGTGATGAAGTGGCTACTGGTGACTTGATGACGTGTGAGCCAAGCCATGATGGGACGACTGATAATTGTGTTAACTGGTGGCATGCCTCTTGTAATAGCTGACTGTGCAGCTCCACTAGCCCCACGCCCTCCTCTGACGATGTCACTGATTGCAGGAGCCCTGCCCACTCCAAGTACAGTTGGTTGTGTGCACGTAACAATACAGCAATACACCATGATACCATTTTAGCCACTTTGGTACGAAACAATGGCAGCTCTTCTAATAGTTGAGTGTTAAGAGCTTCATAATTACGTTTGGCAGCCGTACACTGTTCATTGAGCTGCTTCAGTTTATCAGGGTCTTTGTCCTTTGTCTTCTCCAGGGCATGTTGGAGATGGTCATAGTCTAGTAGTTTATCCTTCCTCTTAGCTATTAGTGTGGAGGGACCCTGGAATAGTGTTAATAACTGCTGGAGGGGTTGAATGACATGGTCCTGTATGTGAGCCAGCTATAGATAGAATAATACACAAATTATGAACACCATCTGCTACTTGGACCCCTATAGGTACAGAGAACCCTTAAAGGATACTCTAATACATTCATACGTTAGGGACACAATAACACAACACAACACAATTTCTGATGTACAACGTATGCACAAACAACCAATATCCACAGCTCAGCTGTAGTATCATATATTGTACAATAAACTGTCAAGGCCATTATGTAGTTAGGGTGAAATATCGCATACCTGAGTGTCTAATTTTCAAAAATTTTCTGAGGGGGGCATGCCCCCAAACCCCCCTAGAATGCTCATGCTTCGCATACTGTGTAGCAACTCCTAGTTACTATACTTGTATTGCCAGTACACATTATACATTAATTACATGTCTTGATTGGTACCAGTGTGAATCCCTCTTAATGCCAGAAACCGTCTAATAAAGATACGAGCAAGAACAATTGTGACTTGCTGAGCAAAAACCATCTGTTTTTGCACATTCTCAAACTCCATTTTATTGTTTCTCTGTTATCTAGAGTAACAAAGGAGTGGATAGCCAAAGTGTCAGCATATTGTGATGAACAGTCTTGGGCCACACAGTTGGAACAAGAATAAACTCGATTTGTACAACAACAATACAATTATGGCAAATTACACGTGCTTATTTAATCAATCGTAAGTCACACCTGAAATAAGCTACAATGATGGGATTTGGCTCAGTCTGTTTGCCATGAACTGGCACATTGATTAAGGTATATATAGTGTTTCTCTGTATGTCTCCATGTGGACAAAGAAGGCCATTCCAACAATGAAATGATGACAATAAACTTTATTGCTACTTCATGAATTGTAAATAAGTACCCATAACTCATGTAACATATGCTGTACGAACACGAAACAAAAGATTTTCTTACTCCACATGAACAGGAAAATCTGGTGGTATATATGTTTTATTGATTTGAGCTTTGTTTCAGTACATAACGAAACAATTAAAATATTCAATGTAGCATGCATATTTTTTATCCAGTTTATTTAGAATTTTGCAAAAATGGCTGGTTATTGCTCAGTGGGGATACGAAGCTTAAAAATACACTAAGTAATGAATCTGTCATGAATGTGTAGCCAATAGATGTTGTTGATGTTGTTATAGTAGAAACCCATCACACAAACAGTAGACCCTCAAAATTGGAAACGAATGTTCTATTATAGTATTTTAATACTAGTGTATGTTCTACTAGAGTATTTCAACAGAGTTCTGTGTATATAAATGTATGGGCTTCAGTTATCTGAACATTTTTATCACTATCTAAGAACAAAGGGGTTAAGATAACAGAGGATCCGCTGTAGTAAACACATGTTTATTTCTTTGATGTCATAGACCTCCATAGGACACTAACGAACTACACACACACACTGACAGCTCACATGATACTTCATCTTCTCTTGTAATGTATTATTGATAATGTCATGGTAACATTCCACTAGTGAATTTGATTGGTCCTCTTCATCTGACCACGCCTCCTGTATTCCTTGTACCAAGTTGACATGAGCTTTCCATGTTTCCTGTAACTGATCCCCCCAGGCTAGTGTCACTCGGTACATGCCCTTCACTAATGCCTCTGATTCCATATAATGTCCCTCCTCTTCATCGAACTTTACATCAACTGTCTATAAAGAAAACACTTCATTTAAAGCCCACCCTTCCTGTTTGTACCATAGTGAATCCAATATCATAACATAGAGACAATAGAGGTTACCCATTTGACGTCACACTAAAATTTACAGTTATCTTTGTGAATGTGTGAGGCAAGAGTGAGTTACAATCCAAAGAACTCTAGTGAAATACAGTAACAAAGCTGTGGTCCATTTGTTATGCTATTCATTGCCTAGTACTATCGCTTTGCAAATAGAAGAAACAGGGATATTAAATTTCAGCTGTTTGCTGGCTTGTATCGCTGAGTTAACCCAGTCCCCTTTAGTCCTGCTCTTCAGTTGGCTATTAACATAGGTGACTCACTCAATGTAGTAATTTCCCTAAGTCTTTCTTATAAGCACAATCACAAAAAGTTTCATTTTCTCACACTCACACTGGTCCCACTGATTTGTATCTCAAAAGCATGGTGTCTAGTAACCGTTACTAACAAATGATGTAAATGGATGACCTCTATAATGTCCTGATTATCAACCTTTCCTGATTTTTCAGGTCAGTACATGTAACAAGGGATAGTTTGGGACCTTAACTAAATACCTGGTGTCCTCAAACTAGTGTCCACTTTAACAGGTTCCAGTATACGTACATTGTGAACAACACTAAAATAAAACATCCTAATAGAGCAGTCACTGTTATTCAACAGTAGAGCAGCTAACAGTGTACCGTACTTGCTACACTAAATAAAATAAGAGCCCACCTACACTTCAACCACATTACCTTATGTCTGAGGCCAGTCATTTGTGTGAAGGATTGTTTTACTCTTGTCATCTTCTTTCTTACTGAGTGAAGTGATATTCGGCTGCCGATACTTGGCTCTGCCCCTCCTGTATACTTGTCCACTGTATGAGGAAATGTGGTACTCTATAAATACTGCACACCACTTGTGTAGTCATGGTGATATAACAATTGTATATCTTACAGCAGGTTATGTGTGTGGAGTCCAAATTTTTGCAAATTAAAGTTTTTAGCAAAAAATTTCTGCTGACAAGCTGATTTCTTATTAAGTAAGCGGACTTGTAACTTTGTCATAGTATCCAAAGAGATGCATAGAATTATGGAAAAATAATTTGCATCTCCCAGATTTCACAATTGCAGAAAACTTATGTTGGAGGCTGTTTACACAGCTTCATGAAAGTATTGACTTCACAACAATAACCCACTGTATAATAGCAAGATAGATTCCACTGGTCATGTTCATTGATGTCCTCATTTCTCTTCAGTGAATTCAGTTACATATGCCAGTAGTCAAAATATTTATTAAACTCTTTAAACACTTGAAATGTTTAATAAAAAGTTGGTTTTAATTACATCAGAACAAAGTAAGTTATGACGGTTTAAAATACCCTTATACAATAGTCAGGAACACACACACACGCACGCATGCACGCACACACACACCTGTTAACAACATATCACACCCTTGTATTTAATTATCACTGATTAGCACATCACTAACTCACCAAGGTCTTTACGTCTCTTAAACTCATTGATACGAGAATTAGCACCGACCATTGCATCATGTCCCCGTTGTAAATGTGACCAATCGGGATGCTCCTCGTCAGTCTCCTGTGACACCCCCCAAATATGTGTTATCATTGGCAACACATTAAAGGACACACCTTCTGTAATTCACCAATCAGGAGAGGGTATTTTGTGATGCGTTGAACTGGCTTGATAATTAACGACAACAAGTCCCAATAGTGATTGTTGTCCTCTGGCCTGATTGGATATAATAATTATTGTCACAACATATCAGGGAACAAATATTTCTAGCACTTTACAGTACAGTTGAACCTCTCTATAGTGGACACTTGTCAGCTCTTATTTAGTACAATAAAGAGGCTGACCTTTAAAAATGTATGGAGGTAAACAGGTTGCGATTAACTTATTATGGAGATGTTACTATCATCAAGAGTATATAATAGAAACCAAGAGTATCGAACGGGTGTATTACCCCGTGATTAATGATTGCATAAAGTAACATGAATATTTCAGTAATTGCTCGTTTTCATTGCCATTAAGGGTTGCTGTGTTTAGCCCAAATCAGCCACTAAACCAAGTGAAGATATGATAGTGTTAAAGGGAATTGGCTAATGTTAAAGTTCTGGTACTGCCAAGCGGATCCCTGAAGGCGTGGCAACACGCTCGTTTGTGCAACCGTTGTTTTAGCAAGCTGGAGTTATCTTGGGTCCTTACTACATTTTCCTTGTACAATAATTGTTGAATACTTGGTTGAATAACACAGAAAACAGGCAAAAAGACCCATTGCCATGTACGCATTTCAAATTACTATTTCGCATAAACAAATAATTACTGAAATATCCGTGTTACTTTACGCAATCATCAATCACGGGCTAATACACCGTTCGACACTCTTGGCTTCTATTATATACTCTTGCTATCATGTACAATCTGAGAGTAGTTCTACTACAAAGACTTTTGAGGATGTACCAAAGAAATTCCAAAATATAAGAAAGCAAAAGTGACTGCTTTATTAGAGTATATTAGAGTGTACACTCTATTAGAGTGTACACTCTAATAGAGTGTTTTTAACTTGTAGCTGACTTATCGTCTTCATTTATTTGACCAAGTTATGCTCTGGGCACTATATAGGACAGCCTAAACACTAACAATGGTTGATGTTGGTACACAAAATGAAAGAATCAAGTATGCTGTGTTTAGGAGACACACAAGTTAAAGATTTATCCACACACACACACACACACACACACACACACACACACACACACACACACACACACACACACACACACACACACACACACACACACACACACACACACACACACACACACACACACACACACACACACACACACACACACACACACACACACACACACACACACACACACACACACAAACTCACATTGCACTTATAAATGTTTTCTGTATATTCGAACTAAGTTCTGGATTCTCTAAATACTGGAATGAAAACATATTATGGCACATCACTTAGCAACATACAGTAAATGGTCACCTTTTCGAGGGTTGCCATGGCATCCTCATTATTACGACAATACACTCCATATACGTTACAAAGACGAGACGAGAAACTATTGAATGTTTTACCTGTGTGAAACAATAAGAATAATTACATCACTGACACAGATAAATACATGAACACTTGCACATTATACGTTGTAAAGTTCTCAAGGAATTTTGTCTTCATCGTCAACACTACCCAAACGTGGCCATAAACATATACAAATGTATAATTATGTATGTCAGTGTATAATTATGTATTTCAGTGTATTGATATAAGTTACAAGTTTATGCATGATGCATCTCTTACACACATAAACAAAATGAATGTCTTATTAGTCAAACAATATTGTTGGCACTTAGCAAGCCTCAAGTGTGGAATAACAAATTTACTATGAACACACTCCTGTAACACCAGAACGTTGACAAATAATACAACAACCACTCCCTTACACCAGCTTGCAAGTCAAGCCATACTTGGTCCTTACCAATTTCCATTTGATCGGTCTCCAATTTAGCTAGTAAATCTTCAGTGACCTTGACAACATCACCAAGGTTACCAAATAGTACATTAATGTCAAGTCCTTTAATCTGTAACCACATGTGTTGTAACCATGACTACCATTAGGGGAATACCTGAGACATGGCAGGCATGATGTCACGATAACAGATTGACATGTCGTTAAGGTAGACACGTTCCGTCTCCATTAACTCGTCAAGTCTTTTCTGTCTCATCATCTCCTTGACAACTTTTGGATCTTCTCGAGGTGGGGAAGGTGGACGTGGCATTACTAAGACGATGGTAGTCATGGATACAATACACTAACAACACCTTACCAACACTGTTCTTAATTTGAGTCTGCTCCTTGCGTTCAGCTAGAAAATAAGAACACACAATGTACCATATAATACTATGTGTATTAGTAAGTTGAGGATATATTAGGAGGTATACACTAACAAGAGGTCTTACAGGGGATGTTCAGGAATTACGTGTGCAGAAATTGTGCACCCACAATATATTACACCCACAATATATTAGAAACTCGCAACCAGATTTTCCTGAGTTCCAATATTAGTCGACCTTTTTCTACAACTGTACTTGTGACTGCTACATGTCTCTACACAAAAACTCCTTGTTTAGGTTATTAGTTTAGAAATCATTGTAGAATGTCCCACTCTTTATCCACTACCCACTCATTACAAATCCCAAGTACTTATATGCATACATGTGACTAGGGAATGTCTCCTATAAAACTTCTATAGAGCAAAGCCATACAACTCACCCCTTAAATCTTCCAATTGCTGCTCACACAACTTCACTTGTTTATGATGGTCGTCAAGGGAACCCTCCAACTTATTACGTTTCTCTTCTGATGTGGACACCTATTACAGTTCATGACATCATATGTTGCCATGACAACCACATCATACCTTTAACAAGGCTTCAGCACTACGTAACATTTTCTGTTCCAGCTATAGTAACATGACATAAGAAATTATAAGTGTATGGTATTGAATCATACTACAACTTTGTAGGTATAATGTTATTGCACGGATACCACTTTTGATTATTATAGCGGTGTATGGTTTCCAAACTTACACAGCAGATAGGTGACTGTTCTGATAGAGTTGCCTGACTGCTCTATTAGAGTATCTTAATTTTCTAAAGCTTGCATGTCAGATCCTTAATTTGGTGGGTGTGAAGTATTAGCTGTCAATGGTCCACGTACTGTATGAAGCCTATAAATGGTTCCCTAGTCCCCTCGGATATGCAACATTACAGAGAAATTATTTTTGCCAAACTTTGCAATCATAAAATTAGACGTGCATGCTCTGAATGGCTTTTTTGCAAAGCTGCTCTAATCTATGGTGTGCCAGGATATTAGTACCACCCAAACAATTGAAACTACAACCTAAAGAGAGTTCGTTTTTTAATATGATGAACTCTTGCTACAACCCTGCACATAAAAATGTACAGTGGATTATACAAAGTCTATGCTCACAGGAAGCAACGTGGCCCTTTAAAGTACAAGGCAGTGTAATAGCTAGAGTCACATTTATCACTTTACAATCATAACATAATCCTCTGAGAACAGGTGCCATGTACGTGTAGTAAAACGCCATAATTATGAGTACTGACGTACATGAAATTCATACATATACTTCTTGCATGCTACACATGACATATATATTGGTGATATGTAGAATTTTACAAAAGGCAACTATGCCACCTGGGGGGGTGTACGGTTGGTACTGAGATTATTGCAACCAGGTGGCCATGTGATAATTGCGATTACTGTCATATGTCATGTAGTAACATCAACACACACACACTACACACACACACACACACACAATACACTACACTACACTACACTACACTACACTACACTACACTACACTACACTACACTACACTACACTACACACACACAATACACTACACTCACACACACACAATACACTACACACACAATACACTACACACACACTACACACTACACACTACACACAATACTACACTACACACACACACACAATACACTACACTACACTACACTACACTACACACACACACACTACACCACACACACACACACACACACACACACACACACACACACACACACACACACACACACACACACACACACAGAACATGTACTTTTTGTATAATACAAAAGTTCATACTTAATGAAGTTAGACAGCACTAGAGATTGCTAGATGGCAAAGCTTAACAGTGTAATGTTACATTGGTAACTACATCTGCATGTTCTGTTATTGAAACAAATTCTGTTATAAATTTAGTTATGTTAGCTCTAAAGCATTTAAACAAGACACTGATACAGTTTCTCATCTAGCAATTATGCTAATTAACATGTAACAATATTGCACAAATGGTATTGCAGTTTTCAAAATAGCTGAAGTACTCATTATTGTACATCATAATATATTGCATACAGGCGATGATATCAATACTGCCCAACTCAACCTGGATGTTTGAACAGTTTCCAAGAGATTAGTTATTCAGTTATGTGTGAGAAAAATAATAACTGAGTACTGGCCTGATAAATGTTTCAAATGCAGACAGGATTAAAATTAATCCTGAGGTAGTCACTAACTTTAATCACAGCACATGTACAGTAACTGTCTATGTTTTCAATACTAAGGTAACCATCAGGAGTTGTAAGCTGATAAGAACCCCTACAGGCAGCATAAATTATCTGATTAAGGCATATTAATTTCCATGTTACCTAAACTGCTGTTTGTAATCATTTCTGGTATAAACCATTAATTGTGTTACTAGTCACTACAGAATCAGTACAGGTAATACACTGGACACAGTCACTCTTTATGATGGGATAATCACAACAGATTTACACAACAAAACTATTATGGCTGGTTGATACCACACTCATGCTTCACAGGTACACTAGAGACAACACGGTTATTGTATTCATTTGGGATGGTCTCCTGAACACATTTGACACTGTCTACCTGTCCAGTAAATTAAAATAAATACAAAATATATAAAAAACATTGTTATGGTCATGTAATCAGACTTACAGAGTGCAGAGGTCTAATGTAAAAAAATAAAATATATAAATTACTCTGAAAAACATTTGAGCCTTCTTATTATTTTAGTGGGCCTAGAGCTGTTAACTATTTGCAGAGAATCTCTTCTCACAAGATTTGTAGTAGTGTTTGAACAGTTGTGTGGGAAGTGAGCATGACTATAGCCGGCTTGGAGTTAGGGTTCACTTAACTACTACACATGATGCTAGTCATACACAATGCCATTCCAACACCAGTAAGTGTCAGTGTAAGGAAACTGGTGGTGTTACTCAAGAGAAATGGGAAAATAGTTTAGCTGATTCACTACGTGCACCTGTAGCATGCCTATCAACTTGTCAGTATCGTGAATGATACCCAAGTTAGTTTTCAAGCACGGAAAAATATAGGGAACTAATCTTGTGTCAAATGAAGACAGGTTGGGACAAAGTACAAAGGAAGATGTGGCTATAGATATACAATAATGATGGAATAGCTTCTTTCTTGAAACCAGTGTGACAGTGCAGATATACTATGAAATTCATGGTGAGGTAATGTGGTGTTATGGACTTTTCACACTAAACGTGCATTGAATGCGGATCCAGCTGTGGTCAGACTGAGAGTGGATCGAATGCACATCAATCCATTTCACACTACGTTTGCAGTAACTGAATTCAATTCGCTTTCATAGCACGTGAATTAATCACTCAATTATGTAACAAAAATTTAAATGGCGTCAGTCATTGTACTACCTTCTTCGTGGAGTCACAAAAGTATTCGTAGCGAGGAATGTGATTATTACACTTACAAAGCGTTGGGTGCCAAGAAGCTGGTTAGTTCTTATGAGGAAACCTGTACCTGGCACGATGATTTCAGAAGGGTATGCTATCCTTTGATACTCACTCATGGTCACCATATCACTTCCACAAGCCGAGTATAACACTAGGTATGTCATCACTTAAGTCTTGGCACAATGGCCATGCTTTGCATGAGATATCTGTAGACTGTACACGCCCCCCCCCGCTAATACGAATTAACTCCGACCAATTCACTTCTAGAGGTGGATTGAAATGAAGCCGGATTGAATGCGCATTGTGGTCAATCTGGCTCAGGTGTGAAATCGTCTGATCTGGCTTTGATGCGCATTTTACGGTAGTGTGAAAAGCCTTTAATGCTCACAAAGATGTTACAACTCCATATGTCCAGTATAATGGATTTTGGCTGTTGAAGGGTTGAATTTTTTAGTAGCAAAATGGAGTGTTAATAGTTTATCACAATTTTGTTGACACATTATGAAATGCTGTCATTCAGACTTAATCAATTAGATCAGTTGTTTAATGGAAAATCTTAACAGTATAATGTCGGTAGGTTGGCACATAAACTTTAAAATATTAACAGAAATCATGACAAAAGCAAGTAAGAAGTGTGGTCTTGACAAAACAGCAGTTCAATTGCGGCCATAGTGTTTATGAGCTGAAGATATTTGTAGGTAAACAGACTTGTGTTTAGAAGTGTATAACAGTATATCACTAGTACTGGGTAGTCATGGAAGCATACTTGATCATTACTATGACGTGTTACTGTAACTGTGAAGTGTTGTGTGGATAGATGGTATGTAACAGAGAAGTGGCCATCAAAGGAAGGTTAAGCTATCTCAAAGTAATCATGTTCCACACACTAACACCCACAGCAACCAGGAGAAAGTAGACCAGATCACTTTTATGTCTCATGGATTCAGCTTTTTTTTCTTTGAAACAAGTACAAGTCATGTGATCCACTAGAAAGATTGCTACTCCAAACAATGTGTCCACATATCGTACAATGTGCAAAAAGGACAACTTGAATTTATTAACACAACTGCAGAAGGTCTGTACTACAGTCTGTTTAGAGTTGTTAGTATAACATAGCTACCAGTTACAAAGATATAACCTAGCTACACACAATCACCGCTACCCAAACGTAAAACACAATTGGCAGCTAATAGCAAAAAGAAAATTCTCTGTGTTCTTAAATTACACTGGATGTTGTGCACTAGCACAACAGATAATTAAGAGCTTTAAAAATAAAATATGCAGAAAGTCGGTTTTATAATAAAACATAAGAACCATGTAACAGAGAGTGACGTCGTTGCTTTGTTTTACACATCAAATTTCACCTCAAAATTTTTCACAAAACAAACTACATTACCCTAATATGAAGCAAGGTATTAATATCTGATGAGCCTCACTGTTTGCTACAACTACTAGTGTAATGTCAGTAGCACTTAAAGCACTTCCAACCTCCTCTGCTTGTAATCAGTGAAGAGCCAAAATTTCTACCATCAGATAATGTCCTCCACCCTAAGGCTATCTGAAGTCATGACAACCAGTCAGAGTGGAGGTTACTATGATTATCACCATGGTTACCTGCCACATGAAGACCTACTAACAGTTACTGTTCAAGTGTGTGAAGCCTGTGATGTGACAAGATGGACTGATTATCATTTATTAGTGATATGAATAATGTTATCAGTATATTTCAGAGAACTTGCATAGCATCCAGATTTACCTTATATGGAACACCACTAATAGTGTTGAAACCTCACCAACCACACAGGCCACCCTACATGCCTGCTTAGTGGGCTTCTGTTGTTATATTCTTATTAAACAAATTCACTAGTAGAACTGTGCAGCAAGTAAGAGAAAGAAGGAACCTCAATTGGCATTTGGCAAAGCAATTGGCAAATTGCTAGCTTGAAATGCTAGCAATTTGCGCCTTTGGCACTTATAAGCTCCTGATTTATGTACTAAGGGATACTTTGGACCTTTACTAACTGTCCAGGGGTGGACCAAGGGGAGAGCCACAAACAGGTTTAGATCCAGACCATTAAAATGGGGAAACCACTCTGAGTAGCTAGTATATTAGTAGTAGTACAACCTGTTATAGTTGATGTACACACATAGCAGCAATCAAATAATCACCTCTCAGTGTTCACTGTTGAATTTTACCATTTAGGCCCATTGAAGAAAGTTGTGAAATCTTAAAAGGCTTAAACTGATAATTATTTTTAGAGGCACTTAGTATGCACGAAGGTGCTGGGTGAGTCAGTATTTAAAATGTCAGTAATTCTTGACTCAATATCCTGAGCAATGAACCAATTTACTGTATATCAAAGTGACAAGCTAGCAGGAGGGCACTTGGGGCCATGCTGGATCTGCCGTTGGTAACTCCACATTAACAGGTTCTATTGTAATATGGACAACTTGAGACCAACCAATGATGTCCTGACTATCAAGGTGTCCTGATTTTCCAGGTGAGTTCTAAGTATGTTAAAGCATCCATTTATCAAGAACACTGCACAACACCAACACAAGGTGATAGTTCAACAAAACCACAAGGGTAACCTCACAAAACTGACCTATTAAAATGTGGTAGCTAGCAAGTACTCTAATAGTAACACATAGGTGATAAATAATTGTTGGGTTACATGTAGATGTAACAGATGTACTGCAACAACAAGAGGTGATTGGAGAATCAAAACTTGGCAGCATGACCAGTAATTGTAATTCCTGGCATGTACTATTGATAACTACTTGTTTATACACACAATCTCATACACACGCAAACAAGGAACCTCTATATAACGATGAACAAATTAAAGTCCAGAGGAAAATGCACTGATCCAGACTGGCACCAAAAACCTTGGTCCTTAAAGTGGAAGTTTTATCTATTGTGTCCTTAACTTGGAGAGTCAATGTTTCATGCACACATGTATGAACACTATGTCTAGTACAATGTAGTTATAAGTGTCACTGTCTGAAGACCTAACAACGTGCTGTGCTACATTACACACACTCACCGCCAACTTTGACAAGAGCTCTTCAATCTCCAAATCTATTTGAGTACAGTCCATCACCATGGAGACAGCCTGACCACGTTTACGTGGTCTAGGCACAGCCATCGTATTGGACCTGGTCTTCCTGTCCCCAACACCTACATCGATCGACCTTGCCATGGTAAGGGGTCGTTGTTTACTAATACGTCTCATTGGAGGTTTGGGTGACTCAAAGTCTGGTGTTCTTGGTCGTCGTGGTGACTGACGATGACTTGGTGAACTTGACCCAGGAGGACAAGGTGCCGACCTCTTGGGCACTCCTGGAGATGTCCTCCTGCGTGGAACCGGCTTAGGGGCTACAAAAATACCATATTAATGTTTAATACACTGCTGCTAATTTACAAGATAAGAATTAAACACATGTACAGGCCAGTGAGTACTGCAAGTGGTCCCAGTATACATGCATCCATCCAAGGCCCTCATAATTTCTATTACACAATAGCAGCTGTAAAAACATTTATAGTAGGTATGTGAAGCCTTGTGAGGAATGGAAAATGTGAGATGTGGGCTTTGCATTTAGTGCGGTAAGCATCTACAAACAAGTGTTGGTCATGGAAACATAGCCAGTACTACAGAAACCCACTGGAGAGAGAACACAAGTAAGGAATGCATGACAACAGTAATTATATTTTCAACATTTTCCCTCAGGAAATCTTACGCACCACTTGACACAGATGATTTCCTTGGCTTAGGTTGAGGTGCTGAATTCTGTTGCTCTGTTGGTGAGGCTGTTGATATAACAACAGAGGGGATCTCCCTGGGGGCTGCTTCTGATACTGGTAGAGGTTGGATGACTTGCACGAATGATGCGGGGAATACCCCAGTGTTGTCGTCACTTGTACGCCCTTTCATCCATCCCTCTCCTGCCCATGACACCAACTCGATGAGGTCACCACGTTCAAACTGCAAATCATCATGGGAATCACCATGGAAATTACACAATCCACGAGCATAAGGTTTCCCGGAGCCAGCAAGTACTGATTCACCATCTTTGGACGGTAGACCAACTTCTATCTTCACAAACTGTTGTGGGAATATTCCAACATTTCCATTCAGTTCTCCCTCCAACCAATTGGCATCAATCCTCCTTAGTAGTCGTATCTTAACACCTTCAGAAAAGGATAATTCGTCCTTCTTCTCTCCACTAAACGTGTACAGGGCTCTAGCACAAGGTTGGATCTTACGACTTACTCCATTTACAGTAGGACTATTTCGAGGGCTTTCTGTGGCGGGTTCAGGTGTTTGTGTCGGTGACTTGGCCGCTCCAGCTTTAATAGTGCTACGCGGCAAAGGCGGGACGGAAGGTCTGCTTCTTTTCGCGGTGACAAAGTTCACAGGAAATATTCCAATCACAGAACCGACTTGTCCTTTACTCCAATTTTCGTCCACTTTTTCTATCACTTTAATAGTATCGCCTTTCTTGAAACTTAGTTCGCCATCATCTTCCCCACTAAAGTTGGCGATAGCTACCACCTCAGTGGCCGCCATCCTCCCCGGCTACCGCTTTTGACACGACACTACTGTGTTTTATTTACCACCAAATGAAACTATAAGAAATTTCTCGTGACTTGTAATTATTTCAGTAACTGGGCGCGCGTCAGCCATGCCCTCGTGCCATCCGGTTCATAGGTTGGAGACCGTTTGGCAGAAAATGACAACCCAAGACAGGCCGGCCAAGTTTCATTTGACTCCTCCCTTCACACTTAGCCCTCTGCTTCAGTCCAGTCAGTATTTCTTCTGACAGATTAATTGTGCCAGAATGTTTTGGTTAGCCGGTTTTTTTCTGAAAGATGAAATATTGTCTGCAGTTTGAAAGATGAAATTTGACAATCGAAAAGATGTAACGAAAATTTACGGAGTCTATAATTTACTAATTTTACAATTACTGAATTTTACGGAGATATTTGAACTGAAATTTGTCTTGAAAGATGAAAATTAATATGCATTGGCAGTCATATTTCTGAAAGATGAAATATGGGCAGTCATCTTTGAAATTTCGTAGACTATTTTAGCTCGTTAGCTACCTACCCCTGGGTCGGACTGAGAATTGCATGGGTTCCTATACCGAAAGACTGCTAGCTATATTAGAGGGTTGGCTTTGTCATAAATCACAAATAGTCGTACAGAGCTAATTTGATGTGTGCAGGCAGCATCTTTATTGGTCAACTAGTAGCCTTATCTAAACATTTTGTGCACCACACTTTTCTTGAGGTCTGCACAATACAACAAATAATTAATAATAACTGATTCATCATAGCTAAATACAGTATACTGCAAACAATAGCTACTCTGTTATGAGCATCAAGCCTACAATTCTTCTTTGAAGTGTTGCTCTACCAGCCGCAACAATAATAAATCTAAAAATGGGTGACTGCTTAAATTAGAGTAAGACTTACCTCAAAATAATTCATAGTGTAGCAGCAGTTATATGCATATTAGCAATCACTTTTTATAGCTACAAGACTTCACAATATTCAGAACACTGTCTAAACTCAGTCTTGCTTTGTCGTATGCCTTGGTTAAATGGTTGTTTTATCTAGCTAATGGAATCCATGCAATTGTAAGCTATATTCACACCGCTATACTGGCAACATGCGCGTCTGACATGTTTGACTTATAAAGCATGATTCATTATTAAGGGAGTTTATTAGTCCCAAGCATTTCTGCTTTAAAGCATAATGATGACTTGTATTAATGCACTGATTTTACTAGAGCACTGATTCTCCAAATTATTGGTTATGAACTTTTGTTGTACTGTCAACCTGATCTGTGTATCCATGCATGCCAAGCTGTGAAAAAGATGTGACCTTGAAAAGCTTGTGCCACAGCCAGCAGGGTTAAACTCAAAGCCGGGTGGTTTTAAGAAACACTATAACTGCACTGAATGCATGATGATGTTAACATGTAACACATGATGATGTTAACATGTAACACAAGATGATGTTAACATGTAACACAAGATGATGTTAACATGTAACACATGATGATGTTAACATGTAACACATGCTAATCAATTTCACTAGCTATATGACAGCTAGCCTTGCCACTAATGAAATTGTGGATTAGCGTTAGCTTGCTCAGTAAAGTTGATTGCCACATACAGCTATGACTGCCACTTTTGATTTCACTATTTTGATCCAGATGGTTGTACGTTTTCACAGCTTTGACTGATTACTGATGAATGCAGGGAGCCATGTAACACCACCACCACTGGCATTTCAATACTGAAACATATAAACTGTTTAAACAGAATAGGCACATATGCATGTTGCAGGGCCCTACACACATCATGATGCTTGTCATTGCAGCTACATTAATTGTTCTATGTTAGCCCGACTATAGCTAACTATAATCATGCAAATCAGAGTTGGCAGTTTTGGTGATATTGCTACTGATAGTTTTTAAATATCCTGGGATGCAGTGAAGACTTTTCAAACAAGGTTTGCGACAGCACAATACTAAGTTATTAGATGAGGAGGTTTAGAGTGGCACAGCTGAGACACCTTGAAAATTTTAATAATTCAAAACTGCTATAATATTCATTTATACATGAATTCACTGTGATAGGAGATCAGTTATTAGTACACACAAAACTACAGACATGAATCCACTTGACTGACAAAAATGATAACTACAATTAATTTGGTGCACTGAGCAAGTACACCAAAGTGATATAAAATTTATAGCTGATCATAGCTACATGTATATTGTACTGCAGAGTATAAGTAGTGTAAGTTATATGCAGTATATAAAGTTAGATACAATATCTGGAAATGGAAAATCTTTGAACTTCAACACTGTACATTTCCATGCAATGACTGCTCTATTAGAGTATATCACTACAACTTTCAGGGCTCATTTTCCTTCTGTACACCCTTCACTGAGGAATGAATTTTAAGTTTAATGACTGTATATAGTTACTGTATGCATGATGTTACTCATGCTTGCTCTCTGCTAAACTTAATGGTGTGAGGTCAAGTGCCTTAAGAGTAATTTCAAATGGGGGTTTGTATTAAAATCTCTTTTACGTGCTAAAATGGCTGAGTTAGAAGGTTTTTTAACTTCCTAAAGTTTGATCTGGATCAAAATGAGTTAATTGCTGGTAGCTATCCCTTTTAAGAGCAGAAGTAGTTGCTCACTCATACCTTTGCAAAACATAGCTTGTTAATTTAAATACTATAAAAGTGATCCAATTTACTGTTTATGAATGTATAATCACGAACATAGAACTATTATAGTAGCTGGGTTGGCATTTCTCTAGATATTGAGATCCTTATTTACCTTGAAGCTATACAAGCCAGCATTATTGTGTCTGCTCAGAAGCTATGTTCCCAATGCATACAAAACCATTCAGTATTGTTTGGAAACAATGAAAATTTACTGAGCAGCCAAGACACTGACTTATCTGAAGATATGGCATTTTGGTACCTACTGCAATTATTTTACAACATTTGTATGGTTGCTATGCAACTTACAATATGTTCAATGCTGATAGCTACCTGTCCTGCAGGTGGAATTATTACATTCAGTACACGAGATAATTATTATAATCTAAAACTGTGTTGCCGTTTATTTTTGCAACTTACACCCTGCTGTCTGCTGGACTGTATGGAATCCACTTGTTCAAAAAATTTCTTTCCGGCTGAGGTAGACACCACTTCAGCACTTCTTAAGGTCAGGTAAAGTTGATGGCAGCGATGCACTGTCACTTACTTACAACATAACTATCATAAGTGTAGCTATACATCATCACTACTATATACTTGTCTGCATCTGATCATGAAATTTCATGGTGGGCAGCTTCAGGAATTTTTGGTGACTGGTTTCTAAACTTCCTGGGAGATTTATGTGGGGAATCTGGTAGTAATTTTCATCTTTAAAGAATTTGTTATGTAATGTAGGACTGAATAATTTAAATATTAAATTAGTACTGTCAAATATCAATAACTTTTTGTTGATAAAATTTCCCAAACACATTATTAATAGGAACATTGCACAATTACAACAGATGTACACAATGGACCCTACATGACTACTGCTTTTGTATTCTGAATCATGTTTTCCCTTGTCCTAATGTGATTAGCTATGTGGTCCCATGTTGTCCGAGAACTCACTGGTTGTAACCACATAATTGCAACAGACATGTACAAAACCAGCTACTGCTAACCACTACAAAGTATACAGTAGTCCTCCATTACTGTGGAAGTGACTGTTTTATTAGGGTATTTTGACAAAGGTGTATGTTCTATTAGAGCATTTGAATGGAGTTCTGTTATATTAATAAACGGGCTTCTTCTATATGTTGGATAACCCAATGAGATCGGATAATGGAGGGTGCATGGAGCATTTTGATGGGTGCAATTTTTACAACAATTTTCATATTTGTATGTGGAAACTTCATCGGGACTTACTTATTTACCCTTGGGACTTGTTTAGTCTTTTTTTCCAGTGACCAGCTTTACAATACACAATAAGCTAAGACCACTGTATTCCTACCTCTCCTATTAAAGCAGTCTCCACACCTGTATCTCACCCACTTCTCATTGTTCTAATATATAGCAACTATACTGCTTAACAATACTTAAAACATTTTTTCACCCAAATTATCTACTCACCAATCTAGCTAGGATTCCGAATCAGGCACACTAGTTAAGGTGAATTTATATCCAGTACTACAATATAATCACTTTATTACAATAATAATAAAATAATAATAATATAATCTCTTGATATACAATTACAACACACATCAGGGAGAGTCAGATGAGATGTCAGGATTCTCAATAATACGAGTCATCATTAACTGCCAATCTATCTGTTTGCTGAGGTCAGCAAGATCTGCTAGTGGTGGTCTCATTAATGTCGGCCAGAACACAATGGCTAAGTTACTAGCGTTCATCTTGTTGACCTCCCGCTCTGCCATTATCCTGTAAAGAAGGACCATGTTATCATTACAAGATCATATGATCACTACTAGATCAGAGTTGCATGATAATGAGCCTTTTCCATAGCAACGTCACAGACATTGTGTTTTATATTTGGGGGAGTTATTATATTATTTGGTTCTATGGGTGATAAACCAAAAATCAATTGTTAGTGTAATCAAGGAAGTAAATATCACACTAAAACCGACAGTAGCACAATGAATGGTATACAATTCTAGCTAGGGGCAAGTTCAAGTGCACGAGATGATATAATCAGTGGGTCTCCTGTAAGTTTCTAACAACGTAAACAATGGAGTGAAGAAATGCTCAGAATGAATACTCTGGTCATAACTCATAATTAATGTGGACAGTAAACATCCTCCCCCCCATCCAATTTCACTAAACACAATTCTACTTCATGCAACACTGGTGACTATACTTTAAAGTGGAATTGAACTGATCAAGTCCAGCCACACAAAACAATTTGTTTCAACCCACGCGCTTAATGAGCTATTTTAGGGTGGCTCAAAACTTAGCTAGTGCACAACTTAATCTACGCCTAAAAAGCTGTTGTGATAGCCTGTGATGCTTTAGTTTAACAAAGTTTTGTGAAATAACACGCCTTCATTTTACACCTATATAACTCTGAAGTCTGAACTGGTTTTTAAAATAACTTGGCAACCTAGTGCTAAGCCACTTCAGTTCCAACCATTTCTTACCTTGTAGAACAATTCTACGCTAACAACATGGAAAGCAGTGAAAATGCACACCCGCGGACTACAACGTTGGCAAACTCCATCAAGCACAAATCGTGAAAATTCAAAGTGTACTATTGTAGAGTAACGCTTACCTGATGCCTATACCGGTCTGTGTTGAAGTTATATAGCGAGAAAGGAGACCGTGTGGCTAGTCAGTGTGTGCTCCGTATAACAGTTATCATGCGATGGCAGCTGGTGCCATTCGCCAGCGAATTAACCAGAGTTGTGACAAGCTAATAGTTTTAAAGCGTGAATAACGTCAGTTGTATCAACAACTGTAGCTTGTTCTGTTAGTGCACTGAGACGCTTTGCTGTGGTCGAGTTTTTTCGTGCATTAATTACCACAAACATGCTGTCCAATTGATTTTGTACAGCTGTCCTTAATCTGTTCAGTGCCACCTTAGGACATCATTACATTAGTGTACACAGAGTGGTCCAAAAGGATCCATTATTAATAGCATCTCAACACCCACTGGTCATTAAATAGTGAAGTTCCATTATACAAAATGATTTATTGTACACATCACTCAGTACCTGTTGAGATGAGATGCTAGGAAGTGTAGTATCTTCCTGTTCACCTCGGGCATTTTATTAATCCGCTCTTTAAGTTGGAATAACTGGTCCTCGTCTGGTAATTCTATAAGAGAAGGGACATCAAGTGATTGTGTCACGATGACATCATCAACCTACTGGCCACAGTTAGTAATTCAATCCCTATGTCCTCAGATATTAGTGGGTCTGGTAGTAGTTTGAAGAAAGACTTTAACCCACTAGCTAAAGCATTGACACACATGTCCAATGGTGCAATGTCCATCTTGGGATCTATAAACCACACCATAATACAATATTATAAAATAGACTGCCTCACCTTCATCAAACTTAGCATGTAGTTCTAGCACATCATCCTTCTTTCCTGACACTCGGTATATTCCCAGTTGTCTGATCCCTCGTTCCTCGATGATTCTTGCACATTGCTCCACGTAGACTGGTATAGGGTTTTCCACTGAACACACCTCCAAGAGAGGTAATCCAAAATATCGCCCACCAGCTGCCTCATTGGGAGGATTGTATGGCTTTGGAGGTACTTTACGGGAACCGGCTCTACCCCTTCTTCTTAATTGCTTCTTTTCCTCTCTAATCCTTGCCTCTTCTTGACGCTTCTTTGTCTCCTCAGCTCGTTTACGATTACGCTCTTCTTGTTTGAGCCTCCTGACCTTCTCCTTTTCTGCTTGACGGCGTAGCTATGGTAACACAATATCAACATTTGCAAGGTTGATAAATAGATCAGGGACTTCTAAAATACAGAATAGCCATTGGGTAAAACTATCTTCAGAAACTATTCCAGGAGGGTTACTATGAGGAAGTCCCACATAGGATACATATTAAACCAGTGTCCCCCATTAATACAATGATTCCCATGCCTAAGATCTTAACCCTGGAACATCAAACACAATCATAATCTTACCCTCTCCTCAATCTTTGCTCTCTTCTGAGCCTCCGCAGCGGTCTGTTGCTATGACAACAATGTTACTGGTGAACAAGTGTGACATAACAACTAACCTTCATTGTGTTGCTGATGTTGTTCTTTGCCAACTCCATCTGTGAGGAGGGTGGATAGAATAAAGTACATGTATACAAAAACAGTAAAGTTAATAATTTCCCACCAACACTGGTGGCTGGATGTAGCTGTTAAGTAACTTTGATAAGCTACTAACTGCCGACAAAGAAAGGTTATGAGTCACATGAGCTATCTAATCCAGCCATCTAGTTTATAATTAAAATAAAATCCACCTGCACAGTGCACACAATGATGCTGTTTTGGAAGAGAAACTGATTGTGTGGCTTAACTGGCCGGCCTATTCAACTACATTGCAAGATTCTAAAAGAATCCCTTCATTATATATACACCTCAAAAGATTAGTAATACTTTCATGCAATAGAACGATACAGAAGGATCAGTTGATATGACACGAGTTATTGTACTGATTAATTACATAATTCCACATCATTTGATCAAAAATGTTGTCCTTACAAATCTATTCTATATGGATTACAATGGCAACTCCAATATAGCAAACAGCTGTGTGGCAGTGCAATTGCAGTGGCAAACAAGTGAAATCGTTTCAATAAATCATGCGAGTTTCAGTTAACTATTCTACATGTCTTAAAAGAACATTATACACAAGTTGATGAAATACACTAATCTTTACCAGTCAGATAATTGAGATATGAATAATTGAGTCAACCAATACCCCTTATCCCCATATCCTTAATGTACACACACTACAAATTCCATACCATAAAGAGGAAAACTTCATAATAAATTTGGTAAAAAACCAATGTTTAACCTCCCAATTAACAGATTATCATTTGAGTTTGCTGAATGCAGTTTAGCTACCTATCTGTCAGAGCTCTCCTCTATGTGGTAGCAAACATCTAGCCAGCGTGTTGAATGTAAAACATTCTATTTTGTTTTGCAAACTAAATTTCAATGACAATATTTAAGAGGTTGTAAACAAAGGCAAACCATTCATAGTATGATATCACCTTAGGGCACACATTTCTCATACATTATTATACTGGACAACACATTAACTCTACCTCTTTCCTAAGTTCAGCCATTGTCTGGTATAGTGGATTGGCTTCCTCTCTCTTCTGATCTCTTTGACCAGCAGCACTTAGGGCTGACTGAATATTTGATGTCGACTCATAGGTCGGGTTAGATATGGAGTTGAACATCCTACTGTCACCACCACTGAGGTCCTCGTCTGCAGACATGATGTCGTCAAAACATAGCTCATCTTCTGACTCAAAGTCACTCAACGAGTACATCCGAGGGGGAAGGGGTGGTGGTTCTAGTTCTAGTATGTCGTCATCGTCATACAGACGGTCAGGAATTGATGGCTCTTCCTCCTCCACTACCCCGCTATCCCGGGATATTGTGTCCTCTTGTATGTCACTGTCTGATGTGACACGACTTCTGCTCAATGGCTTATTAGTGACTGGTGGAGGTGCCTTTGGCTTATCTACTGCAGCGTATATGTCACCATTCTGTATACCACCCTGGGGCAACTTTTTGGGTGTCACCTCAGCATATAAGTCGTTGTTTACCCACTGTTTGCCCTGAGACTCTGCTATCACCTCAGGCAATGAAGTAGTTGATGGCGGCCTCTTAGTCTTATCCACTACACTATACAACTCTTCTGTTTGTTGTTTAACTGGCTTTGGTCTGACTGTTGGAGGTGGCCTATTCCTGCTAGCTGGTTTCTGAACAACACTGTATAACTCTTGAGGATCGTGTTGTGGAGCCGTCTTCCCTGTGTTAGATGGTTTGCTAACAACACTGTACAAGTCCTCAGGCTGTTGTTCAGATGACAGCTTTCTAGCAGGTGGCTTGTTTACAACACTGTAAATATCTTGTGTTGGTCGAGTTGGTGTCTGTGACCTCACTGGCTTCTTCTTAACTGTTGGCTTCTGCACAACACTGTAAATGTCTTCAGGCTGTTGTTGTGTTGCTGTCACAGGTGACTTATTTACAACACTGTACACATCTTCAGCCTGGGGTTTGGCTGGTTTCCTCTTAACAGCTGGTTTGTGTACAAGAACTTGTTGACTGCTTGATGGTGTTGTGTTCTTAGGCTCATCAACAGCACTGTACACATCATCTGGCTGCTGGTCTTGAGGTACAGGTAGAGGTGGTCTATCATCGTCCATTACACTGTACAGTCCATCATTTGGATCATGTGACTCCTTGTCCCCTGCAGCTACAGAATACAAGCCGTCACCTTGACTTGGTAGGTCTCGTATACGAGGAAGTGTCTTTGCAACTAATTGTCGTGCAATTTCAGTACTGGCATACTCCACCGGCTCTTCAAACAAGTCATCTTTACCATGAGCCATACGGGAGGACGTACAACCATCTACTGAGTCGTAAGTTTCTACCAAGTCGTAAGTCTCTCCTTCAACATCATCATTAATACTTAACAAGTCTCTTAGTGGAGCAAGGCGTCCTGAGGTTTGAGGGCTCATTGGTAATCGGGTTGAGACAGGCCGTTCGTGTGATATTGAAGGGGTAGAGGGTAATGTTCGTAATGTAATGTGTTCTGACTGTGGACGACTGGGCAGTGCTCGAGAACTGAGTCGTGATGCTATCTTGACATGTTGCTTTTGCATTGATGAGAAACGTGAGAACCAGCACTTTGCTAGGAACTCATTAAGACATCCAGCTGTGTTGTTGAAGATGATAAAATACTCTAATATACAACATGCACTTACGTTTCCAGTAATCATCAGTCCTCAAGAAGAAGACATGGTCCTTACTGTTAGCAAACACTTCTCCCTCATTTATAAGTTCATTACTACTAGTACTGTTAGACACACACACCAACAATGTGGGGATCTGGGGTAGCTGAGTCACCAGGAACCTGTCAAGGATATTAACACTAAATCACATCTCAGTGACAACCTTACAGCATTTCCCATACTTTAATTGATATTGTGTTGGGTTATTATTTCCCCAGCTCACTTTTTAATCACAGGTACCCTCAGTATTAACATGCAGCATGAGCCAATGAAACAATAATAAAGTGGGAACAACTGTGCTAAGCTGAGAACATGGTGAGTTGTCCTGTTATTAAGAGTGGGTGTATGCTAACCTCTGTGACCAGTTTTCTTTAGCACAGGGCATCAAAATATATGTTACACAATGTACACAAAGGATTATCAATAACCTTTCACCATACACTACTAAATTACAGTGAAAACATAAATAGCTGTTCCCAAATGCAACATACATGTGGCTGTATTTCAGTCAGGACACAACAGAGAAAACCTCCATATACAGACACAGATTCTGGTACTGAAAAAGGAAAACTTCTTAATTGCAGCAAAAAATGGGCTAAACTTCTTGGTAACAACATGACTGTTATAGCAAAGTTTCACACTATACTCACGTTGCAATATTCCATGAAGCCTTTCTATTAGCAGAGTAGACAACAATGAAGCCATTCAGAGGATTGGACAGCAATGACTCAAGATCTGTGGGTAATATTACTAATACGGTTTTACCACACGTACACTTACTGGTAGACGAGTGGTAACTAATAGCAACCGAGTAGAACTTGTCCTCCACCTGTACTTGCATCATCACACGATCCTCTTTGTAGTATGCCAGCTGATTGGCTAGAAATGGTGGGAGGAGCTCTTCATGGTCATAAGACTCGTCAGGAGTGGTACACATGGCAACACTAGGGGAGTGAAACAATAAAAATATGATTTACAGCTAGAAATCTATAACTGTACTGGAAACATTTCACTTTAATATGACAAACTTTCAGATATAGACTTTCGTGAACTTGTCCACCCACCCCGAGATTTACAGTACAGCAACAATGTTAAGGCTTGCATGCATTTCTAAGAAGTTCTCATGAATTCTATGAACTGCTGATATTGAAAAATTTCATCCCTCAAATGTTACTCTATACTTACTTCATGTCAGCAATCTTGGGGCACATCTCACAACGTAGGAAGGCATCGGTATGTCTTGTCCTCTCCAGTAGCTGCTGCAGTAATCCCATGGCAGAATTTGCTGACAATACTCGATCAGGAAACACAGAGTGTTTTTCTGCCAGGTAAACCCCTTGGAGCTGGCGTGCCAGTCGAGTTGCTCGGACACTAAATGGATGTTTACTAGTTGCCACAAACTCTTCACCAATAAACACAACGGCTACAGGTAGTCCGCGATATTTGCCACTAATACCAAAATGACTGCTAGCAATGAGCTCAGCAGTTGTTAGTAATTCCTCTGAGGAGATGATGATAATGGCACCTGTTGTGATGTCATGTTGTCATGTTAACATGTTGTTTCCCTACCCTGTGGGGTGAAGTCTTGATCTGAGAACATTTTACAGTCAACTGCAAATGTCTTGAATTCAAACTGGTAATCGATGTCATTGTACTTGAACCGGCCGGCCTTACACAATCCCTGTAAATAGTGATACAGTGTAGCATATGAACAGTGTAATGGAATTTGGCAGTGGCCAGTGCAATAAAACTGTATGTGAACTACCAGGTATGGATATAGAAATATCAAGGTTAAATGTAGGAGCAGTTTTATGCAACTATTGAAAGTTAGCATTACAAATTATATGATAATGACAAGTATTCATAGTACATGCTACATCTAAACTAATAGATCCTCCGTTATCTGAACAACATTCTAGTCATAAAAGCTTTCAGATAAGTGAAGTTGTTTAAATCAAACGAGCTCTGTCCAATTACTTTAAAAGAAGATATACCACTTGACTAAAGAGTCTAATCACTCCTTGATGTAGGGTAAATGAAGAAACCTTACAAAATTCATTACTTTGATACATGGACACCACAGTGGCTACAATTGCAGTGAACATTGTTACTTCTTTATTGTGCTAACCAGCTGCCTTCCCAGTTGTAAACAGGGACCCAATTAATACCAATTTTGAGGCACCATAAAAGGAACGTTAATTGTGGTTTTTAGGGCAAACACAAATTAATACTAGCTAATTATACTGTAGTCTTTACGCATATGTTAAATCATTGCCGTGAGTGCTGTATGAAAAATAAATGCATGAGGCAAAGCCGAGTGCTTTATTAGCATCGAGGCCAAGTGCCGAGTGCTTTATTTTTCATATAGCATGAGCAAGGCTATGCTTTAAATGATTTATGGAACTTTCTAGTCGTGTAGCTTCACCATATACCAGGACTCATAATTAACACACGTTGCATGAACTATTAGCAGCCTGAATGTACACAAACTAGTTTAACAAAGTAACTCACGTGTAGTTCACCATAATTTGGCATGGTAGACGTTCATTGCGTATTTAGGCAGGTTTGGGTCGCAACCCACAATCGATTCTATTGTGACACATGTGTGAAATATTTCTGTGATATCTCCAGGACTTGTCCGTTTACATTAACAAATGTAACAGCAACGTTACCTTCTCCTACCCATAATCGAAGCATTTAGGTATGTCTATAAAAGCAATCCAGTGGTAGAACTCGTGTTGGCTGGGGTGAATGGCCACTCAGTGCGGCAAGGGATTCACCGGCTTGGGTGATTAGTCACACTGGCGTGAGCGCTGTGGGCTATTAGCCTGCACTAAGGCATGTGGGTAACTACGCTTTATCGCCCACAAAGCACTGTTTGCCCTAAAGTGTACTTTATGAAATTTAAAGTACACTTTTTCCTTTGATCTCACCCACGCAAAGTTCTATAAATATTGCTTGCCTATGGCAAGAAATCTTTCTAAAGCCTTTCAGAACCTAACTAAGAAACACTAAGAATATTTTAAAACAAATTTCAAAAGCTAGTGCTTTTGATTCAGTCTCACAAGCATGGGTCTCAGGATTACCCCAGGTTGACCTAACTACTCATTGGATACTTGTTGGCAATACTGGACATGTGTGGAATCTCTAAACCTGCCAAACTGGTTTACAAATAATGTAATCATTGACACAACGTCACTGTTTATTCTGGTCTCATGCACTTTACCTTCAGAGACGGAAAAGCTCTTTAAAACAGGCTAAAAGTTCTTGGTCAACAAATTTATCCAGCTAGCTAGGCAAGCAATAATGACATTGAAGCTGTAAACCAGACTAGATGGTGACTGGGTCACCAGATAACTTGTAGTCCCTAAACAGCTATACAGCCCAGGATCTGGGATCATCTCCTGTTCCAGTGTACACACACAATTGTGGCTGCCTCAGCAAACCCCACCCATAATTAGCGCAGCTTCCAAAAATTGTTATGAATGGATCACCATAGTTTCAGCTTATTGTGGAGTGTAGTTTTGGAATAATTACAGTGGAAGACAGTAGGAAGAGCAAGATAATCAATTTGTATAGTGACTATACCGAAAATAAACTACAGGCGTTTACATTCACAGCCATAACTTCCGTTTGCATTAGTCTACATAGTGGGATTTGGCTTAAAACTTCACAATGGATTGGCAAATCAATAAAGGCATCTTTGTGTGAATTACTGTAGGTGGGTTTTTGCTGACAATTACAACACACTCAAGTTACCATGATGTCATTCTGCAGGTTGGTACACATTCCCTCCTTGCCGATAAGAGCAATATTGTAGTATACATCAGTAATATCCAACACCCATGCACTAGAGTCGTCCACCATAAAGGCTTCTTGCCTGAGGGGAATATGGACAAGACAATACACAGACGAAACATGAACCATGTAACGTGCTATTAGAGTATGTATTATGGATCTCCATACATATAAAGGACGAGGTACAACTCACACGTAGAGAAAGGTATTACACAATATTGTGACATATACTCTATAACATAGTTACACAAATTCTATGATACTGGAACCCTTAATTACCATGAAGTAAAATGATGTACTACCTGGCAGAAGTTATGGGCTCCTGAGTAGCTAAAATTTTAATAGAGAAGCCACATAACTCACTTGGGGAACTGGTTGGCTACTAGTTCCTGAAAGGCACTCTTCCTAATCACACCTTTCTTCACTGCAAACAACGCCAGGTGACTTAACACCTCCACCTTACACTTACTGCCACGGTAACACAGCCGCTGGAATCGTGGCTCGTCCTTCAAGATATTACTATCCAAAGTAGCATCCACTGAAGATGCAAGCTTCTCTTGTTCTTGTTGATTACGAGCTAAAAACATTTCAGGGTGTTCCCATAGCAATTCTCCAAAGTCCTTAATGGCTTCTGCTTCGGCCTTCTTCATACAAGCGTTGTATACCTCCATTAGCTCCTCACGGGTATTCAGCTGATTAAACTCATAAGACAGGTTTAGTGAAGTCATCAGCTCCTCCAGGGGGTGACCTGTATAATGCAAAGGGGATCATGTGAGCTACTAGTTGACCTTGAACCAAGGTGTCCAGTCAATTTATGTACTAAAGGTTCAGTGTAATATGGACACCTGGGAACCAATAGTGTCCTGATTATCAAGGTGTCCTGATTATCAAGGTGTCCTGATTATCAAGGTGTCCTGATTTTCTAGGTCAGTTTATGTACTTAACTAAGTGTTAGAATTATGAAGGTATCCTCAAGTGCCCATATTAACAGCCAATACCAGGTTACAATCACTACACTACACTCACCTGGTTTAAGTTGTGGAGTGGTTTCCAAGGCATGGCGGATCTTCCCTATGGCCATATTGTGCCGAGACTGAGACTGAGCCATAAGTAGATGTTCTTTTAACAACTGTATAGCTTCAGGGTCGGATTCCAGGAACTGGAATGGAATTATCTGGTCTGGACTAGTCAACACTGGGCTGAACTGCCATTCCATACCATCGTCAAGGATGACAAAATACTTGGAGAGGTCATTAGAGGCACGCACGGCTTCCAGAAGATCATCACGGTTAGCTGCAGCATCTATCTCTGGTACTAACTGATCTAAACAGTAAGGTAAATGCTCCAGAAATTCAGCCTTCTTCTTTTCTTCCTGAACAAGATGAATATTCCTCAAGTGTTTTCTAGTGAGTGATTTAGCCCCAGTAGAGCCCCATAACGCAATATAGGACTGGTAGACTGGCTCTGTTGAAATAGCCTCCATTGCTTGTTGTTGTGTCAATTGGCAATTAGTGACCTTCTCCTTGAGTAATTGTTGTAACTGCTCTGCTAAATGATCCTTGCGTTGCTTGACTAGTTTCTCAGCATCAGAATAAGATAAGTGCTTAGTTTTAAACTTCACTTTAGATATCATATCTGCTAACGTGTAGAAGACAAGCTCAACGTTAATGTTCTCAGTAGTTGAGGTCTCCACTAATGGTATGGGCCGTTTGCTTTTTGATAGCAACCCTTGTAGCTTCTCCATCGTAGCAAACACTAGTTTATCACACTTTGTGGCTGCAATAACAACTGGCTTCTTGCTAGCTAATGCTTCAGATATCAACTTGTCAAAGAACTTCTGAATCTCAAGAGGAGTTGTGGCAAAGTTGAGTGACATATCAACACATACTACAAACCCATCAATCTGGAATTTGTCAGGAAACTTATCAGGGTTAGGATATTTTTGTGGATCTGCGAACTGGTCGGGTCCACAGTAAGCCACTTTACCACTGGCAGATGGAAGGTTCTTTGTGGCAAATGCTCTCTTCATGTAAGGCTGAGCTGAGGAGAACACTTTAAATGAGCCATCTTGAGAGAACTCAGTCTGTTCAATAATCTGGAAGCACACCTGAGTGCCATCATCTGCCGTACATGTAGTCTGTCCCCAGTAGATGAAGTGTGTATTGTTCACTATGGGACCTATAGCAATAATATGAGGATGTGGTTAGGATGTTTAACTCTATGCAGAAATAGCGTACACAAGCTATAAGCATTAATTTCGAGGAAAGAAACATAATATTCATACATTTAGTACAAACGGCAATTTAATGTCCCTTAAAATTTCTACCCACGCGGTAAAATAAAGTGACGCACTTCAAGACCTTGTGGGTAGCACCATTGTTTGGCCACCATAACACATGCTTCTGGTTACTAAACTACAACATACAGGCTCTTCTTACTGTACAGATTAATGCACACATTCTGTACACAAATGGTTTAGTTCTATACAAACATATCGACAATGTAATGCGTGACATGTACACCCATAACCAATAACCCATACAACATCTAGTAGTCACAAATGTGAGTTTTTAAATGCATTTTTAAAGAACGTGGATACTGGAGGATTTTTTTTGCTTTTTGTTCAAGTTAGCTCAACCATCTTTCTACAATTTACGCAAACATCTCCATCATGAGTAGCATCTGAAGCTCCCAACAACATGTAATATACATGAGCCAGAGCTTAGAAATACAGTCATAAATTATAAACTAACCAATCAATGTTTAAGGAGGGAGCACTTTAGTATTTTACAAAGCCAGAGTTACTATGGCTACGTACTTTGAAATCTGTTCTTGGACCATAATCTCCTGACCTTATTAAACAGGTGGCTACTAGTTACTTTGTACACAAGACACACTTGGAGATAATCAGGTTAGCTGGTTTAGAGATGATTATACAGTGGTTAAGGTTCACTGACATTGAGGGTAATTCTTCTACTAATGGAGAAAAGTTGTTACAAGTTTTACAAATTACAAACCACAGATTGACAGAGTAACCGTGGTAACAGTGTAATACAAGTCTCCTGGTAATGAAATTAGTGTCGGTTTCACACTACTCTGTAGCCACATCTTGTACCCATCACACTATCTTGTACCCATCACACTATCTTGCTGGTTAGTAATGTGAAAACCTCTAACTGAAAGGGACTTTGTGACAGCTGCTAATAAGGTCACCTGTCTAAACCAAATAAGTGATCTGCCTGTCCAAGGTTCTGTCGATACCATATAGCCTAAATATTTCAAGAGGTAAATTGTTGAGGTCGAGTAATGTCACTAAAAACATATTTTATTTGCTGATTTGCAAACACTCCCAAAATGTATTAGACTAAAATAGTTCAAAGATAATTTTTTTTGCTGGTAACCCCCAAAATGGCAAAATCACTGAAAATTTCCCCCCTCGGTGAAATGGTACTAACCTTTGACTGTACTCATGTGATACACATTTGAACTAAACCACAGCACATGTACAGTAACTATAACAAACTAGCACAACACAAATTGAAAGAAATGCAACAAATTTATTTGAACAAACAATTGCTCCAACCAATATTATAACAGCACCTTGTACCAAAGTTTCAATGAAACTTTTCATGGTTTTGTCAAACTGAAAAAGCGAATGATATTATTACAGGCTACCTGTGATGAATGTCTGTCGGGTCTGACACACCTATCAGAGTATCTGGATAGGATCATGCATGAAATAGACTAGCTAACTTGTCAATGTGAAAGTGTATGTATGTGTCATGCTATAGTGCAGCAGCTTTCATGAGCCACACCCATTTGTGCTGCTGCAGTTTGTAGACATGCACAAAGCCATATTCACTGCTGTGTGTACGCTTACAAGGAGCCACACTCACAGCACTAACCAATCGTACATATTTATCATAATCCAGCCTTGCACATATAGATTATATGCCTTGCAGCAGCTCAGCTTCTTTCATGAGCCACACCCACTTATTGGGAATGTTCCTTTTTACATAAATGGCTAAACATTTTCAGCGAGTGCTGTCATAGTATGCTCTACCACATAGCTTATCAGCGTACAAGGTTGCTTGCTTTCTACCACCCATTAAAATGTCCCCTGTGATGATCAGTCCATGGTCAACAAGACGCATTACTGATGAAGAGTTTTCACATAGCATTAACTTTGAATAAGCTTTGTGATATAACATCATTTACTCATGCATGGCACATGACATGAGAGTGACAAGATAATTATCATTGTCCACTATCTTACAGCACAGTGGTCTGGTGAACACAGGCTCTGCTATATTCCATATTAGTCATACCAAGCTGCATAACAACTAAAGTATATTTGAGGCCTGAATACCATGTGAAACTATTAATATCAAAAATACATATACAATATTGGTAAGAGTTCATATGAGCTGTGTTGAAATAAAAAGAACATCTCTAAATTATGGCATCAAAATCAGCTCAATTTGGTGTCAGTATTCAAGTGCAAAACAGCATTTGCCAACCAGCAACACACAGCAGCTACATACTACCATCATCCTGTGTATCTATTGTAAAGATGTCTCTGTACTGTATATTTTTACTCTGTATGTAATTGCTTTATATATCATGTCAAACAGCAAATCAACCCGAAGTATTATTTTTTTTGTTTTCATAGTTTTCTGTTATTCACTGGTGAGGTACTGCAATATTTTTCAATATTAAAGATGATATCTTAATATGTAATGTGCTTGCATCCAACCCTTGAATGATCTTAAGATTTTATGATAAGGCAAAATTGTTTATATTCAGCTACATGAACACACATTACACGTTTGCAAGGAAACTAAACAACGAACAACAAGTTGACCTGGTGTGTACTCAATGACTCGCCAAACACTGCCAACCTCATGGTCAATACTGGCTTATGCTAACAAGAACTCACAAGTGTCGTAAGGCACCTGCCTTCTCCGCATATCCGCCTTGATCCTGATGCTAGTATTACTGATTATGTTGATATGTGACTAACAATTGTTAACAATACTCTAGTTCCATCAGACAATTAGCCACAACTCCTACATACATCTCTCACATATTTCTCATACTAACAATGACCAAGCAATAAACACCACATCCTACACCTAACAGGAGTATATATGGCAACATATTATACATAAACTACAGCGTTGACATGACATGATGTAATTATCATCTGGCATGTGTCAGTACATGTGTTAGCATAGCCAGTAAAACTCATCTTGTGACAGCAAATTGCAAGACAAGTCTAACCTTTCGATGGTGATATCACGTAAAAAACAGTCAATCAGATACTTCGTAAGAATTTGAAAAAGTCTGGCCGACAATCATTGGTTGGTTTTCATGTGAGGCCTATTCAGAATTATTGTATGACTGACAAGTGACATACAGATCACTGTAAATCAACAAAAGCTGCCATACCTAATAGCACATGTGTAAATCACATGACTGGGCTACACATATCTTATCGTGTGATGGAACTTCGTCGTCACAACATACATCACAACTGTTATGGCAACCCTATACAAGTAGAAGCTAAGCTATTACCCCGTTGGTGTGTGAAGGCAACAGGATGAAGACTGGAATCTGTTACAGCTGTAATTATGACATTTTAGGACATCCAGACACCATAGATTTATAAACCCCAGATACGGGATGGTACACGGAGTGGCGCACCCAATCCTTCTGTAGAAACACTCATCATCTGATGAATCTTAAGAATTTGGCACCTTTGCAATCATGCTCAAGTATTCTGGGTGTTCTGAGGAAGATTTAAAATGCTGAACTTGAATAGACCGTACATGGGTTTAATATTTGCATACATCAGCACTGCAACTTAAATGTTTCATGCTGAGTACCTATAATACTATTTAGCATTAATACAAGTGGTGAAATTTTTGACTGGCTGAGTGAAAACCTGTTTGTTTAGCAAAATTCTAGTTTGCTATGAAGATGTGTTGAAATAAACTGGGAATGCTACATAAAATAGTATGTTTTTAATTGCTCTGGTATATGTGGTACAGTGTGGCTGAAATTTGTAAATCCAAACACCATGGGATTTGCCTGTTCACTGAGAGTATCAAAGGACAAATTGGGGACCTTAACTAAGTGTCTGCATAGATTTATAAACCCCAGGTACGGGATGGCACATGGAGTGATGCGCCCAATACTCTGTAGAAACACTCCTTGTCTGCTGAACCTTAGGAATACCGTCACTACCCAGTAGTAGTCTTTCGCAAGACTTTTCAATGGAAAATAAGAAAAGGCTGTACAGGTGAGTGGCAAATTTTGTCAACTTGTACTACCTCACTGGATTAGTCTACGAGATGCATGTTTTGCTTAAACAGTAGGGTTGGGTGATGTTGAATTTGTGACATGTGATTATTGCATGAGTCATTTAATGCTATATTTGTGTGAAAATTGAAACACAACCACATTGCTTGACAAGTCCATATGACTGCTTGTTTTCACTGAGAATTAGTTTACAAACACAACTTTCTTGCTAACAAGTTAACCAATTGACATAATTAGCAATAGTATGCACAAACCATATCAAATATGAGGCCAGAAGAGACACAAAGTAGATGATAAATGCGATAGGCAAAATACATGTGATAATGGTATTGCTAGTACTTGCTTAGGCGATAGTGGTGATATATTTCCCAACCCTAGTATTAAACAGTAGTTTAACACCTATAGTTTTGCATGAGGATATAGTCAGTATGCTATCATTGCAAGTTCCTGTCTTATTCAAGGTGATAATGTACGCGACTTTAGTGACCTGTGATATCTCCTTGTGCAAGACGAAGAACAGAGTAGAAACACACTCGTGCAAAACTACAGGTCTTAAAATATTTAAGCGAAATGTACACCCCGTAGACTGATCCAGTGAGGCAGTGCAAGTCGACAAAATTTGCCACTCACCTACGGCCATTTCTTCTTTTCCACGTACTACTTACACATAATTTATGTCACATCAAATCAAACAAGTTTTCAATTTTGGCCTCCTTGATGGCACTGTTCTCTAACCTCGCGTCTGTATCAAAAATCAATAAATGTATAAACACCCAACAGTCTTCTATACTACATATTAAGTTGCTAATAACAACATAAGATCTACATAAATTTGTTATTTGGTGAGCTACTAGTAGCACATGTGACATACACATGTTGATCCATTACCAATGATTCTGATTGAGCTGACAGAGCCAACTCATATGTTCTACCATACAATATCCCCATTCAGCCCTTATTAGGTGGCAATACACAAATGTTCTATTGAATACCGTCAGCTCATGCTATAAATCTCTTCTAACAAAACAATGCTACACATATACAGTTCTCAGAGTCAGCTCATGTCGGACTAAGTCACTGCTACAATGGTTAGCACTGCATGTAGCACATAACCCAAGCCCAGCAGCAACATGAAGATATTACTTTCCTCGTTGTACTGGATCAGTCAACGAGGAAACATAAAGTTAACATTCCATGCTCTCTATCTATATTAAGCCTACACGTTGAGTACTTCATCCCAAACTATTGAATACATGCCTGGGTCTGTTTAAATGCTGGGGCACTAAAAACTAAGCTATATATTTCTAATACATGATGGAGTCTCGTGCAGTACAAGAGTCTATCTATGCATAGTTCACATAGTTGCAAGTGAAGATTCCATCCATGCAAATAAACACCTGGCCCTTAAATCAGTTAGAGGACAAAATGCTCAGGCTTTTATAAGGTGCCTTTTTGCCAATTTTCATTTGTAGAAAGCAGTCTAAACACCATGTAGACAACATTAAGACTATGGTGTGTCCTACAATATGATAATGTTTACTGATAAACCACCCCCTGTGGTGTATCAATGAAACAATTGATGAGATACTAGCTGGGCTCAGCACATTCAAATACAGCACTTAGGTAAACCTCCATGTGCTACAATTAACAAGGAATTATTGTATGACTTCACACTATTTTCATTCCCCAAATATGGTAGTACCCAGTTGAGACATATAAATAAGGTAGTGTTGATCACAACCTTACATCAGATTAGGATAACACACATAGTGTTATGATAAAAGCCGCGCAGCCTATCTTATCATTATGTCATTTGTCACCTGTACTAATAAGGCTTCAATTATACACGCACTCGCCTGTTTACTCAGCTCCTACACTGACAGAGGAATGTGTCATGGGCGGGAACAGGCTCTCAACACAACAAAAGAATTGTCACAATGACATTGGCTCACCTGTGAAGTCCTCATGGTTCAATACGGAACTGTGGTTGATTGAGAAGTTGTCTTCTCCGCTACGAGTGAATCTGTTGCACAAACACGACTTGCCCGCGCCAAGATTTGATCCCTGCGAGCTGCTGGGCAGGCCAATTACTGCTATACGTATCTGCTTTACTGAGTCCTTCTGTGCCATCGACGAATCGCCAGCGTGCTCAGCAAATAACAAAGACTACGCCTACAGCGAGGATCGCGTGATAAATGGGTTGTAATTAATATCATCACGTGATATCAAAATAAGGGGATGTTTGGAATCGTAGCGTCGGGAAGATTGGTAAGGAACTGTGTTACTTGACTCACTGCGTTGAAATACACTCCACAGATCAACACAGACGTACAGCAAGCTAGTGAGAACCAGTTCTTCTTGGCTTTGGAGCAAGCAGAAAGTGTTGGACACGTAGTCGTATTCCTTACAGGTGGGGTCCCGTTTAATCCTGGATTCGCTGGGGCCATATACTTCGGGTGGCCTACACCAGAGGGAGGTATTACGTGGCAATACCTAGGCTACATCTCCAATGAAAAGCCAAGTGCCATATTCAAGTTAGCTAAGGTGAAACAGTCAGATGTAACATCTAATCCATTTGCCGGGAGCACATTTGGCGCCATAGCACAAACCACAGCACTGGTGGGAATATGTGTTGAGAGTGTTAATGAAATAGTTGCCAAGACACCAGCTGCTGATACTGTGCCATCCACTGTTGCTTCATATAATGAGTTCTGCACCAAAATGCTACAGAACTTTTACAATTATGCAGCATCATTTGCAGTTGGACAAATGGACATCGCCATGACAGTGTCACAGACAGGGGGAAACCCCAGCCAGAACTATGTACCAATACAAACACTTACTAACTGGTACGAGTCATTCAGCAAACGATTAGCAGCAAATCCCAACTTCTGGAAGACATGATAATGTAACGGTGTGCATTGTAAGGAGTAATGAATTGTTTTGTGACAGTATAACTGTTATAAATATAATACCACAAATTTTTATTTTTACAATTACAGTTTGGAAAATGTTGGTTTTTTCTTCTCGATCATTGCCTGTACTGCCGTGGTGAGGTCTTCTGATTGGAGCATTGCCATGTTCCATAATGCCTGGAGGAATAGGGACATAGCAAACAAATCAAATTACACAGAAACCTGCTCTACTGGGTTTAAAACTTGATTATCTATTCCTGATACCTTGTATCCATGGTGAATTCCATCATTAGTGAAGTGTCCTTATAGGTGTCCTTATTTCAGGGGTCTAAATGTGTGTGTGCACTAATACAAATGGGACCATGGACAAGTGTCCTGATTATCAAGGTGTCCTTATTAGTGAGGTGTCCTGATCATCCAGGTTAGTTTATAAACTAAGGGACATCTTGGGACCTTTTAGCTAAGTGTCTGGATTATGTAGGTGTCCTCAAGTGACCACATTAACAGGTTCCAGTGTAATAATAACACCTTGGCATCAACCAATTGGTGTCCTGCAGGTAGCCTACTAGGCAGCATGTTCAGTGTATGAACACTCACAAATTTGCAGGTGTTTTCTCTTTCAGAGATTATATCTTGGTCTTGTTTTTTCTTAAACCCCATCATATTATCCTACACAATCTAATCAACTCTTCTTGTAATGTTTACATACTCTACATCGCCCCAGGGTAAACAAAACAAATTACTCTGGATAGCCCTAAGAATAATTACCATATATGGATAATAAACTAGTTACATCTGTGATGTCACTGTATATCTGGGACCAGCCAATTCTAGCATGTAGATTGTAGTGATACACAGGGACTGTGTGTACATCATAAAGGATTCCAGAAACCTTGTAGTCTCCTCTGAACTATCTAATGAGATGCTTAGATGGTATCAAGGTGTGCAGAATAGATGTGTTTACTGAACTGAGGTTGGAAATTATAACAATAGTAGCATGTATCCATTAGGGGCTTCCTTATTTCAAGACCAATCTTAAGATCAGTGAATCCTTTCTAACAGAAACTAGGACTAGAAATTGGCTGACATTAGGTAACTATAAAGGATGTTGGCTGGATCAATGTTGAAATGTCTTTTCATAAGAAAACCAGAGAAGGTCAGACACGCTTTAAGCGGCTCTAAAATAAATTGTACGAAAGTCTGTTTTTATGAAGTGGAGTAAACGGTAGTCTTGTTATAAACAGTGAGACATTGTCATTTCTGCTTGTGATTACGTACACGGTCAGTCTAATGAAGTTATATGCATGTAAAATGGTTGGGTATTTTCATCCAACACTCTAAGCGCTTTTGCAAAACAAAGTATATCTCCTTAAAGAGTGATCTGAATAGTAAGTCTACCCTGATCTACCACACTGTTTGTGTATTTTGTATTGCAACTGTTGAGGGTCATGTGAAACACCAATTATGCAATAATTTAAGGTGGCGCTCCAACCTTCTCTGTAAGAAAGCCATAATGATGAAAGTGTCCTATATTCAGAGGACACACACACACCCACGCACGCATGCACACACACACACACCCACGCACGCACGCACACACACACACACACACACACCACAATCATACTGTGCAGTCAACTATGCACTTCTCAATGATGACAGGTTGTATGGAACTTGTATGAATTAGAAACCATACACATCTAAGAACTAATGAAAGCTTTTATGTAAACTGCAAACACATGACTTTCAACAAAAGCTGCACATGCACACACCATCCTATAATGGCTACAGGCTATAATGGCTACAGGCTATAATGGCTACAGGTAAACTGAGAAAGATTAAAAACACATCAACAATAACTACTACACAATATGGTGGGTCTATAACATCCGGAACTTTACTAATCCATAATCTCCCCCCACTAAGACTTTGTAACATAATCTAACATCCTTACTATAACATGTGATAGATCAAGCCAAAACGGAAACCAAAAGAAAGAACACCTAAAGAGCACCAGTCATGTTAGCCAGTAACCGTAACAGAGTTACTGCCCATCAGGCACCATGGGGAGGTATGACTAGGATTTTTCCTGACACACACACATTATTGATTTTATCAGCAACCACTTGAACTATAAAGAGGTTTGGACTGCAGTGGTGTTGTGATCGTTCAGTAATTAACTTAATTTTGCAATGGAAGTGGAGAATTCACATGTTATTGGACATTCAGGTTTGTGGTTTTCACCGCTTGAAGTCTTATGTGTTTCTAGTGAATGAGTTGAAGCGTTTCAGGATGGAGGTAGTGTGTATTAGTGAGATGAAATGGTTTGGTAGTGATGTGTATGAGGTAGACGGTTACACTCTGGTTGTAACCTGCCTGGGCCAGGTAATGTGTTACAACGTGGTGAAGGAGTTGCAGAGGTACTTGATCCTGTTATGACTCAGTGTTGGCATGATGCAGGAGAGTCGTGGTCAGTAGTAAATTCTAGGATTGTGTCTGTTTGTTTACATTACAACTTGCTAACAATAATACATCAAGTAGTCAATAGTTTGGTTTATTATTAGTGTGTATGCACCCACCCATAGGGCTTCAGCTGAAGTGAAGGAGAAATTTTATGATAATTTACAAGCAATCATTAGCTCGGTTCCATCAAGTGATGTGATATTGGTTATGGAAGACTTTAATACAAGGGTTGGTTGTGCAAATAAGTCAACATCTGAGCCACTGTGGGATATGGTGTGCAAGGCAGTTTTGGGGTTGGTAAGGTCAATGAGAGTGGAGAGGCTTTACTTTCTTTCTGCGCTAATATTCAGCTCTGTGTGATGAACAACATGTTTGAAAAGAGGAGAATACAGCAGCACACTTGGCAGCATCCTGGTACCAAGCACTGGCACTGTATTGATTATGTATTGATGCACCAGTCTCACACTATTGTTGTACAGATGTCAATGTGTTTCGATCTGCACAGTGTTGGACTGATCGTGTACTACATTGAGATTTATTCCTGTTGCCAGAAAGAAGTCATCATGTAGACAAAATAGTTATTCCACTAAAGAACACCACCTTTGTTTCTCAGTTTACTGCATGATCATGTTGTACGTGCACTAGATGGAATGATAATGGGTTGACTAAGTGGAGTGTGGTCAGAGATGGGCTGTTAGACGCAAGTACTACAATGCTTGGACTAAGTAGGAGACATCAGCCTGATTGCATGTGCTGAGATCACTTATTGATAAAAACAGATGGTACCAGGAGAAGGCTAAATCTATTCAAGCTGAACTTTCTCAAGTAGAACTAGACCTTCATCTTGTTTGTAGGAGTAGAGCTGGTCTCCAGCCAGTTCATCCAAGAGCTGTGAGGTAGTCTATGTTGTGGATCAGAGGAGACGTTAAGTAGATGGAGAGATCATTTGAGGGTGTTCTTAATGTGGAGAGCCCCTTCAATTTGCAATTTGGCTACTATTGATGGTATTCAACTGATGGCAGTAGGAAATGAGATGAGCAGTCCACCTACAGGAGATGAAGTATTGGCTGTGTTGTCGAAGATTAAAGTGCAAAAGGCAGCAGGTAGTAATGGTCTCTTACCTGATATTGTGAAGTGTTGTGGAGGTCCTTTGTTGCACTTCATGGTGTCATTGTTTGGTACTGTGTGGGGAGAGAGCAGTACCTGCAGAATGGTGTGATGCAACTCTAGTACCAGTTCCTAAAAAGGGTGATTTATCTGTCTGTGACAACTGGAGGGGTATCAGTTTCCTGGATGTGATGGGCAAGCTGTTTGCGAGAATAATCAATGACCGACTCCAAGCTGTGGTAGAAAACTCCATTGCTGACTCTCAGTGTGGTGTCAGGGCTGGTAGGGGTTGTGTGGATATGGTTTTCTGTGTGCGCCAACTTGTGGAGAAGATCATAGCAAAATTTTCCTCTTGTTTGTTGATCTTCCCAAAGCTTATGATTCTGTGCCAAGACAGGCACTGTGGTGTGCTTCATGGAAACATGGTGTACCTGATTGTTTGATAGATTTAGTGCGCTCTTTTCACGATGGGATAGTTGCTACTGTTGCACCTTTCCAGGTGAGAAATGTACTCCGTCAGGGTTGCATGATTGCTCCAACTTTGTTTATCTTGTATTTTGAATTGGTTATTCAGTGTTGGCAAAGTCATTGTGATGCAGCAGGAATTGAGGTACTGTACAAGGTAGGTGGGAAACTTGTTGGAGAGCGTACCAGAAGACCATCATCTTTTGTCAAAACTGAGTGCTTGTTTGTTGATGATGCAGCCCTGATTTGTTCTTCTAGGACAGATACGGTTATAGCAGCTAGGATATTTGAGGAAGTCACTGCAGAGTTTGGTTTGGCCCTTAGTATACCAAAGACCGTTACTTGTTGCTGGGGTGAATTTTAAGACTCGTGATCTTAGTATTGAATTTAAAAGACATGTCATCCATAGTGCTTGGTATCCTTTTGTACAGTGCAGAGACCTGGGCTCCCACTCAGGTACTTGTGAAGAAGCTAGAGGCCTTTCATCGTCACTGTATCAGATGTATTATAGGTATTGGACATGCTGTACAGTGGGCAGAACATATCATCACTGTTCAATTGGTTGAACTTTTTGGTATGTGAGAGTCAATTAGTATTCTGTTAAGTTTGAGTAGACTTAGATGGTTGGGACATGTACCTCATACCAAAGAGGATTCTGTTTGGATGGCTCCCTAAGGCATGACCAGCTCATGGTGTGAAACTACAGTGGTGAGATAAAGTTAGACAGGAACCTTTCAATCAATACCAGCAAGCTCAAAATCGAATATTAATTAATGGAGGAGTGGAGAATTTGTTAGCTGCACTACATTCTGAACCTAACTATTTTCACTGTCAGACTTGCCAAAGGTCCTTTAAAAGAAGCTAGATATAGCTTGACACAAATGTATAACTACTCGTCCTTGACATGGTCACCGCTGATTTAATGTGAATTCTTCAACCAGAGCATCATCCACTGGATGGCTCTCTTTCAAGGTCCAAGGTGTGCGTAATGCGTGTGTGCAGTAGTGTGTGTGTGTGCATGTGTGTAGTGTGTGTGTGTGTAGTGTGTGTGTGTGTAGTGTGTGTGTGTGTGTGTGTGTGTTGGAGTCCAGGCAGGGTTAACATCATGTATTGAATACACATGTTTTAGGGAAGCCTTTGCTTCCACAGATCAGGTCACCAACCTCAGATTCACATTACTGTCCATCACAGCCTATCCTCCTGGGGGTCAGCATAAAAAGCTTGTTAATAGATTACTCAATCACTTAAATAGGTGGGTGGGTGGGTGGGTGGATATCTACCATACAGGGCTAGGATAAAGATCAATTCTGCCATGGAAATGAAGAGTAATACTTGTACAAGTGGAAGAAATCAAGCATGTGTAGTGTATAGTTTCATGAACTGTTTTTATCTGGATCACACCCACTCGTCCCTGTAGCCTCGTAAGTCATAACATTAGTAACTATACAATATGTAGGAGGTACAGTAGTTACTTTGTAACATTACTCCAATTACTGCACACCATACCATATGGTTCAGTGACTCCTCCACAGTGTGGTCCCGAGAGTACACCATGTTGTATTTAGTAGTTGCTATGGCAATCGGACTCTTTGATGCTATCAGGGTTGCCATTGCCATGGCAGCAGAAAATAACTCCTCCTTGTTTGGGTACAATCGGCTAATTAACAAACATGTTACCATGACAACCACACCATTACAACTACATACACTTCATAACACAATACATGTTGCATAAAATATAATTGGTGACAACATACACATCCCAAATGATGTCACGGATTGATTGATAAATGGATGCTCTATTTGGGGGACTCCAACATACAGTATTCGAGCGAGGGTTCTAATGGGGCTTGATAAGAAATCAAATGAATATGTAACTCTGGAAGAAGACATCAACCTAACACTAACAGGTATAAAATGTGACCGACTTCACACATTCAGATTATTTTCTCAGCATTATCTGCGGTGTCCAAGGAATGGATCACCAAAGTTTCAGCCTTCTGCAGAGAGTAGTTTTGGAATTATAGCGTTTGACAGTAGGAAGGGCAAGATGATCGATTTCTACAGTGACTATACTGAAAATAAACTACAGGCACTTACATGTGCAGAATTACTTCTATTTGCACCGTTGCAATTTGGCTTAAAATTTTCACCATGGGTTAGCACATCAGCCAAGGTATAGTGTTAGCCTTGTAGTCATTTACACATATGGATATGAAGGTGGTTTGGTAGAAGAAATAACAACAATCTTGTTTACGTTTACTATATCATAAACAAACACACGTGACACACACACACTGTTGGGGCTACAGAAACAAACAAAGATTTTCGAACTCTCCATGAGCAGACAAATAAGATGGTGTACATAATTTAAGTTTAGAGTAATGGCACAATAAAAACTTGCATTTTTTCTTATAGCATGTGTAATTTTATGAATTATAAATTTCATTTTTCTCAATATGCATGCTTGTGCAAACAAGTCGGGTTTTTGCTGAGATGGTCACAAATATAAAATCTATTGTCTAACGCCAGATTAGAATTTAGTGCTGGTTTTCCAAGTTTAGTAGAAATACTATAGTTTGTGAAAACCATACCTGGTAGTTTCACCTCAATATCTTGTTTGTTAGTCATTGTATCAATCTTCGAAATATTGATCACCATTGGTAACAAAATAAAAGAGGTCCCCCTCCCAAATACAAATTTGTGTACCAATGAACCCCAGCTTTTATCTCAGCACACAATGTTACATCATTAGTAATGACATAAAAAGTGATTAAGATCTGGCAAGCTGAGGGGACAAAATTTAATAATCACAGCTACATATATAATTATGCACACACAAGCATTGTTTTAGTACACAGCACAAAGCCCCACAAGGTTATTGTTGTGACAAGGTTGTAATGGGGTTCACTAGCAGAACTTCATCCATGAAATTTTTTCCACGAAATGTCGGCTTTTATCTCAGCACATGTCCCAATATAATATATATGGATGCTTACCTGACATATCCCATTTCTAGGGCTTCTTTACCATCAAACTTCCTTCCTGTTAGTGCTAGCTCCCTTGACAAGCTATCATGTGATCCAGTAACATCACAACATTACCATGACAACACTGTACCTGTCATTGCCAATCACTTTAGGAAACCTTTGAAGTGTCCCCACATCAGCTGCCATGCCGAGGTCTATCTCTTTGATCTGGAACCAGGTGTCATGGCAACACAGTCTGATGTCACATGCACTGGTCATGTCCACACCTATTGTCATAACAACATGTAAATACCAACAATATAATGTAGGAATCATTGTGACAATACTACATACTTCACTAATAAGGACACCTACACTTGTCCATGGTGCCATTTGTATTAGTGTGCACACATTTAGACCCCTGAAATCACTAATAAGGACACCTTGACAATCAGGACACTTATCCATGGTCCCATTTAGACAATGAAGGTAGTATGAAGAGAACAGGGAGTTAATCATGGTCCTGAAGTATCTGGTATACATCCACAATACACTCCAATAGAACAGTCATTACTCACCTCCACCCACACAGGCTCCGTGTACAGCAGCTATCACTGGTACCCTACACCTCTCAATAACACTGAAGGATTCCTGGTAGTCTTGTATCAGCTTCTTCAGCTTCAAAGCATTCCTACCCACCTCACCAGACGTTGCACCGAATACATCACCAGCATCAGTCAAGTCCAAACCTGGATCAATGACAACAAAATTTGATGGGCATCTTGTGTAAACCGTCCAGTACACACAGAATAAAATATGTTACCACCTAAACCAGAATCCCACCTTATCCCTGTCCCATGTTTCAATCTGAATGATAAAAATAAAGCTATAACAACTATAACTATACAGCTAGCTGGCAGGGACAGCAGAGTAAGTGGCGTAGCTAGCATCTCGGTAAAAATTAAGAAAATTGTAAAAAGATCAAGATACTTAATACAGCAGTCAGCTTTGCCTCACTATTCCATGGACCAGCAAAGAAATGAGCACATTTACACATGGACCCGTTAGTGAACTATGGGTCAATGCTTTTGTCTACTGATAGAACAATAACAACAGTGATAGAGACACACATGATATAGTCAGTTTCATTGTATGTGACTACACTGGCTTGTACCTGCTGAGAAATTTTTGCCAGCTCCGGACAACACGATGGCACGACAGTCAGGATTATTATGGAGCTCAGTGAAACACTCTACAGACTCCCTGCAATGTTCAACATCATAACATACTATCAATGTTGTGATACCTCACCAGACAACATACTCATTACTAAGGCCACTCCAATTGAGACTGTAGTTTCCCGTACTGATGTTTTCGTTATTTGGTGTGGGTGGGAAGCTTATTATCATTATCAAAGGTGTAACTGCTCTATTAGAGTATCTCGATATTGAGAGGATTTCAAGGTCATGAAAATGGCTTCTTTGCAAGCTAGCAACCACCAGAACCGTTCATTTTTAGGTTTCATTGTGCTTTTTAGCAATGCAAAATAAAACGCTCCATGAGAAGTTTCCAGAAAGCAGCACAGGAAGTGGTTTTGGAAAAATGATGACAATGATGACATGCAATGCGGGTGCCCAGACGTGATGTGGGCGGAGGACGCAGTCTCATTTGGAGTGGCCTAATATTCATGTATTATATAAGCCCCCAGAATCAAGACACACGGTAGTGTCGTGCGGCCCAAGAAGCCGGCGCGCCACACCGTGAGTATATATATAATAGATGGTCTCATTCACCCCAGGTTGTTGGGGGAGTTCAAAGCCGTCCCCAGTGTAGGGGACATTTGCTAACTACATTCACAGTGGGGGATTGTAACTTGACCTCACAAATTCCTCGTAGTTTTGCTATAAATCCCGGGTAAGTAGGCAGAGAATAGAGCAGTAAACAAACTAGTCACCTCCAGAACGTTTTGTTCATAGCATTGCTCTTCTCTGGCCTGTTAATAGTGACCTTGAACACGTGAGCGTTGTCCTGGGCTTGCTCCACAGCAAGTGTCTGATAACGCGCCATCCCGTAATACGCACCGCTACTTCTTGTAGTTATTACCACTATAGGAAATCAGAATAAACACATTTGTAACATCTAAACACCACTCGCCTCTTCTCACTCCAGCGAGTATTCGTACAAGACTTGCCATCTAATCACTTGCCACGTTAGAAGACACACAATCAATTAAGCGCGCAGGGGTGCCAAAATCACTGGAGTCCCTGGCTGGCATCTTTATTTATTTATTTTTATTAAGGCTTTACAGCACAAGGGCTAAAGGTCTGTAGGACACCTGGTCCTACAGCCTGTTTAAAGTTGATACAGAAAATGTGTTTTAAAAAGTGGATAACTAAGTGAAGAGAACTGAAAAATCCACATAATAATTACTATCGGCCTTACATGTCTACTAGTAAAGTATAGCTGCAGGAGTAGATGGCCTCCCTTATTTCTTATCATCTACAAGGTACAACTAAGTTCAGGGGATCACAAAAAAATTTGTGAAACAAGGAAGGTCACTATAGCCTGCAGATATACTAGTGGACATTCACCCTAACTTGCATGGTAATGTGAGGTATAGTCTGAAGTAGGGATTGAATGTCCACTAGTTTAGGAAACCTTGACAACACTACTTGCACATGCATGCTTGCAATATAGCTAGCTATATGCCCCCAATACTGCGGCCTTTTGTCTTTGACCAAATGACCATCATAGACTCTCACCTACTGTTACACCCAAAATTCCTTTGTTCCTGAGTCCCCCAATCATAGTCAGTTGTCACTTTCCTTACCAACCCATTATAAATGGCCACCCTTCTGAAATCCTAGACTCTAACCCATATAAATACAATTTCAAACACTCTTATAATTAGGTCTAGGATTTAAGACTACATACATTACGAACTGTAGCTATCTCCAAAGTTATGGAATAATGAAATTAGGGGTAGTGGGAAAAAAGGGATATGCGGGCAGGGATGAGAAACAATTAATCAAGTTTTTCTGGCATTTATAAATGAGTACAAGAGGAGAGAGAGCTAACTAGGAGATACCACTATAACTCATGGAGAGGATGAAGCAAGTTTCAAACTTCTGTCCAAGCTTTATACAAGGCAGAGCCTTCTACTACTGGGTTAAGAATGAGATGAGAGTCACATCATTCAGTATCACATGTAAAGTACCCAGACATTTTCTGAGGAGTACTAATGAATTATTGTGTTAAAAGGCAGACCTCTTGTGATATAGAACTTAGGATCAACTAATGCCGTCCTGCTAAGGGAGATGTTGGAACAAACATTCAATTGTTGAAGAGAATGTTGCAAGTGATGGCCAGATTATAGGTGTTGTGTCCATAATAAGTTCCATTATCCTCTCTAATCTTGTTTTGGAGTGACACTTATCATCAAATAAATAGCATTAAAATTGTATATTTAAAAATGAAGTAGGGATCTATGCAAGTGAAATAAGAGATGAATGATGGTATTACAGCATAGCCCAGTGGGAAAGTCCCTATTTTGGCATTGAACAAAATAATTGTTATAGCTAATGTGCCTAAGTAGGGACTTTCCTACAAAGCTACCATCATTCTTCTCTTGTTGCTTTGTTGTAGCACAGCTAGTTAGTGTAACTTGTGACTGTTCTATTAGAGTATCACACATAACTGTTGTATTAGAGTATCTTGAGCTGCCAGACCAACAAGGGGTGAGGTCTTCTTGCTACTGTTAAGTAAATAGCTAGATTATTAAGAGGTGTGGTATTGCAATATAGTCATGTGCCTATAGTTCTACCATTATATCATGACACACACAACTACCATAACTATGTTAAGTGCTTAGCACAAATCAAGAAATACAAACAGCAAAAAATTGTTCAGTTACAAAGCACATACACACACAACAGCTAGTAGACAATTGACATGTTCTCAACACTACAAACTGTCTTTAGCAAACGATTAGTCCCAAATATCTGGAAGACATGGTAACGACTGTGTGCATCGTAAGAATAAATATATCAATTGTGACTGTACAATATAAATATAATACCACAATCACATTTTTATTACAGTTTGGAAAATATTGGTTTCTTCTTCTCGACCATTGCCTTTATTGCTGTGGTGAGGTCTTCTGATTGGAGCATTGCCATGTTCCATAGTGCCTGGAGGGAAGGGGAGGAGCTAATGACACTGCAAACCTAACTAGCCAATCACATTACACAGAAACCTGTTCTACCTAGCTGGAGGGATTTACAACTGTATACAAAGGAATCTCAATGGGTCCTGTGATAAATTAGTGAGGTGTCTTGCATAAACGAGTGTGCACACTTAAAAATGGGACCATGGACTAGTGAGTGTTCTAATGCTCTCTAAGGGATACTTTGGGACCTTAACTAAGTGTCTGGATTATGTAGGTGTCCTCAAGTGTCCACATTAACAGGATCCAATGTAATATGGACACCTTGGCATCGACCAATAGTGTATAGACATTCCTTTATAATGGAACAAGGTCACGTTTTCTTTTCAGAGGAAAAAAATGTGTATAGAGGCATACTTGTTTGGATCACAATCTCTTTGTCCTCATTAGGAGGTTTATTGTGTCCTAAATGTTTGTTTCACTACACATCAAAGGTTTGACCCCATCATAATTATTACCCTACACAATTTAACAGGCCACTAAACCATCTTGTAATGTCTACACTAGCCCAAACAAACACCCTGGAGTAATTAATTAATAAAATATGTTCAATTACAATAACTGAACAACTGGTAGCTATTATTACATAATTAGCTAAAAATAGTTAATTGAATGTTGTTTGTAACTTTAGTTATGAATTAACTGCATGCCGAGGTGTCTGGTGTTTAGAATTAGCATAACATCAACTTGTTTAAAAGACGTTATCAAGTTGTTACTGTTTATTACATCATCTTTACTTCATCTTCTGGGGCAGAGATAAAAATCAATTCTCCCGTGGAAAAGAAAATTGATCCTTGGACAAGTGGAAGAAGTCAAGTATGTATAGTGTGCATTTTCATCTGGTGCTGTTTACTACATCCCACCCACAACCTTGTATTGAGGTTGTTAACACTATTCAAATTAAAGCAGCACACCATACCACATGGTCCAGTGATTCCTCCACAGTGTGGTCCCGAGAGTACACCAGATTGTGTTTGGTGCTTGCTATGGCAATCGGACTCTTAGATGCTATCAGGGCCGCCATTGCCATGGCAGCAGAGAATAACTCCTCCTTGTTTGGGTACAGTCGGCTAACAACAAACATGTTACCATGATAACCACACAATGACAACTACACAAAAGGAGTTTATTGAAAGAAATGATACTTAAAATCCAGTCACTTATAAAGGTACTTGGCAGTATTGGTGAAGTAAAAGCAAGTTCAAAAGTGACTACAAAAGCGGCCATAAGTGCTTCTGATAAGTTGCTAATTTCGAGACTAGCTGACTATAAGGATGGGCAATTATTCAATTATCGTGATAATCGTGATTATTTTATTGGAAATAATCAACATCGTGTACTTTTCATTGACTAGTGATAATCGAAATCAGCAATTATCATGCAATAATTGTGGTTATTTGTAAATTTTCAATGTAATTTAACCATTCAATTAGCAATTCATGATGTGTAATTTAGTGTTTTTCATCACAAGAATTGAGTTGACAATAATCGTGATATTTGTTCATGACAATAATCGTATAGCAAAATATCAGTATCACCCATCACTAGCTCACTAACTAACTAACTGCTTGTCTGCCCAATAATGCCTTCAGGCAAGCATAATTTGAGAACCACCATAAGGCTATGGACCTGATTTTTTCACTGTTGGACATCGCTTCAGCCCAACTGGTGCCTTTTGGCACACCGCAGTATGTACAATCAACTTATGTTTATTTTCACTGAGAATGATTCATGATAGGACATATGCTGACTAGCTATCACATATATCAAATTGTCCATATTTTCCGTAGTGCCTGGACTGATTCAAGAGGTATTTCTAATACTTTTCTTCATCTGTAATCCTGTGTAATAGTAACCCTGTGTAATAGTAACCCTGTGTAATAGTAACCCTGTGTAATAGTAACCCTGTGTAATGGGCTGAACATGGCTCAATATGAAGTGTAATGGCCCAGAGTAATTGATTGTAGGGGAATGTGTTCAGACACAAAATTAATTTAACATGTCTGATGTCATTCTATCTTTTGATGTAGTATGGGTGGGTTTATTATTATGTAATTAAAAACAAACAAGGAGAAGGAAATATTAGAACTTTAAAATGATCAAAGAAAAAAAAGTTGTGAAACAAGGGAATAGCCAAAACACAGTGAAACAAGGGAATAGCCAAAACACAGTGAAACAAGGGAATAGCCAAAACATAGTGAAATAAGAGAGGTTGTGTATACCAACAGATACGTGGACTTTTAATGGCCTAGCTACTTTGTTCTACAGACTGGATTCCCGGACTGAGCTGGAAACAGCTTTTAAACAATAATCCAGGTATTATCCATCTCTTGCAACACTGGAGACACCACTATTGAGCTACAACTGCTGATACTGCTCTTTCTTACAAGTCATATGACACTAGCGCATGCACTAATTAATTAAAATACACTTACGATGTGTACCTGCAGTGAAAAAGTGTGATAGATATTTCCCTTTGTTGCTTCAGTACTTAACACTAGCTAGTGTTAGGGCAGTAGTGATGAGCCAGTTTATTTGCATAGCCCCATCACTCGCCTAGTGGTGCCACCTAGCTACCTGCTAAGAATAATTACCTACTAGCTCATCTCTACAGCTGTAACACTAGCTAGTGCTAAAGCAACAAAGGAAAACATCTACATCAATAACCTCTATCACACTATATCACTGCCAGTACACATGTATCGTAAGTGTATTCTAATTGATTAGTGCATGTGCTAGTTTCATGACTTGTAAGGAAGAGCAGTACCAGCAGTTGCAGCTCGATAGTGGTGTCTCCAGTGTTGCAAGAGATGGATAATGCCTGGATTATTGTTTAAAAGCTGTTTCCAGCTCAGTCCACGAGTCCAGTCAGCGAGTCCAGTCCGTGAGTCCATTCTGTGGAATAAAGTAGACCACCCTAATTTAGTCATGGACATACCCTGAAATATAGGGATTAAATGTCCACTAGTATATCTGCAGGCATAGACAACCTCTCTTGTTTCACTACTTTTTAACTATACCCAGTATTGGTTAGGCCCAAACAAGCCTTCAGACCGACCTGAAACATGTTCAACAAGCTGCAATGAAATTTTACTGAAACAAACTGGAGTAGTGCACGACAGTAAAACAATGAGCCCTATCCGAAATTATGTCATAAATAAAAATGGCATTGTAAAGGGGAGGGGGACGACACGTGCACTGACTCTATGGAGAAATTGTGTAATTTGACGAATATCTTCGTCCACGACGAAGAAAGTGTATCTTTAGGGACAGGTATGAATGTACTACGCCATAAGACATACAATGATACCTTTATTGCATTACTTGATAGCGGTGGAAACGCATAGCAGCTTTGTGAAGGATTGCGTTGTTGGCGATTCTACGAGTGACGTTGAAGAACAAGATGTTGATGACTGTAATGATGATATGCAGGGCGACCTGAGCGCAGGATACAGCTGTGAGGAGCCTCAGGAAGGTGATATTTTGATGCTTTGCAATGATGACATCCCCGGTTCGTCTCTGAATGGAAAGAATCCCATACAACTGAACATACCACAGTTGAAAAGATGGCTTGCGTGCCGTGGTGCTCCAGTTTCTGGTAAAAAACCAGAACTGATTGAAAGGTAAGTAATTATAAAACTTCAAATCCTGTTCTGAATCAGTGCATCATTTTTTTTGGCTGTATAGCTATAGTTGGATTTTATGAGAAGAATTTTATTTACGAATTTCACAGATTGGCAGCTATTTACATAAATTTATCCCCTTGAAATGTGTAGCTTGATAAAAATTTCATTGTTGGCTGTGAAGTTTTGGAAGGTGGCAATCTGCAAAATATTTCCCCCTTGAAAAAACCCACAATACTTTATGTAGTAGTACTATGGTGGTAGGTAACTAGCCAAAATCGTTTATGAAAGATAGAAATTGACTGCCCATATTTCATCTTTCGAGACAAAACTCAGTTCATTTCTCCATAAAGTGCATTTTTATAACAACTTCTCAATCATCAACTTTCAACCTGCACAAATTTCATGCAATATTTCATCTTTCAGAAATGATTTCAGAAGTGATCTATGAAATTTCAGATTGTTCCCTACCCCTCAATTTATACACATCCCTTCAATGCTTCAATTTATGTTCAATTTTGTATTTGTATGTAGAGTTTAGTGTTACATTAACTATGGCTGGGACCAGTATCTTGTTGATCCTGATAAAGGAGCCAACATTCGACGTAAACTGGCTGCTGCTCAGCATCCAAAGTGTCTGACTTCAAGGTTGTTGTGTTCTTTTCCAAGTGAAGATGATCCACAGTGGACAAACAGACTATACAAAATACCTGAAGTTTCAATCAGCACAATATATGATTTCTTGGTGGATCGGAAAATCTTGTTGAAGCGTGTGAGTTATTTGGGGTCTGTGATAAGCAAGCAGAAGAGATACAAAGTCACACTAAAGGGGATTCTACAGGTCTAGAAATGGTTGATGTTCCTGAAGATAAAAGTGAAGTAAGACCTCACCCACCAAGTGATGTGTATGTACCTGTGGAGTATACAAGTATGGGTCTTCATGTTTTTTGCAGCTTTTGGATAGTGAACCATCACCAAGAGAAACCCATTTGGATGAAATTAAAACAGAAAGGCTTTCACGGGCTGCTGCACAAAGAAATCATTTCAAGAAAAGTTATCTTCAGTCCAGGGGAAACATGTTGGGCAGGACCACAGTTATGCACGTAGCAGTGCTGTTACTGATGTTGCTGAACCTGAAGTACGCTACAGAAGTGACACAGCCGGATCTTGTCACTGAACTCTACACTAATCATGTAGTAGTGAACTCAGACTGCCTAGCCGAGCTGGAAGAGAGCACAAGCAGTCAATCAGCCTCGGAACTATGGTTTGAGGCCAGGAAGTTTAGAATTACTGCTTCCATTATGAAGGAGGTGTGACATAGGAAGAGCACTACAGGCTTTATTCGGACTAAACCGTCTCAGGCACAAGTTTCAACAGCAGCCATATTGTATGGAAAGCAACATGAAAATGAGGCTATCCTATCTTATGCGTGTTTCAAGAAAGGTCAACAAATTACTGTTGAAGTAAACAAGTGTGGCTTGATAATAGATCCAGCTGATTCCTGGCTTGCAGCAAGTCCAGATGGGATAGTTTTGGACCCCACAGAGCAGGAGCATCAAAGAGGGTGCTTAGAATTGAAGTGCTCATATGTTTGTGAAAAGCTGACAATTACTGATGTCTGCCGAAAATTTCCAGCATTTTGTTTGGTTGAGCATGAAGGCTTGATATGTTTATCTGAATCACACAAGTATTTTACCAAATACAAACACAGATGCATGTTTCCCAACATTTGTGGTGTGACTTTGTAGTTTGGTGCTCACATCACATTTTTGTGCAGCGCATTTGCTACAATGCTGCTTTCATGAGTGAGTGTTTACTCAAGGCCAAAAATTTCTAATTTTTGCCATTACTTGCTCCATATGTGATCATCAAGAATTCTGACCAAGCCATCAATAAAATGGCTCAAGACAGCAGAGACACTGAAACAGCCCGAGACATTGAGTCAAACCTACAAACCAGAGTACCTGAGAGAGTAGTGCTACTACTGAGTCAGTTGTCAAGATAGCGGCTTGTACAACATTGTTACCTTGTCCTGCAATGTCTTCTGATAAGTTAAGTTCAAGCAAATCTGTTGACACACACGATGTTCAAATAATTGGAGAAACCAAAGCCAGCACAGTGTCCATACAAACTGTTTAGCAGCAGCTAAATACAGTATCAGAAAACATCCCATAAAAGGAGCCGGAAACTGTTTATATCATTCAGTTGCACACCAGGCCGGCCTAGTTACCCAACTCAGTCAGGGTGACAAATACATCAGCCAGCAGCTAAGAAAGGTAGCACTATCAACCATGTTGAACCACGCTGATGTACGCAAGGAAAGTGGACTTACAGTACATCAGTGGAAGCAAAAACGGCAGGATATAGTTAAATCAGGCGCTTGGGGAGGTGATACAGAGCTAAGGTGCTAGCAATAGGCATACGATGGGATATTGTTGTTCTAACTGCTCAGACCAATCATGGTTCTGCTTTTGCTCACAAGTTCATACACCAGCCTCCCCCTGTACCCAAGATGAGAGGAGGCGTCTTCATTCCCCTTTCTGCTAGTGAGCTGTGTATGCAATGGAATACGATAAAAACACCTCCACTTTTAATAGTATATAATAGACAAAACCATTTTTGATTCTACTGTACGTTTGTAAATAACAATAATCTGATATAGTGAACAATGCATTTTTATCTGATGTTAATTTCACATGTTATACAATAGTTTAAGCTCACCAGAGGTAGACTGAAGTTTGATAGCATACAACAAACATAAATAATTTCATTAATGGAGTCCCACATTGTAGAGGGCAATGTACTCTTCAGTATATGAAACTCCTTCGTACATCCAATGGCTCTTTCAACATGGATGCGTAAATGTGCTATCTTTTTAGTTAAAATAACGTCACTTTCTGGCATTTGAGTATTTCCAGCCAGAAAAAAGGGGCTACGTTTAATTGAACACCTAACAATGCAAGCAAATCTTGAATCTGGAAACCTTTGTCAGCCATTATTTCAACACCCAGCTCCAGGTTTTCTAAAAGGCCACTGAGTTCCACTAATTTTCTGCCCGATATAAAACCTTCGTAGCATTTTGAAACAAACGACATTACACCACTGTGATTGATTTTTATTAAAACTTTGACAGTGTTCTTGTTCTTATAGGCAGAAAATGTACTGGCCTGAGATAAAAGGGATGATGGATGCAAATCAGTTGCATCAACTATTATCCGTGTGTTTGGATATTCTTTTTAAAAACTTTCCGGCATGTACTATGTAACGATGTGCCAAAAAGGAAACTTCTCAATCCCTTTAAATGTGTGGTAAAGAAGATGTGGCCATAATCCGAGAAACAGTGGCCTGTGATATCCCAAACCTATGGGCAAGATCCAGTTCTAAAAGCCCGAGTTGAAGCCTTACTAAGGTAAGGAAAAACTGTTTCAACATGGATAATTTGCAAGGTCGACCACGTTTGCTTTTGTCATAGTTCTTCTTGCAATTATTTCCATCCCACTGATGCATTACAGCAGCATCAGATTCTAACAGTGTTTCATAGAAAGCCAACTGAGTAGTAGCATAATCTGGAAACCTGTGTAAATCTTAACCAATTCTTCCTTTTCCTAAATACTTTCTAAATGGAGAAGTGATTTTGCAAGAGACTTTTTGGTTGAATCTAATTCTGCTTGTAGTTGGGTAACTCTCAGCCTTAGCATTTGAAGTTCATCGACAATGTCACATGAATTCAGTGGGTCTTCATAGTCTGCAAAGTCATTGTTCACACCCACAACTTCTTCATCTGAACGCTGGATTCCACTCTTCAAATAATTGACATCCTTGTGTTGTTTTGCTGAACAAGCCATTTTAGAAGTTACGGTTATGCGTTCATGGAATCTACTCTATGGGAATATTGATGGAACAGCAGTTGGCTTTAAACGGGGTTTAATTGATGGACAATCTAACAGCATAACAAAATTATCAGAGGTAAAATGTTGTGAACAAACCCCCTGGTGTTTTTATTAACAGCAAAGTTTGGGCCTGGATCTCGTCTAATCTTAGCAATCCACACTTTCCCTCTCTCAGTGTCTAAGCTTGGGAAGCAATGAAATGAGAGTGTTGGTAATCCTAGCCTTTTTCTTTCAGCATTTTGTGCACTTGAAATTCGACACAATGGAACACAACATTACTTTCCACGCCACAGTTTTACACCTGGTGGTAAAATGTAGTCCTTGCTCAATCTTTACAGTACATACTTCTAAAAATACACAAAAGAACTAGCTACTATGACCCAATAAGCAACATTTATATACCTTCAACAGTGCTATCGAAATCGCTTTCGTTATGCATAGAATCATCTGCCTGAAACTCATCAGAGCTGTATCCTGTGCTCAGGTAGCTGTGAATCAAGACACATGGTAGTGTGTCGTGCGGCCCAAGAAGCCGGCACGCAACACCCATGAGTATATTGACAGGTAGAAAGAAAACACAGTTTTTGCACCTCCGTAGCTCTGTGCTGCCTTGATGAAACAAGACAATTTTTGCTGTGGAATTCCCTCCAACTTTAGTACTCCACACTGTTAAAACTTAGGTGCTACCATGACACCTATGATTTTCTAAAAATCAAGGGGGTGTTGTTGCAACACCCTTGAAAATAATTACCACCATAAGAGGTTTATAGTCACACTTGTTGGGTGTTACCATTTTGTAAACACCCTTAATTGTTCATTGGAAACCCTAAACAGAGGTCTAACACCTCATGATAGGGTGTAATGTACATGTAATCGCATACAGTTACTAACACTGTTAGAAGTGTGGCAGAAACACTTGACTGCAATTTATTTATGGGCCAAGTGATTTATCGGCCCCCATGACAACAGCACCTGCCCTGAATTATCATGCAAGATGAACACCTGCAGTTTCAAGTGAAATATAATAGTAGCTATTAACAGTATCAGATTTTACAAAACTGATACAAATTGCACATCAGACAAAATCAAATACCAGAGTATTGCCATACTACCATACTAGTTCATGGTTTTAAGCTCAAACTACTTGACGCTGGCTTTAATGGTGCAGGTGGTGTGAAAAGTTTAATGGAAATTTCTGGCCTTGGTAAGGTTGACTGTCTTGGGTTGACAGGAATTGGTGGATGGCCTATTTTAGTTGCCCAACATAATCATTATTATTCTGTGTTGATAATTGCTTTTGCTGCATATATACCAGGCACTTAGGAGCCAGCACAGCTCTGTAACCTCATGCATGTCTGGATTTCAATTGCAGTCTTTATTTCCCACTCCTCTACAGCCCACCTTCCACTCCTTTGTGAGCAGCTGTGATTCTACCTCCACTACAAAAAAAGTGTCATGTGTATGCGATATGCTCCAAACATGTTGTACATAGTGTGAACTCCTGTGGTGTATGTGATGTGTAGGAGATGATAGTTCAAATTTGCCTCATTAAATAGCAAATGTGAACTATTATCTCCTACATATTACTTACCCCACCTAAGTACATTTCATGCATATCACATTTAGTCGCTGACAGCACTTGTGGACTGTGCTGTAAACAGCCCCTGAACACCAATCAAGACATTATCTAATTCATCACATATGCACATATATGCATTTTACTGTAGTGAGCTAGCTAGCTAGCTCACTCATTAAAGTTATCTGATTTTCTTTCTTATTTGGCAGGAGTACTACAAGTATCTGAAAGGTAATAAATTGATGTATCTCTGGTGTAATTTCATATGTGTGCTTTGGCAATTTTAAATCTAAACCATTTATCTCAAAAAAATATGTGACCGGATTTGACAAAACAAGGCTTCTACACACATCCAATTTTCTGACTTTAACCAGCTGTAACTTGACTACTCAGCAATCTATTGGCCTAACATTTGCACAAAGTCCTTCCATAGCATAGTAAAATACCAGTTCAAAATTGGAAACTAATGGCATACTCCTACATAATGAATGAGTTATGGTACTTCAAAGTCATAAAGTGGATGTGCGTGTAAGCCTTATTTTGTCAAATTCGGTCATTAATATGGATTGGTTTTCCAAACAATAGCTGCATAAATGCTTTTACATTGTGCTAAAGGAAATTTGTTTACTATGCATGATGTGCTGCACTTCTGTATAATTATGATAATCAATACAACTATATTTCATTGATGAGGTGTAATGGGAACACCCTTTGCACCTACAAGGGTGTTTCTGTGAATGAAATCCCACAATTAAAAGTTTCTTTGGTAGTTACGTTATAAGTACAAATTGCAACTTACATATAAAGTGTAGAAAGACAAGCAAGTAAGTGTACTTGTAATCATGTTGAATTACTGTATTTCACAGGTCATAATATGTGTTTCCTAAATATATCATCAATGAAAATGAAGGTACAGGAGGAGATCCACCCCCACAAAAGTGTTGGAAATTAACAGTATACCCCACCACACACCCTGGACTTACACCCCTTGTAGCACTTTTACACTCTGGTGTTATATTTCTTGCAGCACCTTAGCACTCTTCTTTCACACCCTCTAAGTGTCACCACAGCACCCTTTTCTAACACCTGAAAGGAGTTGTTTTTAAACATGCAACTGGACACCCCTAAAGGTGCTTTTGGTACACCTGAATTTTAACAGTGCACATACCAAATTTGAGTGAAATCGCTTCAAGCGCTCCCGAGATATGCGACTTCAAAATTGGCTTAGTTTCTTCGTTTTTCTTCTTATTTTGCTTCCTCTTTTCGCACACTTACAAAAACTGCCATAAAACGTGAACGCATTATCCGATTGCCTTGAAATTTGGCACACAGAAGGGGGTATAAAGGTGCATCTCGGTACCACCTTTGGCTGGAATACAATAAACAGGCAAAGAGTTATGAGTGATCATCCATGAAAAATAACACTAATGTGTTGTCATGCCTACAGGGTAAACCGTTTACAGGAAGAAGCTGAAAATTGGTGGGTGAATACGTAGGTTAACTATTGAACCTCAAACCTTTTGTGGTTTGAAAGAAATCGAGCTGAAAATCACGAAGATACAACGAAAAAACAAACAGTGTGTAACAATTATGCAATCGAGATTAGTTAATAAAAAACAACTACTTGTCACGCCTACCAGAAAAACTGCTTGGAGTAATGCTTTGAAAATCACTGTACAGATGGAGTAATCATCTTAGAAAGGCTCTTCAACGGTGTACAAGAATCAGACTTAAAGACACAGAGTTATAACATGAAATCCAACATGGTGTAACCAAGTGCGAGATCGAAATACTCTAATAGAGCGGTCATTCTAATAGAGCAGTCACCCTGAAGAGAATTGAAGAGATCAGCTAGAAAAAGTAACCTGTATAGAGATCAGCTACAAACAAATCACCCTGTAGAGAGTTCAGCTACAAGCAATTCACCCTGTAGAAAGATCAGCTAGAAGAAGTTACCTTGTAGAGTTCAGCGACGAAAAGATCACCCTGTAGAGAGTTCAGCTAGAATAAGTCACCTTGCAGAGAGTTCAGCTACAACCATGTAGAGAGTTCAGCTGCAAACAAATCACCCTGTAGAGAATTCAGCTACAAACAAATTGCCCTGTAGAGAGATCAGCTAGAAGTTACCTTGTAGAGAGTTCAGCTACAAAGAAACCATCATGTAGAGAGTTCAGCTGGACCTGTAGAGAGTTCAGCTGCACCTGTAGAGCTCAGCTACAAACAACTGTAGAGAGATCAGCTAGGAGAAGTTACCTTGTAGAGAGTTCAGTTACAAAGAAACCTCCATGTAGAAAGTTCTGTAATAAATATATGTATTATATATATATAATTTGTACATTTACTGATAAAATCAGAAATAGTTAAAGTATTTAAAATCTGCTTAATGTTTTTCTTCTTCCTGTGGTAAAGAAAAAAAGATAGGCTAAAAAATTCCCAAAGCCGGCCTATTTGGGATATACAAATACAAAAAGAAGTGAAATCTAATCCAAAACAGCCAAGCTGTAAAAAAGAGTGCGGCCTTCAAAAAGGATATGGTGAAAAAAGATGTGAAATCCAAGGTGATGGCCAAGAAATGGCTGTGATGATAGGTTAATGGTAAAAATTTTAATAACGACAATTCAGGTGAATTTAAGGTTACGGGATAGTGAGCGACTGTCAAACAAAAATTTTATTACGTAATTAAGGCGGGCTTGGTGTTGTTGTGTTTTGTATCAGCTGGTAACAGGCTTAAATTGTTGGGAGAATAATAGCGTGCTGACTGGACAGTTACAAGGTACAAGAAAACACACGTAACAGTACAAGATAACATAGATACAACCATAGATTATATAGTCGTTACCCGGGATATGAAACGGAGTACTTCGCTTTTGACACTCCGTGTTGTTGAGGCGCTTAACTACAATGCACAGGTGATGGCAAACTTCTAAATGACTCGCTAAAAGAACTATTTGAAGGTGAGCTAAGATAAAAATAAGGTAGTTATTACCAAGCTACATTCTTTATCCTCGTTTTTTTTATCCAATTTATAGCACAGCTACCAGTGGTCAAACGTTAATAGCCGCTAGACCTTACAGAAAACTAGGAGAAATTCTGGCAAGTATTCTGGTGACTCAGTCACCGGAATTCATGGCACTTATAAGCACCTTCCCGAGCAGATGTATAACGGCATGAGAGGAGCATGATCTGGCTACTGTAGTTGCTGTATGAAAGCATATGGCACTATCTATGCCGGCACGCATTCCGGACTAACTGGTCTTCGCACTTCAGTGACTGCTCCTGGGGCTGATGGGTTTTGTGTCGTACAAGACATAGACGACATTCGAATCTGTGACATTACAAGAACAAATCTAAGGAACAGTAAGACGATGTCCTATGCTACATGCGATGCTACACCCATATCATGTGAATGAACACCTGAAAAGTGGAAGAGGTAGTTACAGTAGTTTATACAAATGGAGTGTGCGATAATCGAGATGGTACTGTTTCATATCCCTGATAAAGATATAGTCTGTGTCACTGTGTAATCACCATTAACTAAGACAATGCAACCAGATTTGCCTGAACAACAGGCATGAATGTAACATCTGCTAAAGAATTGGTGTAGCTGTGCGAAACCGTAGAGTGGGGGTGTTTATTATCTATGGTGAAGCATATGGTGACATCATTTGTCGCTTGCTTCATCTAGAGTGTACCGGATTGCATTCATTTCCAACCAACCTCTGCAATTAAGCCTTTTCACAAGGTACTGGTGGAAAATGTATTGTACCAGAGATGCGATTAATGACATGATCAAACGATTGATGCCGCATGGTCATGGATGCAACCTCATAAATGGAATACCTCTGAGATTCACTAGTGGTAGATAGACATGCAAAGTTTCTTGAATGAATGACTGAACTCCAAGTGGCTGATGTAAAAATAATTTGAAGGACAGTCATATTTTATTACATTTTTCTACATACAGTGTGTTATATCACAATTATTGTGCTACAATTACATATACAACATGAGTACTTCCATTTTACTGCTAGATGTGCATGTGGTCAACTGACTACTGATTTACAAGTTGTGTTTCACAGTAAACGTTGGTATATGATGTACATGCAGATTTGAACAGCATATATATTATCACGTGGCCAGGTTGTACATGATGGCACTCTGTAGATAACAGTGGAGACTACCATTAGCCTGACCATTAAAAAGTACAGCATCACCACTGACAACATATAGTGCTATCGTATTATGATGTCAGGTATGTGTCATCTAATGTGCTGTCTAGGGAAGTGTAATCAAAAAATTTCATCACTTGCCGAAGTCAGATATATATGATGAGATCCACTAAAACTGTTGAATGGCTCTCAAAAATGCAACTAGACAATCTAAAGTTTAGAAGACAAAGGCAACCTGGCTGCTCTATTAAAAGCAGCTGAATTGATGTTTCACATCTTTTGTAGTGCTAAATCACCTTCAGTAGTTACCGGCCAAAGCAGGCAGCTACCTCCATTGCTTCAGTGGTAGCTACACAACCTTCCTTTATTGGAATGGCAGGTTGTTTCTACTAAATGTATCTGTATAACAAGTTAGTGTAATAAATACAACACATATAGAAGTGTAAAAATACATCACACATAATGAGTGAATTCTGTGAGTCATAGAAACAATCACCAGTAACACAACACTTTATTATATGGCTCATCTCAAACTATAACAACAGTAGACAACTTTCAATATAAAAATTATTGAATTAGTACCAGCAGTTCACCTTGGCAGGTCCACAAAAATTTCTTGTTGCTATTAACAACTCTTACAAACAGCAGTCCACAACCTGACGTACCAGGATGAAATCAATAATATAACCAGTTATTATTAATCTTGGGTGAGTTCTTTACTGTAGAAAAGCATCGAACTATCTAAATAGAAGCGTTATTGCAATGAATTTGGTACACAAAAATAGGCATGATCCGCTTCGCCCCAATTTCTCATAAATTCCATAGAAACGTCAAAACACGGCCGAATTTACCGCTTCTTTTTAGCAGCATGGTCTTTCAGTTACTTAAACTCACTTTTAAACGAACAAACAATGGAGTAGAGTCGGTAGTTTTGCTTCACCATCAAGCAAGAACGAGGAGCGCATAGAAATAATTAACAACACGGATGTGGAATTTGGAATGTATTGTTGCTATTGGAGTGCGCGGTTACGTTTCATATCCCGGGTAACGACTATACAATCTATGATACAACACACTTAGCAACTGGCGCACCTGTAAGCGCATGCGTAGTTTTGCTGACTAATGGCAATATTTTCCTGAACCAAAAATCAGGACTGTCAAACTAGTTGTTAACATTTTGTATAAACAGACTACTAGTCTGGCTTCTTGTCTAGGTCCTGACGGAGCCATTTGTTAGAAATAATGTTTCTAGTGCTTGTGATTAGGGCTAAAACGAATATACCGAATATTCGAATTCGTATTCGATTCGACTTCGTTCGAAGGAATTATTGAATTCGAAACATCGAAATTACAGTAAAGATGGCGGACACTAGTAATGAGGAATCTTTGTCAGTCTCTACAACATCAGACACTGGACTAGAGATGTACCAATAATCGGATTGGTGATCGCGATCGGTTGCTGATTTGCCTTCCATATTCAGTAATAATGGGCACAAACGCTCTATGAATCTATTAGTTTGCATGGCCAGCTATCAAAAGCCTTTTTGCTCGCTACAAACAAACAGAAAGCCTCTCTACAGTGACACTATTCTATAAAACGCTAAGTTACGAGAAGCCATACAACTGCGCGTGTAAGTACTGCTATTAGTGTTAAAGTATTCTTACCCAGAACAGTAGCTGTTAGCTGCACTTTAAGAATAAAAAACTACATTACAGGAAAACTAATTATAAAGTGATCACCTGTGTATTACAGCCATCTTGGTAACTAATCAAAATACGGAGTAATCCGGACAAGGGAGCATGTATCATAGTAAAATATTTTTGGTGCCTAATTGTCTGGGTTGTGTAATAGAGGCCACACCACCATAAGCAATATAGTAAAGTTACATCACTTCTCTTTACTCAATGCCACATATACATCATGTAGTAGCTACACCTGTAGTTCTATTTGATTTACGAATATACAATAATTTAATCGGTATATAATCAGTATCAGCTCTTTTAGGTACAAATTAATCTGATATCAATACAGCTGAAAAATCTTTATCGGTACACCTCTAGTAGCTACATCATCAGACACTTTTACTTCATTTCAAAAGCTGCCTATATACTGTATCAAATTTTAATGATGTTTTACAATTGAATACAAATAATAAGAAATAACACATACACACTGTATAAGAGTATTACACTATATATAGAATATTCTATTATTCGTTCTTGACTAAAAATATTCGTTCTCTTTCATTTAGAATATTCGTTTTAGCCCTACTTGTGATATCAATTTAGAAATTAATTTTGTGACCACAATGTCTTGCTTTAGGCCATATTGTAGTCATATTTCAGCAACTATACACATTATTCACAAATCCTCTTGTCAGTCCCTCACAAGTGATGTTCTTCAAACCTTAGAATTGTTAGTAAGTTCTCATGGTTCTTCATTGGTCTGATTTTTGGTTCATAGTTTTCACTGTTTGGCATGGGGACAACTCATGTTTCCATAACAACATTTGAATTCCATGTCGATTTACGAGAAGTTAAGAATGCATAAATATTTGATAACAAAAATCAAACCCCTAATCATGAAAAATGATCGATAGTGTACATGTGGGGTTTACAGTATCCCGTAACCTTAATGCCAAGAGCAAGCGGCACCAAAATTCACCTGAATTGTTGTTATTAAAATTTTTACCATTAACCTACCATCACAGCCATTTCTTGGCCGCCACCTTGAATTTCACTTCTTTTTTCACCATAGCCTTTTCGAGGGCCGCACTTTTTTTTACAGCTTGGCTGTTTCGGATTAGATACCATCATTACCATCATCAACATCTTGTTTTTCAACGTCACTCGCAGAATTTCCGCCAACGCATTCCTTCACAAAGTTGTTGTGCGTTTTCACCGCTATCAAGTAGTGCAATAAAGGTATCGTTGTATGTCTTATGGCGTAGTACATTCATACCTGTCCCTAAAGGTCCACTTTCTTCGTTGTGGACGAAGATATTCGTCAAATCACACAATTTCTCCATAGTCAGTGCACGTGCCCCCCTCCTTTACGACACCATTTTTATTTATGACATAATTTCGGATAAGGCTCATGAAAGAAGTGTTACATCCCTAGATCTGTAATGCTACCCAATTAGTGATCATTAGTGATTGTGTGTTGTGGTTTTGTGCTATAATAAAGTTGAACCCCCGGCTTTTATCTCAGTACAAAATGTGTCTCAACAGTGCTTACCTGACATATCCCATTTCTATGGCTTCTTTACCATCAAACTTCCTTCCTGTTAGTGCAAGTTCCCTTGACAAGCTATCATGTGATCCAGTGACATCACAACATTACCATGACAACACCGTACCTGTCATTGCCGATCACTTTAGGAAATCTTTGAAGTGTACCCAAGTCAGCAGCCATGCCGAGGTCTATCTCTTTGATCTGGAACCAGGTGTCATGACAACACAGTCTGATGTCACATGCACTGATCATGTCCACACCTGTTGTCATAACAACATATAAACAACAAACAATACAACATACAGTATACATAGGAATCATTGTGACAATATTTTCCACATCAGTAATGGATCATGAAGGTTTGGGCTTTTCGAGCCAAAAATATCACCTAAAATCATTATTCCTCCTCACCAAGGCATAGAGCTTATACACATACATACTTCTCATTGTAAGATGTTAGAATGAAAACTACAACTAGTAAAAGTTACTCATGGTAACCAGGTTTCAAGTATATTTACTGTACAGTATATACTGCTATACAGTTGAGACAGGTGACTGGTACTGCATTGGTTTCACTTTGGGCTTGCGTTGTAAACCATGAGAACATAATTAAAAAATTTGAAATTTTCAACTAGAGTAGGGACCATAGCACATCGATAAAAAGTACTGAAACAAGTTGGAGTAGTGCACGATATTAAATCACAGTAAAACAATAAGAAGTGTTATATCCCTACTGTGCTCATGATAACAGAAATGCACAGTAGGGATATAACACTTCTTATTGTTTTACTGTGATTTAATATCATGGACTACTCCAACTTGTTTCAGTACTTTTATCGATGTGCTATGGTCCCTACTCTATTTGAAAATTTCAAATTTTTCTGTGTACTTGTTTGTTAACTTTTTTTTATAAATAATTATTATGACTGGTGAACCCATGTATACTGCATCTGAAATGGTACTGCGCACCCCAATTATCGTCTGAAAAGTGAAGTAACCATTACACTTCATTGTCAGCTTTGTTCAACACGTTACACAGCATTTTGAATCAAGAACTGTTTGAAAAGCACCTCTGCTATCAAAATAGCCACTATGACAAATACGGACGATTTCCATTATGAAGGGAAGCCATCACGTGCTATCGCCAAATTGACACATTTCACTGTCAGCAAAGATGAATGGGACACAAAGGAGGACACTGGTAAGTCCATGAAGAATGCATTGTACGTACTGCGGTATGCCAAAAGGCACCTGTTGGGCTGAAGTGACGTCGAACAGTGAAAAAATCAAGTCCGTAGCCTTAGCCGTTATCGAGTTACGTTTGTCTGAAGGCATCAGTCAGTCAGTTACTCAGTCAGTCACTAGAAAATTCCGTAGCAACTTGTTGAAAGTGTTTTAGGTCAATCTGAAAGCTTGTTTAGGCTTAGTTTTACGTAACCAATACTGCCTCATTGTTGTCAGGGGAAATTGAGGCTGTTTTTTGGGTGATACTATTTCGTGGGCCACGCCTACTCCTTTGTGGTCCCTACTATACAGTTACTATCGTACTGTATGATGGCCACATTGCTTTCCAGCAAATTACAGTCAGGGAATACATTTAGTTGCAACTTTCATTGTTACTGGATTCATTGCAGAGACACTTCTTGTACTTTTCTTTGTCATCTTATAATGGGTGGAACAAAACTGATAATGGAGACCGAGAGTGGCACTTGATTAGACAGTGGACATTGGATGACCTGCAGTTTGAATCCTGGGGTTGGGAGAGTATTTTTCATTTCTTTGGCTCATTTTCTGTTTCACCTTATCACATTAGCTCATTATAATGAAGCAGACCGGACCTTATCATTCAGTAATTAATTGTCAGGGCTTGTGCTCAATCCCTAATTTAATTTTTTAAAGGGTCTGACAGCATTCTTCTATTTGATGTGGTTTGTTATGGTTCACCAGTAATGAGTTATGTTACTACAAAGAGTAAACAAACAAGTGTAAGGAAAAATTAAGAATTTTACATTTGAGTAGATCATAGATAAAACAAGAGAGATCATCTGCAGCTATACTAGTGGACATTTAATCCTTACTTTGGTCATATCACAGGATGTATATGACTGAAGTATACTAGCATAGAATCTATTAGCTGTTATAATGAGGTGTCCACTGTAATGAGAATAGATGGTAGGGACTATGGTATAGTGTAGACTAGAGATGCAACAATACATTGATACAGTATATCGTCTATCATATTGTTTTAAGACAATATTGCTGCATTGATACAAGGTCAAACAGTATTGATATATTGTGTATCGTGATATATTGACTCACTTATTTCCCTTTAAAAATGACATAGACCATTGTTTAGACTCCACTTTGTATCGTGTAATATATCGCTGTATTGTGATATACCAGAGGCAATATATTAATAACTGCACGTCTACACACTGTATCGTTGCAACTCTAGTACAGTGTACGTAGTTTGTTAATGGAGACTCCATTGTATGCCTGTATGTTCTATTAGAATATATAGTGACACAATTAGACCTCTGAAATCAGGACACCTCACTAATAAGGACACCTTGATAATCAGGACACTTGTCCATGGTCCCATTTAGACAATGAAGGTAGTGTGAAGTGAACAGGGAGTTAATCATGGTTCTGAAGTATCTGGCATACATCCACAATACACTCCAATAGAACAGTCATTACTCACCTCCACCCACACAGGCTCCGTGTACAGCAGCTATCACTGGTACCCTACACCTCTCAATAACACTGAAGGATTCCTGGTAGTCTTGTATCAGCTTCTTCACTTTTAGAGAGTTTCTACCCATTTCACCAGAAGCTGCACTAAACACATCCCCAGGGTCAGTCAAGTCCAAACCTGGAACAATGACAACAAAGAGTGGATGAACCTCTAAAACTTCCATCCTTGGAAATTCCCCACTATACAGTGTTATGTCTCAAACTGTACAACAAATAAAACTGCAGCAAAGTAAAGCAAATAATCCTACTAGCACTTTCTGATTTTACGTTTTGCATTCTTAGTACACATATCCATGTCTTGGTCTAACCTTTTTATACACAATACTGGTGGAACAATAATATACAGATACACAAAAGGATCACATAAAATATTAGCTCTTTAATTTAAATAACAAGTCCCTCACAGATTTCAAGGCCATTTAGAGAAACCATAGACAAATTTAACAGCCATATTTTACTGGGGCACGAAACTAGCCTAGAACAGGTGGAATCTTTTTGTTTTGGGTATAAAGAGGCAAGTACAATTCTTTGTAAAAGTCAAAGGCTTCTTATTGAATTTAATTTGACCAAGGATGAAGATTGGAATACAGGATAATAAGTATTCTCACAAGCACAACCAGTTGTTGTTTTTTTCCCGTGTGCATGGGTGTTCTGGTAACATTGCCACTTTTTTGTCAACACTGCCAACATTCTGGCAGAGCCAATCAGCACATAAATGATGCAACATCACTCGGGATAGAACAAGGAAACATGACAATTCCGATTCTGCTTGGGGAAAATGTCATGAAATAATGTTGTACCTGCCAACATCTTGGTGATTGTTACCAGATATTTCGCACACACGCATGTACACACATACACTTTATCGGCCTGTCTGTTGACAGTAACAGGGTCCTGGTTCCAAAGAACTGAACCTGGCACAATCTTAGCTTGAGCAGTAATTCTGGTGCTGGGTGAGATCCCTTTTGTGATGGAACATTCTGCCACATCCACAATAGAACTCTGTTTATTTTGGTGGATGTATTTTCTGGCGGTTGAACACAGTGAATTAGACAGAAAATAAGCTCCCACGTGAATACCGTATGTGGTTGCGTCACGTCCCCACGTGACGCATGGTATATAAGGGTGGGATAGGGTGCATTAATTCATTCTACGCCACGTGTGTAATACAGGTTGGCTCCCACCCACCCTCCCTAATTTCCTTAGCTGTATTCTAGATAAAATGGACATGAAGTGGATTGGATTTACTGAACTGTATACATTTTACAATTTGCATACACTGGTGGAGTGGAGCTGTTTAGGGTTTTTCCCTGGTGGTTAAAAAAAAAAAAAAAAAAATGGACACCATCAGGTTTTTTTTCCCAGGGCTGCTTGGGCTGAGTAGTTCTAAATTTTTTTGTTAAGTTTATTATTAGTTTGCTAGCCCCCACTCTACCATTCAAGCTGTTTCATTGTATTGCTGGTGATTTATGGTGCTTGTGTGTGTATGTGTGTCATTGTAATCAGTATTAATAGCCAACCACTTTGGTGGCGCAACCCCATGTGGTCATGAGGAAAAGGGTGTAGTATGCATGGGTATAAGGGTGTATGGTATGTGGTCAGGGTATGATGTGGGAGAGGAGGCTGACCGGAACAGTACTTACGATGTATGGTTAAATCTCCAAAGCGATTAAAAGTTCTCCCACAACAACAGACTACAGAGCCAGTGACCACAGTGGGACTCCTAGCAACTCCTTCGGACGAAATGGTTTGGCACAAATTTTGCTACCTTGAACAATCCTGGGCTACCTCATACCAACTGAAAGCATCCAACCCCATCCTCTGAACATCCCTCAAAACTACATCTCTCCATCGCAGCTTAGGTCCATGAAATGGTCTAGTAGTCAAAAGTTCTCCAAACAGCATCTGCTTAGGTAAACGATCATCACCCATCCTCGCCACATGACCCAATCAGCGTAGACGATGCTGCCCCAGTAACACAACAACTCCATCAGTCATTACAAATTCCACAGCCAACTGCTCAGAAGAGATGCACTTCCCCCACTGTTAAAGCCGAGAAACCCCTAACATCCCCCTTACACAACAATTGTGAAACACCTCAATTCTTCTTGTTTGATCTGCCTTCATAGCTCAGGTACTGGAATCTCTCCACCAAATTTACAGCTCCCCCCTCCACAGTGATTGGAGACAACACAGAAGCATCAGCCCCAATTCTTGCTACCACACCCTTGGACTTGGTCAGGCTTACTATCAAACCCCAGCCTATCGCTACACAAACAAAAGAAAAGGCAACTTCTTCAAATCCTTCATGTATTGAGGCATAAAGTGCAGCATTATCAGCAAACTTAGATGGATTGTACCAAACGAAACTTGGCTGTATGATCTCCAACTAACTTCTGTCCATGGGAATAAAGAAGACACACCAGTATGAGAACACTGTTGACGCCAATCCTCAAAGACTGTACAGAAATACAAGTTAAAAAGCAATTGTACATCCCTGCCATACACCATTGCACACCTCACAACTGTCAGACCTGTTACCCTTGACACAAATTGCAGCCCTCATACCCTTGTGAAAAGACTGAACAACAGATAACAGTGCAGGAGGGACTCCAAACTAAGTACCCGCCACAAAGCCATTCTAGGAACTGAGTAATATGCCTTCTTGATCGATAAAGAGTGTGAAAAGAAGACAAGTGTGCTCCCTAGCCTTCTCCACAAGTTGCCTTGCAACAAAGATCATGTCGACACAGCTATGCTCTTGCTGAAATCCACACTGGGAATCAGGTGACACACTCTCAGCAACAAGCTGCAATTTCTATTTCTACCAAGCAGCTTACCAGCAGCATCTGACAGACTGATTGCACGCCAATTATCACACACCTTCAAGTCCCTCTGGGACCACTAGAGCATCTCTCCATTCATCAAACACACAAACCTCTCTCCAGACTTTCCTAAACAAATTCAGCAAAGCCCGGTGGAGGACTGGGCCACCAAATACTAACATTTCTGGAATTATCCTTGATGTACCACCAGCTTTCTTCAACTGCGCCTTACTCAATGCATTCTCAAAGGAGGGACACACACACACACACACACACACACACACACACACACACATACTTAAAATGGCTGTACTTGTGATATTGGTGTGCCACTCCCTTGTACACATATCTATTGATTCCTACTCCTGTTACCGTTCACATCAGTTTTTACCAAATTTTAATTGTAGAACATATGAATGCTCTGTTTCATGATAAAAAGAAGACACAAGTGTGAAGACAAATAAACATAGCAGGAAGGTACTAAAGGGTTGCAGTCCCTCCACTTATATAGTCTTGGCACTTTCAAGATCTCTAATAGAGTAATCATATCCTCAAATAAAACAGTCAAGTGTATTACAGGTAATAATAATCTCCCACCCACAATATTTTTTACGCACTACGACATGACAGGAAACAAGCAACAAACAATAATGCCAACACATCAGTCAGTTTCATTGTATGTGGTCAAGTGTATATGTTCTACAGCTACTACACTGGCTTGTACCTGCTGAGAAATTCTTTCCAGCTCCAGACAACACGATGGCACGACAGTCAGGATTGCTATCGAGTTCAGTGAAACACTCTACGGATTCCCTGCAATGTTGACGTGTTATCAGCACCATTATTAACAAACTGGTCACCTCCAGAATGTCTTGTTCATAGCATTGCTCTTCTCTGGCCTGTTAATAGTGACCTTGAACACGTGAGCGTTGTCCTGGGCTTGCTCCACAGCCAGTGTCTGATAATGTGCCATCCCGTATACACGTTGCAATTCTCGTAGCTAATACTGCACGAAACGAGTAAACAGTTAATGTTGTCCGGTTAATGTTTTGTCCGAGGTTTTGTCTCACTCTATAATCACGTGCAAGTGACAGTTTAGAAAACGCACCATCTACTTAAGCGCGCAATGTGAAAATCACATGTCATCAAGGCAGTTGCGGATCCCTTGACTTTTAAACCAACATTTTGTGTGGGTATTGGTAAAGGGGATCAGGAACGGGAGATCGCTTGGTAAAACCGGGAGCTGGGAGATCACGTGCACAATACTACAAGAAACTTATTTTTGCACTAAGATGGTGCACGAAGAGGACTCATGCAAGTAGTCTCCCACATGAGATAGTATACTTATATATTATACGAACTGCAGGCTAAGAAATTCAGTGGCGTAGCTACCATTGAGGCAGCTGCCTCGGTAAAAATGCTCAACGACAGACCTGAGTTTTGGCACCCCGGATTTTCTACTCAAATGTTACTAGACAGCATTACTGTACCACACATAATAGAATCTATGGCTGCAGGGCTGGAGCCCATGGTGACACGGTGCTGGATCACTATTCAGCTACTCCGTTGTAAAAAGATCGAGCCGCGGATACTCTAATAGAGCAGTCATCGTAAATATACTCTAATTGAGCATTCAGTACAGATTGTAGCCACTGTTCTCATCACACTGCTTGGTCTAAATCGTTAAGCCAGTGATTAATTTTGTCTTGTGCTCATAAAATGATCCATGCTTTACTGAATGCATTTTTGTACTTTTGCCAAATATTCCAGCATAACTTTAAGTATCATGTAATAAACTAGCAAAAGCATTATGCCAGCAAAATTAACTCTCTACAGGGTGACTAATTTGTAGCTGAACTCTCTACAGGGTAATTTGGGACTGGATTTGCGAAAAAGGGGTCTTCCACACACATCCAATCCATGAACGTGGAAGACCATAACTTAGTGTTCAAGTAATACATTACCCTGAAATTTTCTCCATGCATCCATTAAGTTATGCTGGTACTCACTGCTGACAAAATTTCAAGTCATTAGCTTTTTCCAATCCAAAGTTATAAATTGTCAAAGTTGGTAAATTGGATGTGTGTGGAAGACCCCTTTTCGCAAATCCGGTCACATTTGTTTGAAACTAAATTTTCTACTGGGTAACTTGTTGTGGCTGAACTCTGTACCAATTGACTTGTTTGTAGTTGATGAACTCTCTACTGAGTGACTTTTTTGCAACTAAACTCTCTACTGAGTGACTTGTTTGTAGTTCAACTCCTTGCATAGGAGAATTGTTTTTATATGATACATGCACCCAATAGAAGCAAATAATTATCATGCTACCCAAATTTTCAATGTTGTTATTTTAGTTACTCTATAATACAGCAGTCAGGAAATCTTGAAACACTGAAACAGTTAGTTCTTGAGCATAATCTTGATTTGAGAACATAATTCTGAGCACAATATATAGGCTTGATTTTTAAGTATTGATCAAAAGCATTATAGTCTCTTGTGAGCAACAGTTTGTGTATGCATGTTTCCCATGGAAAATATTTTTATTTGGGGTGCCCTAGCTAAGTAGTCATATCACATCCGGGGATTAACTGACTGCTCTGTTTGACTGCTCTATCAGTCACTGACTATTCTATCATAGTCACTAACTGTTCTATCATACTCACTGACTGTTCTATTAGAGCATGTCTATCTTTTTCCATGGAATCCATTTTATACTCAAAATTATGCCAACAAAATATAATGTTTATGTGCTTGTGTAATGAGGTTTATTGCAATTTTGGTCAGCACTTCCTCATAGCAACTCCTGGCCATGGGCACCAGCCATTAGCTGGCTATATAAAACTAACGACAATCATGAGATTGGATTACAGTCATTCAAGATGCCACCTGATGGTATCATTTGGCACAAACCTAGTTTCATGGTATACCTTAGAAGTTTTACAAATCTCCCAAGGGATAACATTTCAAATTTGCAAACAGATTAGAGAATGGATAACATCAATTATTTATACTGATGATTCTTAAAATATATCCGGCTTAATTAAATAAATATAAATACATAATATCAGTCTATCTTGTCACATCAGTGGGGGTGTGTATTGTGTCATGTAGTTCATTGCAGTGCATGGTACACGTAGTGGAGATAGTTATGTCTACAGGTAGTTTTAGTTATCTTTCTCAATTATTTTTAGATTTAATTATATTCTGTTGTTTTTTAATTATAGATTTAGTTTCAGTTGTAATGATTTGCTTTTGTTTAGTCTTAGTAATATATATTTGTCTTATATACCACTTTGACACCTCAGATCAAAGGAAACCACATCACATATTGCCCTGACCACAGGCGATATCTAGATATCATCCTGTGGTTAGGGCGATATCATGATATAGCCCTGACCACAACTACCTTTGATGCTGAGGCAGCTACAAAGCATCAGTTCCTTTGATTGGTTGTATAGAGATACTTAAAATTTTGCATTGTGGGTTTGAGTTAAACATGTTGATTTAGTTAGGGGCATTGTTGTGAAGTAAAAAGAATTGAGTGAGTCAGCATTGCATAGTTCAGTTACTAAGCATCACTAAATAATCATTTTTGCAATGTGAGGATTGTTTTTCTACAGAGTACATTTCAACTGCACGAAAAGATGCCTCAAACATTCACAACCAATATGTCTAAGTGTTTATTTTAGTACCTTAGGTAACTTTATTCATCCACAAAGTGATTATTTGGTTTAAAATGGTATCACTACAACCAGTGAAACCCACAATCATTTCTTTTTTGTGCCCACAATTTAAACCCACAATCGATTTTTGCAAACCTCTGTATAAAAGTAATGTGGTGAATGCAGGTTTGTCTTCCTTCACCTATTAGGTAGGCATGTCAGAGTGGTATATATTACTTATACTATGGCCACTCGGGATTTGTCTGATATATGTGCCCTCACCCTCGGGCTTGGGCATATATATCAGGCAAATCCCTTGTGGCCATGGTATAACTATTAAATATGCACTGAAAGTACTTTTAGTTTTAATTATAGTTAGCTATAGTTCCTTACACCCTCCAGGTATGGATTATGTTACTAGTACAGTTACTGTTGACAATAAAAGTGTCACTTCACTTATGGGAAACAGCTGGACAGAAGAGATTTGGCAATGTACTGTCATCGTACCAATACTTTTATCTTAGTCTATGACATCACTAATCATGATTCATTTGTGGGAATCAGAAGATAGGCTGATGTGGTTAAGGTATGATTGATATGGCTGCTGCTGCTTCATGGTAATAACTATTATACTCAGTTGTTAGAGATAGTATATAAACCAGGATTTGTATAACGTAATAGTGACTTCATTAAATTTCATGCTCATAGTTTTGTCATACACACAGGCAATGGTTGCTATAGGAACTGAATTTGAGTGGCCTTGTTTCGCTACATTTACATTGTTTCTTTGTTAATTTTATATTGAAATGGTATAGCAGCACAATGCAAAAATTGTGCACTTTTTCACAAAGCCATGAAATGATGAAACTTTCCACATAAGTAGTACTCCTCACAGGGGTGTAGCCAGGATTTTTTGAAGGGGGTTCCAACAGCAGTATTGAGTTACCAGAAGCAGGGGTCTGGGGGTGCATCCCCCAGCTGCTGAGAGATTTTCAATATTTTAATGAATCAAAACTCAGCAAATTACTGTATTTTATGCAAAAAGGTACATTAATTATAATGCATATACGTGGCCCAGGGATGAAGCTAGTACTAGATAAAGCTACTTAGTGGAAACAGACAGCATAACACATAGAGATGCATATAGTAATCTGTAAATGATAGACTGATAGTTACCTCACTGGATTAGGAACGATAAATCCACTGATACAAATACCATGACTTACAATCAAAACATTATAATATGCATAGCATGGAATCATTTTGCATAACACAAGTGATAAATTACTGGAGTTCTGTATCTTTAAACATGGTACACCAATGCATTCAATGTTAGAATGTCTGAAAAACTTCACTAATGAAGTTTCTTAACATGGATATGGATATTTACATGCATGTTCTATTAGAGTATACATGACTGCTCTATAGAGTATATACCTGACTGCTCTATTAAAGTATATCGATCTTTATAACAAGTTTTGAACAGAGCTCATGTTACCTCTGTAAATCCTTCCCTGAGAGATGAATGCAAGCTCTATCAATTGTTGTGCTGTGCCATACACTATATTACTCACTCATTTTGCCCTGCCACACTAAATGGTGTGTTAGGGTCCTGCTATAAATTCGAAGTCTAAATTTTAGAGGGGGGTTCCTGAATTCCTGGGAACCCCCCCTCCCTACGCCCCTGCCTCATGATATGAATGGAATTACTTCAAATAAAAACCAAGTTCAACATTACCTTTATTTTGGTACTATGTTTTAACAAGTCAATTAATACAGACATTATTATTACTGTGCAAAAATGGCCATGAAGGTCACCAAAATTCAAATCTGCATTGGTACTATTTCAAAATTACATGTTATGAGGAGTACTATAAGATCACACCTAAGAATACACCTTGAAAAAAACTATATTTGAGCACACAACATGCAGCTTCCATTCATTAATCCATTTCCACTTGGCCATGCTGACTAAAAATGATTTTGTCTGATTTGCAGCAGTTTACACATAAAAGGATATAGAGCTGGCATTGCTATTAACACTACATGTACAAGACACATGTTATCAAAATAATATTAATGTTTCCTGATCTGTACATGTGCATGGCTTCAAACGTCTCACCAGTTGCAGGAAATGTATGTCTCTAGCATACTATGTCAGCTGCGTGCAGTCAATCAGTAAACAATTTTTGGATGGGTTGATATTTTACTAGTATCACACCCAGCCAGTGGCATTAAGTGTGGTCAGGAACTTTATCATCCCCAATGCTGTACAGATACCATAACAGCTAACAGTGGTATATAGTACTGACCTATGAGCCAGAGCTCCTGAAGGCCAAGACTTCTCCAAGTTGAAAATCATCCTGCCATCAAATCATGTGTGCAGTTGCTTCAAGATGGATTTTGACAAAGCACCTTGCATTTCAGCTAATCAAGAAAACACATGAGCCTATATTCAGTACCAACCACAGCTATGAGTACAGGTTCCATGTGATGATGCTACCTCATTTTGAAAGCAGAGCTTTTGGAAAGAAGAGGCAGTGTGCTAGTTCCTGAGAAGGTGGCCTCAAGCTCAAAACTCTTGAAGGTCTGCTGTATATCTGCATGTACATGTAGCAGAATGTGCTCTCAAGAATGGGTGTTGTCACAGAGTAGCTGGACTCATGTGCAGCATGCAAGTACTGCAAATGTAAGGTAGGTCAGTAATTATGAACACAGTATCAATTCTATGATTACAGTGTGTTATGTATAACAAAATTAATTTAGGTGAATGGAATGCTATAGAAACTCTATTACAGGTTATTATTACAAAATTGTCATCCAAAATGAGCCGGTGTCTATATTTTCACTGTGTAAGCTAAGTAGTTAAGTGAGAAACCTCTGCATCTCAGTTACGAGACCACCTCATTATAGTGGCCAGGTCCAGCAAGTCCAAACATATTTTTCAATATATTACATTTATTTAATTTTTGTTAATAGGGCCACCTCATTATTAAGGCCAGTGGCCACATACCACAGGACCAAACAGGTAAAACTAATACAATATTCCCTCAGTAAAGAGGCCAGCTGAGCAGGCAGTCAAGGTATCACTGCAAAGTTGCTGCTCTTAAGTGATATACTGAAAGCAGTTCCCATTATTCCGGCAGTATACTTTTCCAACCATATATGTCTCGAGTAATTCTGGAATAATAACATTGTACGTTCCTACCTTGCACTGTGATCAAGACACACAATAGTGTGTCGTGTGGCCCAAGAATCCGGCGCGCCACACCGTGGGTATATTGACAGGAAGAAAGAAAATGTCATTTTCACACTTTTGTATCTCGGTGATCCCTTATTCGATTGGAACCAAATTTGCTACAGAGTTGCCTGCCATCCAGGGGAGTTTACATACCAAATGTGAAGGAAATCACTCCAGCCATTTCCGAGATACGAGCTGCCAAAGTTTAGATTTTTTTCTTCATTTTTTCTTTGTGTTTTTGCACACTTGCAAAAATTGCTATAAAATGCAAATACATACTCCGATTGTCTTGAAATGTAGTACACAAAAAGGGAATCCAAAGGCAAATCCTGGCATCAAATTTCGTGCAAATTTTATGATTGGTTCGGGAGTTATGACCGATAATTTGCGTAAAACAAGATCGATTTGTTGTCACGCCTACAGGGTAAACTGCTGCATGGAATGAGTTGAAAATTGTTATGTAGATGGAGTAACCATCGTATAGGAGTGCCTTTTGGTGGTTTGAAAGGAATCGAGGTAAAGACCACGGAGCTATGACGCAAAACCCAACCTGTGTCACAATTACGCGATCAATTTTTATGAATAAAAAAGTAAAGGTGGACCGATACCGATGCCAGTATCGGTAATACAAGGTACAGATACCACAGTAGACACTCACCACTTTTATTTAACCATCTCTAAGCTAAGTTTCCAGTAGCTAATAACTTAGTTGAGCTAATCAGTAACTTAGTTGAGCTAACTTAAAGTAGTGAAATAAAGCCTTTGTTACTCTTTTCCAAGTATTGCTGCAATTGCTCTGTGTGTATTCTAATATATTAGAACACGTGAGTCCTTTGTAATTAAATGGTAGTGCAGTTGTTCCTCAAGAAATAAGTTTATGACTACTTGGCTTGCTTATGAAAAGGTTTGGTTGAAAAGCTGTAACAACATTGTACAATTATCGGTCGCCCACGCAATTAATTGCCTTATCAATAAGCTTACAAGAAAACTACCTCGAATCACATATGGAAACAATTTCTATTAGAGTATGTAAATACAGTCTTCATGGATTTCATTGATATACATAACACATTCAGAATGTTTGTGTGTATAGACACTTAGTAAAGTGCTATATACATCATATGGACTAATGAATTTGCTTAATAATGAATAACATTTAAGAAACCAAATATGTCATACCTGTCTCATTGAGTATACTTAACAGTTGTAAGGATTTCATTACCTGAATAAGTAAGTAGCTGATCACTAAAGAAGGCAATACAGAGCAACTGATTTTAAGTACAATTGTTTCTGATATACAATAACAATTGTTTTGAAGTTCTCTAATAAAGCAGTCGGCCAGGTTTGGATTTAATTTGTATACAGTAAACAGTGATCACTTGAAGAAAAATTTAAGGGTTTGCCTTGAAGACAATTATTATGTGCACTGTATGAGCTAATGAATTCCCTTCAATAATGAATCATGTTAAAGAAAATTAATGCGACATAGAAAAGGCTTACTGTTGCATATTGCCATATGAATATAATTTGCACTTGTAGGGATTTCATTGGTTAGATAGGCAACTGATCAACAACTAAAAATGTTTGTATACATCAATCATCTCTCAGTATGACTATCTCTGTTATATGACAGAAAGATTTTCAAACACTCTAGTAAAGCAGTCTGTCATTTTTTTGTATTGAATTCTTCCATATGAAGAAATTAGTAATCTACCATGATGTTTATCATGTTTAGCTATTATACAATGAATATTTTAAAACTTGATTGAACTGAGATCAATCAATTACTGTGATATTTTAATAGCTAGCTATGTATCACGATGTATCACAACAATGAAATTTCTATAATAAACTTGTCTAGGCTTCAATGTATAGTATCGGTATCGGTATCGGCAAATAATTTCAGTACAAATAGCTACTCGTATCGGAAATATCGGTAAAAAGTGGTATCGGTCCATCTCTAAAAAAAGTATTAGTTTTTATTATTATTTTATTATTATTAGCACTTTACAGTGACCAGCACTGAAGGTCTGACAGTAACATGTGCTGCAGCCTTAGGATTACCTAACCTAATTCCTAATTTCAGGGACTTAGATCTAATGACTTGACTTACTGATAAGGTGTAACAGAAAAGGGGCCAAACTAAGGAAAAAATCCCTCCAACCCCAGGATTCGAACTGCAGGTCACCCAATGTCTAGTCGGGGCCACACTCAGTCTTCCTCCAGGAGGGATGGATTTTCTTCCTTAAACCTAAAGTATTTATTATAGCTACTTTTACGCTTACTAGGCAAATCGCCTACTAGGCAAATCGCTTAGAGCAATGAGCTGAAAATCGGTGTATAGCTGGAATAATCTTCATAGAAAGTCCTTGCAGTAGTAGCTATACAGAAGAATTGGATTACAAACCACTGAGTTATGATTCGATAGCCAACTCCGTGTAGCAAATGCGAGATCGAGATACTCTAATAGAACAGTCACCCTAATAGAGCATTCAGCTAATTTATTTACTCCATTATAGAATTCAATTACATTTATTCTGTAGGGAGTTCAGCTGCAAACAGTTAATCTTATAGACAGTTCAGAAAGAAGCAAGTCACCTTATAGAGAGTTCAGCTACAAATATATTGCTGTAGTGATTCAGAACATTACAAGTCACACTAAAGAGAGTTCAGCTATAAACAAGTCATGCACCCTGTAGAGAGTTCAGCTATACAAACAATTCACTCTGTAGAAATTCTGCTACAAACAAGTCTTCATGCAGAGAGTTTAACAACCAAAATCCACCATGTAAAGGCTTCAGCTTTACTAACAAGTTATTTATTTTTTATTTATTTTCCAAGAAACGTGCAGCCTCAGTTTGAGGATTAACGCACATATGAAACATATACATACAAAATGTTTTACAATGTGATTGATTATGGGATTACTGATTGGTAGGGGAAAGTAATAACAATTTCAGTTGGTGCTTGAAAACTTGTAATGATTGTTACACTGTAGAGAGATCAGCTAGAAATAAGAGAGAGCTCAGCTAGAAAACGTCACCTTGTAGAGAGTTCAGCTACAAACAAATCACACTGTAGAGAGATCAGATAGAAGAAGCCATCTTGTAGAGGGTTCAGCTGTGAAGTGATCACCCTAGAGAGAGTTCAGCTAGAAAAAACTCACCCTGTAGAGAGTTCAGCTACAAAGAAACTATCCTGTAGAGAGATCAGCTAGAAACAATTCACCTGTAGCGACATCAGCTACAAAGAAACCATCCGCCTGTAGAGAGTTCAGTTACATGAAAACAAATTACCCTGCAGAGAGTTTGGTTACAAAAAATCACCATATCAAGACACACGGTAGTGTGTCGTGCGGTCCAAGAAGCCGGCGCGCCACACCGTGAGTATATTGTGTGTGTCGTGCGGTCCAAGAAGCCGGCGCGCCACACCGTGAGTATATTGACAGGAAGAACGAAAACGTCATTTTCACACCTTTGTATCTCGGTGATCACTTATCTGATTGGAACCAAATTTGCTACACAGTTGCCCGCCAGCCAAGGGAGTCTACATTCCAAATTTGAAGGAAATCGCTCCAGCCATTTCCGAGATACGAGCTGCCAAAGTTTCGTTTTTTTTTCTTCGTTTTTTTTTTCTTCTTCTTCGTCTTTTCGCACACTTGCAAAAATTGCTATAACAAGCAAACGCGTACTCCGATCGCCTTGAAATTTGGCACACAGAAAGGGAGTCCAAAGGCGAATCCTAGCATCAACTTTGGTACAAATCCGATGAATGGTTCAGGAGTTATGACCGATTATTCGCGTAAAACAAGATCGATTTGTTGTCACGCCTACAGGGTAAACCGCTTCATGGAATGAGTTGAAAATTGCTATGTAGATGGAGTAACCCTCGTAGGAGTGCCTTTTGGTGGTTTGAAAGGAATCGAGATAAAGACCACGGAGATATGACACAAAACCCAACCTGTGTCACAATTACGCGATCGATTTTTATGAATAAAAAAGTATTAGTTTTCACGCCTACTAGGCAAACCGCTTAGAGCAATGAGCTGAAAATCGGTGTATAGCTGGAATAATCTTCATAGAAAGTCTTTGCAGTAGTACAGAAGAATCGGATTACAAACCAATGAGTTATGATTCGAAAGCCAACTCCGTGTAGCAAATGCGAGATCGAGATACTCTAATAGAACAGTCACCCTAATAGAGCATTCGGCTAATTCATTTACTCCATTATAGAATTTTATTACATCACAAGTTATTCTGTAGGGAGTTCAGCTGCAAACAGTTAATCTTATAGACAGTTCAGCAAGAAGACAGTCACCATGTGGAGAGTTAAGCAAATATACCACTATAGAGATTCAGAACATTACAAGTCACACTGAAGAAAGTTCAGCTATAAACAAGTCATGCACTGTGTAGAGAATTCAGCTACAATTAAGTCACTCTCTAGAGAATTCAGTTACACAGAATTCTGCTACACACAAGTCACTGTGGAGAGAGTTCAGCTACAAACAAATTACCCTTTAGAGTGATCAGCTACAAACAAAACACTTTGCAGGGTGTTCAACTGCAACAAATCAATTACCTTTAGAGCGATCAGCAATGAACAAATCAACACAAATCTACCTGTAGAGAGATCAGCTAGAAACAAATCACCCTGAAGAGAGTTCAGCTACAAAAAATCACCCTGTAGAGACATCAGCTAGAAACTAGACACAATGTAAGGAGTTCAGCTACAAGCAATCACCCTGTAGAGAGTTCAGCTAAAACAAATCAACCTGCAGAGAGATCAGCTACAAACAAATCACCTTATAGAGAGTTCAGCTACAAACAGATTACCTGTAGAGAGATCGGCTACAAACAAATCAACCTGCAGAGAGATCATCTATATACACACAAATCAACTTGTAGAGAGATCAGCTACAAACAAATCACCCTGTAGAGAGATCAGCTAGAAACTACACACAATGTAAGGAGTTCAGCTACAAACAAATCACCCTGTAGAGAGATCAGCTACAAACTAGACACAAAGTAAGGAGTTCAGCTACAAGCAAATTACCCTGTAGAGAGTTCATCTACAAACAAATCAACCTGTAGAGCAATCAGCTAGAAACAAATCACCCTGAAGAGAGGTCAGCTACAAAAAATCACCCTGTAGAGAGATCAGCTAGAAACAAATCACCCTGAAGAGAGGTCAGCTACAAAAAAAATCACCCTGTAGAGAGATCAGCTACAAACAAATTGCCCTGTAGAGAGATCGGCTACAAACAAATCAACCTGCAGAGAGATCAGCTACACACAAATCAACTTGTAGAGAGTTCAGCTACAAACAAATTACCCTGTAGAGAGATCGGCTACAAACAAATCAGCCTGTAGAGAGTTCAGCAAAAACAAATCAACCTGCAGAGAGATCAACTACAAACAAATCACCTTATAGAGAGTTCAGCTACAAACAAATCTCCCTGTAGAGAGATCAGCTAGAAGAAGTTACCTTGTAGAGAGTTCAGCTTCAAACAAATCACCCTGTAGAAAGATCAGCTAGAAGAGGTCACCTTGTAGAGAGTTCAGTTACAAAAAAACCACCATGTAGAGAGCTCAGCTACAAACTAGTGACCTTGTAGAGACATCAGCTAGAAGAAGTTACCTTGTAGAGAGTTCAGCTACAAAGAAACCATTCTTTAAAGAGCTCAGCTGCAAACAAACCACCTGTACAGAATTCAGCTACAAATAAATGACCCTGTAGAAAGATGAGCTAGAAAAAGTTACCTTGTAGAGAGTTCAGTTACAAAGAAACCACCATGTAGAGAATTCAGCTACAAACTAGTGACCCTGTAAAGACATCAGCTAGAAGAAGTTACCTTGAGAGAGTTCAACTACAAAGAAACCATCATGTAGAGAATTCAGCTACAAACAAATCTACCTGTAGAGAGATCAGCTAGAAGAAGTTACCTTGTAGAGAGTTCAGCTTCAAACAAATCACCCTGTAGAAAGATCAGCTAGAAGAGGTCACGTTGTAGAGAGTTCAGTTACAAAAAAACCACCATGTAGAGAGCTCAACTACAAACTAGTGACATTGTAGAGACATCAGCTAGAAGAAGTTACCTTGTAGAGAGTTCAGCTACAAAGAAACCATTCTTTAAAGAGCTCAGCTGCAAACAAACCACCTGTACAGAATTCAGCTACAAATAAATCACCCTGTAGAAAGATGAGCTAGAAAAAGTTACTTTGTAGAGAGTTCAGTTACAAAGAAACCACCATGTAGAGAATTCAGCTACAAACTAGTGACCCTGTAAAGACATCAGCTAGAAGAAGTTACCTTGAGAGAGTTCAGCTACAAAGAAACCATTATTTAAAGAGCTCAGCTGCAAACAAATCACCTATACAGAATTCAGCTACAAACAAATCACCATGTAGAGAGATCAGCTAGAAGAAATTCACTTGTAGAGAGTTCAGCTACAAAGAAACCATCATTAATTTTAGAGAGTTCAGCTTCAAACAAATCACCTGTAGAGAGTTCAGCTACAAAAATATCTCCCTGTAGAGAGATCAGCTAGAAGAAGTTACCTTGTAGATCGTTCAGCTACAAACAAATCACCCTGTAGAGAGATCAGCTAGAAGAAGTTACCTTGTAGAGAGTTCAGCAACAAAGAAACCACCATGTAGAGAGTTCAGCTGCAAAGAAATCACCCTGTATAAAATTCTGCCACGAACAAATTGACCTGTAGAAAGATCAGTTAGAAGAAGTTACCTTGTAGATAGTTCAGCTACAAACAAATCACCATGTAGAGAGATCAGCTAGAAGAAGTTAACTTGTAGAGAGTTCGGCTACAAAGAAACCATCATTTGGAGAGTTCAGCTTCAAACAAATCACCTGTAGAGAGTTCAGCTACAAACAAATCTCGCTGTAGAGAGATCAGCTAGAAGAAGTTACCTTGTAGATCGTTCAGCTACGAACAAGTCACCCTGTAGAGAGATCAGCTAGAAGAAGTTACCTTGTAGAGAGTTCAGCTACAAAGAAAACACCATGTAGAGAGTTCAGCTGCAAAGAAATCACCCTGTACAAAATTCTGCCAGAAACAAATTGCCCCGTAGAAAGATCAGTTAGAAGAAGTTACCTTGTAGAGAGTTCAGCTACAAAGAAACCATTCTGTAAAGAGCTCAGCTGCAAACAAATCACCTGTACAGAATTCAGCTACAAACAAATCACCCTGCAGAGAGATCAGCTAGAAGAAGTTAACTTGTAGAGAGTTCAGCTACAAAGAAACCATCATTTAGAAAGTTCAGTTACAAACAAATCTCCCTGTAGAGAGATCAGCTAGAAGAAGTTACCTTGTAGAGAGTGAAGCTACAAACAAATCACCCTATTGAAAGATCAGCTAGAATAAGTCACCTTGTAGAAAGTTCTGTTACAAAGAAACCACCATGTAGAGAATTCAGCTACAAACTAGCTACCTTGTAGAGACATCAGCTAGAAAAGTTACCTTGTAGAGAGTTCAGCTACAAAGAAACCATTCTGTAAAGAGCTCAGCTGCAAACAAATCACCTGTACAGAATTCAGCTACGAACAAATCATCCTGTAGAGAGATCAGCTAGAAGAAGTTACCTTGTAGATAGTTCAGCTACAAACAAATCACCCTGTAGAGAGATCAGTTAGAAGAAATTACCTTGTAGAGTGTTCAGCTACAAAGAAACCATCATGTAGAGAGTTCAGCTGCAAAGAAATCACCCTGTAGAAAATTCTGCCAGAAACAAATTGCCCTGTAGAAAGATCAGTTAGAAGAAGTTACCTTTTAGAGAGTTCAGCTACAAAGAAACCACCTGTACAGAATTCAGCTACAAACAAATCACCTGTACAGAATTCAGCTACATACAAATCACCTGTAGAGAGTTCAGCTACAAACAAATCACCCTGTAGAGAGATCAGCTAGAAGAAGTTACTTTGTAGATAGTTCAGCTACAAACAAATCACCCTGTAGAAAGATCAGTTAGAAGAAGTTACTTTGTAGAGAGTTCAGCTACAAAGAAACCATTCTGTAAAGAGCTCAGCTGCAAACAAATCACCTGTAAAGAATTCAGCTACAAACAAATCACCCTGTAGAGAGATCAGCTAGAAGAAGTTACCTTGTAGATAGTTCAGCTACAAAAAATCTCCCTGTAGAGAGATCAGTTAGAAGAAATTACCTTGTAGAGAGTTCAGCTACAAAGAAACTATCATGTAGAGAGTTCAGCTGCAAAGAAATCACCACTGTCCAAATTTCAAGGCAATAGCTCTTTCCAATCTGAAGTTATCAATTGTCAAAGTTGGCAAATTGGATGTGTGTGGAAGACCCCTTTTCGCAAATCCGATCACATATGTATTATATATATAATTTGTACATTTACTGATAAAATATTTAAAGTACATCTACTTCATCTTTTCGTCTTCCTGTAGTAAAGAAAAAAAACATAGGTTAAAAAGTCCCAAAGCTGGCCATAGGCTGGCTTTGGGGTATACAAATACAAAAAGAAATGAAATCTAATCCAAAACAGCCAAGCTGTAAAAAAAGTGTGTGGCCCTCAGAAAGGCTATGGTGAAAAAAGATGTGAAATCCAAGGTGGCGGCCAAGAAATGGCTGTGATGGTACAGCTTGGCTGTTTTGGATTAGATAGAGTATTCAGCTACAAACAAATCACCTTGTAGAGTGTACAACTACTAGACACAAGTCACCCAGTAGAGAGATCAGCTACAAGAAGTTACATTGTAGAGAGATCAGCTAGAAGAAATCACCCTGCAGAGAGTTCAGCTACAAAGAAACCATCCTGTAGCGAGTTCAGCTACAAACAAATCACCCTGTAGAGAGTTCAACTACCACCAAGAGTTCATAATATATATATACAAGAGTTCCTAAATATATATATATATATATATATATATATATATTATGAACTCTTGCTACCACCACATCAGAGTTTGGCTACAAAGAAACCATCATGTAGAGAATTCAGTTGCAAGCAAATCACCCTGTAGAGAATTCAGCTACAAACAAATCGCCCTGTAGAGAAATCAGCTAGAAGAAGTCACCTTGTAGAGAGTTCAGCTACAAAGAAACTATCCTGTAGAGAGTTCAGCTACAAACAAGTTACCCTATACTATAGAGAGATCAGCTAGAAACAAATCATCTTGTAGAGAATTCAGCTACAAACAAATCACCCTGTAGAGCAGGGGCGGATACAGGGGGGGAGGGGGGGGTCAAAGGGGGCTCTTGACCCCCCCTTCAAAAACTTTTAGTATACCAAGATCGAGATGCTCTAATAGAGCAGTCACTCTAATAAAGCAGTCACTCTAATAAAGCAGTCACAGTAGTAGAGCAGTGTGTAGTGAGCTATATAAGGATTTTTATGTACTTTATCAGCTATAAATGTGTGGTTGGTGAGGTGGGCAGCTATTGTCAGCTGGTTGTGACCTTTTTTTTTTGGTCTCACCTTATCAAACCAGAGACAATGTAGTGCCTCAGTTTATTTTTGACCCCCCCTTTCTATAAGTCTGGATCCGCCCCTGCTGTAGAGAGTTCAGCTACGGAAAGATCACTGTGTAGATAGTTCAGCTATAAGAAGTCACCTTGTAGAGAGTTCAGCTACAAAAAAACCACCATGTAGAGAGTTCAGCTGTAAACAAACCACCCTGTAGAGAATTCAGCTACAAATAAATCGCCCTGTAGAAAGATCAGTTAGAAGAAGTTGTAGAGAATTCAGCTACAAAGAAACCATCTGTAGAAAGTTCGACTACAAACAAGTCACCCTGTAGAGAGATCAGCTAGAAGAAGTTATCTTGTAGAGAATTCAGCTACAAAGAAACCACCATGTAGAGAGTTCAGCTACAAACAAGTCACCCTGTAGAAAGATCAGCTAGAAGGAGTTACCTTGTAGAGAGTTCAGCTACAAAGAAACCAATATGTAGAGAGTTCAGCTACAAACAAATCACCCTGTAGAGATATCAGCTAAATACAAGTTACCTTATAAGGATCAGCTACAAACAAATCACCCTTAAAAATATATGTTGGAAACAAATCACCATGTAGAGAGTTCAGCTAGAAACAAGTCGCTCTGAAAAAAGTTCAGCTACAAATTAAACAATGGGAGTTTCAGCTACAGTTCAGTTATGTATAAGAAGTCACCTTATTACCTGTACCTACAGTATGATTATCTTTCATTGTTAAATATACAAATATTTTTAATCAGACAAAAAACTGTACACAACATTTCTTCCTTTGTTCCACAATTCCTGCAGAAAAGAAAATAAAACAAGTCAGAAGGAAGCACCAAAGCCAGTTAATGTCCGGCTTTGTCGCTTGCAATACAAAAAGAAGTGATATCTAAACCAAAACAGCCAAGCTGTAAAAAAAGAGTGCGGCCCCCAAAAGGCCAGGATGAAAAAAGATGTGCATGAATCCAAGATAGTGGCTGTGATGGTAAGTTAATGGCAAAAACTTTAGTTACGATAGTTCGGGTGAATTTGGTGCCGAATCCTAGTGGAGGAGGCAACACAAATTCACCTGAATTGTCGTAATTAAAATTTTTGCCATTAACCTACCATCACAGCCATTTCTTGGATGCCACCTTGGATTTCACATCTTTTTTCATGCTGGCCTTTTTGTGGGCCGCACTCTTTTTACAGCTTGGCTGTTTTGGTTTAGATAAACTCTACATGGTGGGTTTACATCAACTGTGCATTGCTGTTACAGCAACTAGGTTGTTGCTGGTTTGTTGAAAACCTCAATAATAAGGCCATTTTGTTGTATGGCTGCATTAATGAAGTTTTCAGTAATAGGATCACCTCAGTAATAGGGCCACTCGTCATGGGTCCCATAGGAGGCCCTATTAACGAGGTTTCACTGTACTTACTGTTTTATGAGATGTAAAATTTGACTGTATAACAATAAACTGGTTGACTGTTCTATTAAAGTATTGCTAAAGTGGGAGGGCCATGACACCTCTGTCTATTTTCACTACCTATATGAACAGGACCATTTCCAGTATCTCAACCGAAAATTGGTAGTTGTAATAGTTTAGGAATTTTTTGATGCTAAAATTGTAAGTACATACACACGTACACATGAGAGCACATTTACAATACAGAAATAAAACAAAAAGAAGTCTTCATACTCAAACTGTGGGCAGAGAGGCGAACTCTGCCAAATCCAGTGTTGATGGAACCGTTGCCATTACAGATGCAGTATTGCCACATTGAACATTGATAGCAACCTTCTGAATCAAAAATTGGGTGGCCCTATTATCATCAGACTGCTCCATTACCTGGCACTTCACTAATGAATGTGCACATGATCCCCAAGCGCCCAGGGTCTCAACACATAGAGGGGAGAAGTAAAAAGATGGTGTCAGAGAAGAATACTTCCTGATCTTAGCTAACTCTGCCGAGTTTGCCAGATGGCTAAATATATTAAATACATGTAATTAAAATAGTTATGTGGTCATTTTCACATGATTGAGGTTTTGGCAGTTACCATGTTATTCCTTTACCCTAAAACAGGTCCTAAATCAAATGCATAGCTAGCTATACAAAACTTAGTCAGATCCTCTACCTAGTCAATGATTTATTAGGCACTCTATTTATTTATTTATTTATGATTACTGGGCAGTCAGCACAGCTGGTATGGTCAAAGGTTTCCTACCAAGATGGCTTCATGATCAGTTTGGTTTAATACATAACACTGATCCGCCAATTGGTGAGCAGCTAATATGTATAGTACAGCTTGTCAAGTTTGTTCAGCCGGTTTGTAGTTATTTGTCTCGGTATTTGTAGTTTTGTCCTCGGTTTTGTCAAATCATTTCAGTACAGTCTGTGCTTGTTATACCTTGTAGCTATGCACGGCTCAGGTATGGAAGAACTAACTAGTCTCGTGTCCAGCGGACTGCTCTTTAATGCACCTATCAATGTAATCCCCGACTACCACTAATACGGGCTGAGGTGGGGGAAGGTGGGGATTTGCATCACTAAAAATTACAAAGTCCCCACCTACTGGGGGAAGTACTAGCGATGCAAACCCCGACCAAGTCTCGACTTACACCCCGTTCACACTATCCCGGGTTAGCCAGAGTGTTTCCAACTCGGGTTATTGAACTCGGGTTGGCACTTGTTCACACTACTGCATCTGACACGAGTTCGATAGTGCGAGCGCCTCGGCGAGCGCCGAATAATAATTTGCTAAGAGAAGCGCATGAGCTTTTGATTATTTAGGCGCTTAATAAAAAGGCACTAGAATGGACGAATTTCATAATAACAAAAGTTGCCCCTAGCAATCTGAATTTTACAATATTTGTAGGGGTAAATGTCTATAGTAACATCTCCAAATTTTAAAAGGATAACATATAGCTACAGGTCATGAGATATAACATTCTAAAGTTTGTCGTTTTTCCATACATTGTCTATGAGAGGGGGAAACAGTTGCCCCTTCTGGGCAATCACATAAATCATGTGTGGGAAAACAACAAATTCAATTAATGTAATTTCTCAATTTAACATTATTTGTAGGTGTGAATCTCACAATTAACCTCTCCAAATCTTAAGATGATAGAGTATATAGATCATGAGATATGACATTTTGAAAATTGTGGTTTTCTCATACATTATCCATGTGATTGCCCAGAAAGGGCAACTGTTACCACCTCCCATAGACAATGTATGGAAAAACTGCAAACTTTGAAATGTCATATCTCATTACCTATATATGCTATCCTTTTAAAAATTGGAGACGTTATTTTTGACATTCACACTTTCAAAATAATGTAAATTTTAGGTTGCTAGGGGCAACAGTTTAAAATTCCTTATTATGAAATTTATCTATTGTACTGTATAGCCTAAATATTTCGAGGGGCAAATATTTCGAGGTTGGGCAATGTTGCTAAAAATAAAATTTTTGCGGATTTGTAAACACTCCCAAAATGTATTGGACTATATGGAGGTCTAAATATTTCAAGGCTAAAATTTTCGCTGATAACCCCCAAAACCGCGAAATCAGCGAAAATTTTCTCCCTCAAAATATTTAGGCTATTCAGTATCAAGGAAGCGTAGAACCAGCTGAAATAAGCCGTACAATGTCATGTTTAAGCTAGTGGATGTTCCTTTCTCCAAGGTTATTAACGCGTCGTTCGAGCATAATTGTCACAAAATCTTTAAAAACAACTAGAATTACAGTACGTCGTAGCCATTTTGAAGAACAGTTTTAGAACATAGAATGTACTTGCTGTGTGGCCAACAGAAGCAAGTTATATTGCTTTGGCTTCTGTGTTGTTGGATTGCCTTCACATCTGGTCTCAATCTGATGGTTTATACATGCTGTGGAAGGCTTTACGAGATGACCTTATTGTTAGTAAGTCCAGTTTTGGTTCTCAGTCTACACCTCACAATGTTTCTCAGGCTTTATTTTGGGCACACGAGGGAAGATACAGTAATTCTGTGCAGGCCCTAACATCCACTGGAGTAGCAGATAAGAATGATGATTCGGCATTTCAAGAGCTACTTGAATGTCATCCCACATCTGACCCGCCTACTTACCCTGCTCCTGTGTCTGCCTCCTTGACTGTTAATGAATCTGCTGTGATTAGGTGTTCCCCCGAGGTACTAGCTCTGGCACTTCTGGTTTGCATGCTCAGCATCTTCTTGATGTGATCAGTGGTCATACAACTTCATCTGCTGAAGACTGTCTTCTTGCTCTTACTAGGTTGATGAACTTCTTGTTGTCTGGCAAAGTTTCTCCTTTGCTAGCTCCATGGCTATGTGGTGCTCCTTTGACGGCTCTTTTTAAGAAGAATGGGGGTGTCAGGCCAATTGCTGTAGGTGAAGTTCTTCATCGCCTTGCCAGTCGTTTGTGCTGTCACTTCATTCGACCATTTCTCCCAGATACTTTTCTTCCACATGGCCAAGTTGGAGTTGGGATCCAAGGTGGCCTAGAAGGGGCTATACATACTGTGCGTTGTGCTCTTTCCAACTTGGTAGTGATGAATTGCTTGCTCTTCTGAAAATAGATATGAAAAATGCTTTTAATGAATGTAGCCGTACGGCCTTTCTTGGTCGTGTTTCTAAAGATTTTCCTGAAATTTCCCATTGGGTGCATTGGTGTTATAGCCAGCCTGCTGAACTGCGTTTTGGTCACCGATGTATTCTTGCTTCCACAGGTGTTCAACAGGGTGATCCTCTTGGCCCTCTGTTGTTCTCCTTAGTTTTGCTTCAGTTTCTTGACTCAACTTCTGCTAGTGAAAGATGCCTCCTGAGTTTATGGTATTTGGATGATGGTACATTTATTGGGTCTAGGTCTACTCTTCTTTCCTTACTATCGTGCTTTGCTCATTCTGGGCCAAGTTTTGGCCTGCACATTAAATGTGAGCTTTACTGGCCTTCTGGAGATTGTTCTTTTCCTGGCTTTCCTCATGCAATCAAATGCATTGACCCTATGAGCAGTGGCTTGGAGCTGTTGGGGTCTCCTGTTTGGGGATCTCCTCAATTTTTTGATTCCTTTTTGTCTACTAAACTTGACAAACCTTCCTCTATTCAGGAAAAGTTTGCTGAACTTGAAGATCCTCAAGTAGAATTAGGAGCTGTCTCAGTGTTTGTAAACTCACCCACATTTTACTCAACTCACCCAACTCACCCACTCCTACTTCAGCTGATAATTGGCTAGCATCAATGCTATGTGCAGGGGCGGATCCAGTTTCAGCCCCCCTTCACTTTTAGGCTTTACTTGATCAATATGCTGATGATTATAATGAAATTTTGTCTTAGCATAATTACATGATCACTAATAATACAAGTACTCATAAACCCACCTTATAAACATCTTTTCAAGGTATTATCAGTGGATTTATGTTAAAGGTTATGCAACAAGGACCCGGATCAGCTGGCATGGAAGATACAAGATTGAGATACTCTAATAGAGCAGTCAAATAACTACTCTAATAGAACATTCAGTGGAGACATAAAAGTTGGTTCTGTTATGGAATTTTCCAGATCTGCCTGCACCTATACATACAATGAAGTGCTTTGGTCTTTTTAAAAGGCTTCATTCATCTACTTGTGTAGTCATTATGGATGGCAATACTTAATTCAGGCACACAATTTCCACTGAAAATGTTCTCAGATTCAATCTTGTATCATTCAGTTTCAAAATTTTCCAGTTTCAAAATTATTATTCTAGCATGCACCTATTGTTGTGCAATTGTGAGAGGGTGCATCATGTACTTGATTATCTGAACCTAGCTACCTAAACCTTTCCACTAACAAATGCTGCAAAGAGCCATACCTATAATCTAAAGGTAGTATACAGTATATAAAATATCTACAGGCAGAAATATTCATTTCATTACTACTAAACTCCTATACACTACATCCAGGGGCAGAGAAGGGAGGCTGTAGCCCCTGTCAAAGAGAATATGTGACCGGATTTCATATAACCAGGCTTCCGCACACACAAAATCAAACTTACGTTTTTACCGGAAATGAATTGCTGGTCTAATACACTATCATATTCCACACTGTACTTCCTTCAGGACTGGCAAGTCTGGTTTCTGTAGCAGCTTTCTTTCGACCCTGTCAAAGCCATGAGTGGGAGATTGGCACCATTAAATGGCCATAGCTTTGTGATAATGGTGTGTAGTGAGCTGGGACTTCACAGAGAGCTCGCCAATAGTGTTCTTAGTCAATTTGGAGTGATTTGAGGGCCATGGAGGGCCATGAAGAGCCCAAACTTGGCCTCTGGATTCCATTCGTCTTCTTACTTCATTTTATACCCCTATATTAGGCCCACCCAGCACCCCCACCCTCCGCCCCTATTACTACCACCTGTGATATTATTACCCATTCGAAAAAAGCTGCCCAAAACAGGGCAAATTTTGGGTATCAGAAATTTATACACCCACTCAGTGATAGCTAGTAAATAGATGAATAATTGGTGCAAATTTTGTTTGCACATCTGTAGGCACTGGGAAGTTATCACACAATGATTACTTAAAATCACCATATCTCCTAACGAAGCTTTGTGCGTCGAAGCATGGTTTTTTCAAATTCAGTCACATATGGAGTCCTTGTAAAATTATTTCTAGCTATCATTGAACGATTGTGCTGATTGTATCACAGCAAAAATAGTGTTCCAATACTACCTATTCTAACCCCATCTTTATTCAGGATTGGAACAACTATTTTAAAAAACTCCCTAGAATGAGACAAAACAAACCTCAAATCTATAAATGACTCTAATGTTGTTCACTATTGAGGGCTGTGGTCTGTTTTTGTTTGAGCCAAGGTAGAATTTTTGGACTATTAGTTCAAACACCTAAACATAGATGAAATAAATACAGTCAGTATTTGTATATGAATTATGCTGTGTATTACAAACTATACAAATACTTATGAATTGGCTGGATTCTATACGCATCAAGATCGATATACCCTAATAAAGCAGTCACCCTAATACAACACCCCGAAAATTTAATAATTAATGGTGACTGGTAACATCACGTTCAGATTTAATTTTGAGACTCAAAAGGTTCATGAAAAAAGGGAGCATGCCCACAAATCCCTATATAGGGTACATTATATGCTATAAATACCTCAAGATCAAAACACCCTAATAGAGCAGTCACCCTGATACAGCAGTCAAGCTAATATTAACTGTATTCTGATAAACTGCTAAAATCATCAATCTCAGAGGATCTGATTTTCAAATTTTTTCTGTGGAGCATAGTGTGCAGACATGCCATCCCTTAGCTACTTCCCAGCCCCTCCTAAAAGGTATCTCCTCTGCCCCTGACTACATCAATAGCTGATTAGGTATATTAGGCATGACAAAACAAATGCCTATACTAACTATACATTGACAGGAAAAGTGTACGTTTTACTGAATTTTCTGTTATTTAATGTTCTTCCTGTACTTATGGAAAACTGCAAACTTAAGATGTGGTGTGACATAATTGTCCCCATATTATTGTTATACAATAGACAAAACATGGAACCATTGATTGACACACTGCACTACTAGAGATAGAAAAAAAATAAGGGAACCAGAAATCCCTGATTTGCTCCTTTGCTAGCAACACTGCCAAAAGATAAAAAAAAAGCATTATGGAGCCAAAGCAATACCTAACTATAATCATTCAAACCTTTTGTGGTAGCTAATAATGGAATTGTGCTAGCTCTTGTGCATCAGTTCATCAGTCTGTCAATCAGAAATTAGAAAAAAATGTTGAAACTGTAGGAGAGCATTTTTGGATTGTTTTAAAGATTAGCAGACTGTACCCAACCAATACTACTAAAGCACCATCATAATAATGTGAATTTTATAGTGAATATTTTATTGCTGGAAAGATGCTAATATTACCATACAACATGGTACCCATAATAAGGCCAACATTTTTATTGTTCCTTGCTTGCCTTAACCTCAAGTGTTTATGGTGGAGGTTGTCATACACTACGATAGTAGTATATAGTAGGGACCACAGAGGAGTAGGCGTGGCCCACAAAATAATATCACCCAAAAAGCAGCCTCAATTTCCCCTAACGACAATCAGGCAGTATTGGTTAGGGGAACCTAAGCCCAAACAAGCTTTCAGATCGACCCGAAATGCTTTCAACAAGTACTACGGAATTTTAAAAATAATTTATCTAACGGAATTTTCTACTGACTGAATAAGTAACTGACTGACTGATTCCTTCAGACAAGCATAACTCGATAACGGCTAAGGCTAAGGGCTTGATTTTTTCACTGTTCAACGTCGCTTCGTCCCGACAGATGCCTTTTGGCATACCACAGTACGTACAATGCATTCTTCATGGACTTACCAGTGTCCTCCTTTGTGTCCCATTCATCTTTGCTGACAGCGAAAAGTGTCAATTTGGCGATAGCACATGAAGGCTTCCCTTCATGTAACGGAAATCGTCCGTATTTTTCATAGCGGCTATTTTGATAGCAGAGGTGCTTGTCAAACAGTTCTTGATTCGTACTGTTGTGTAATGGGTTGGACACAGCCAACAACAAAGCGTAATGGATACTTACTTTTCATACGATAATGATATAATTGGGGCACACAGCATCATTTCTTTCAGAATGCGTCTCGGTGTGCAGAGGTGCTTTTCGAACAGTTCTTGATTCAAAAATGCTGTATAAATATAGCTGACAACGAAGTGTAATGGATACTTCACTCTTCAGACGATAATTGGGGTGTGCGGCGCCATTTCAGATGTGGTATGCGTGGATTCACCAGTCACTAATAATTATTTACAAAAAAAATTTACAAACAAGTACAAAGAAAATTTGGAATTTTCAACTAGAGTAGGGACCATAGCACATCGATACAAAGTACTGAAACAAGTTGGAGTAGTGCATGATATTAAATCACAGTAAAACGATTAGAAGTGTTATCAGTATCCATACTGTGCTCAAGATACCATATATAATGGAAATGCACAGTAGGGATATAACACTTCTTATTGTTTTACTGTGATTTAATATCATGCACTACTCCAGCTTGTTTCAGTACTTTTTATCGATGTGCTATGGTCCCTACTCTAGCTGAAAATTCCATTTGTACTTGTTATTATTATATTTTGGTTTACAAGCCTTCAGTTTCACCAACTGAAGAGTTGTAATGCACTCCACAGGTTACTTGTTTGTAGGTGGACTCTAACTTGTTACTAAACTCTCTACAGGGTAACTAGTAACATAGCTGAACTCTCTATAGGGTGACTTGTAGCATAGCAGAGCTTTCTACAAACCCTATATTGGGACTTGTACCAGAACTGAACTCTGTGAATGCTATCCCACTAGGGACCTGTAAGAACTCTCAACATGGCAAGTAGTAAGATAGCTGAATGCTAGTCAGTTTTGCATTATTACTCAATGATTTTAAATCCAGTTCTTTTAACCACTGCAAGGTCTTTCTGCATATGTATATATATATATATATGTGTGTGTGTGTGTGTGACTGGATTTCATATAACCAGGCTTCCACACACACAAAATCAAACTTACGTTTTTACCAGAAATGGATTGCTGGTCTACAGTGTTGGGCAAGTTACTTTGTAAAAGTAACTAGTTACATATTACTTGCAACTGAACTATTTAGTTACAGTTACATATTACCCATAAAATAAAGTAACTATAATAATATTACATATTATATTACTTCGTGTCCACAGCCTTAAGCTGTCACGTGTGAAATTACCATTTTATCATGTGACATGATTGCGTTGTTGGACAATGTGCAAATCTTGGTTATAAGGAAGAAGCTGGTGAATAAGCTTCATTCAGTAGGCTTCATTACTTCGTTTTGGCTAGGTGTTACTCAGTGGATAACTAACGAGATTAGTAACTTCGTTACTTGTAGTAATAATATTACATAATATTAGACTCGTTACAGTAACTATATTACTTAGGTAACGCGTTACATTTGTAAGTAAAGTAACTTGAGTTATATTACCTGTTTTTATAGCATATTTCGTTATATTACTTAGTTACCACAAAAGTAATAATATTATGTAACGCGTTACTCCCAACACTGCTGGTCTAACACACTATCATATTCCACACTGTACTTCCTTCAGGACTGGCAAGTCTGGTTTCTGTAGCAGCTTTCTTCCGACCCTGTCAAAGCCACGAGTGAGAGATTGGCGCCATTACAGTGTAAATGGCCACGGCTTTGTGATAATGCTGTGTAGTGAGCTGCGACTTCACAGAGAGCTTGCCAATAGTGTTCTCAGTCAATTAAGAGTGATTTGAGGGCCATGGAGGGCCATGGAGGCCCAAACTTGGCCTCTGGATTCCATTCGTCTTCTTGCTTCATTTTATACCCCTATCAGAAATTTATACACCCACTCAGTGATAGCTAGTAAATAGATGAATAATTGGTGCAAATTTTGTTTGCACAGCTGTAGGCACTGGGAAGTTATTACACAATGATTCCTTAAAATCGCCATATCTCCAAACAAAGTTTTGTGCGTCGAAGCCTTGTTTTGTCAAATTCAGTCACATATACATTATATATATATATACGCCAGTGATTTGGCTTATTACTTTAAGCAGTTTGCCTGGTGGGCATGGCAAGTAACTGTTTTTATTAGCAATACTGGTGATTCTTCCACTGTATCTTTATGGCTTTTAGATTGATTTCCTCCAAACTACAAAAGTTTGAGGTTTGATAGTTGACACATCCTCGACTCGATTATCATCTTCTTTCCATAGATGGTTTTAATACTTTGTGCTAGGGTGTCAGAGTAGGTGCGACCAGTTAGGCCAGAGCCTCACCACTTTTTGGCTGAAATCTTTAAAAACTTGCAAACTCGGTGAAGTAAAAACTAACAGTATAGTAAACGTGGAATACTTAGCATAATTATATTTAATGACGGTGTATTATATTTTCTATCAATGACAACACTTGATAGAAACATTAAATAATTGATTGAATAATGACAACAATTGATAGAAGCAACACATATCTAACCTGTTTTCAACTCAAAACAGCTACATGTTGAGTTTGTCTGTATTAAGCACCTCTAAAAATAATTATCATATTTTTATTTGGCTTTGTGTCTACTTTACAAATGTTCCTTACAGTTTATCTCTTATCAAATGGTAAGGTTTAAGTGTTAAACAGGTGCTTTTGATTACTAACTAGTTTAATCATTGAACACTTGTTTCAGTGGCTATAGCACTTTTCACACAGTGTAATGAGTACTCCAGCCCAAGACTTCCTCCGGATAACATCTCAGAGTTTGCAGTTTTTAAACTTTCCTGGGGGGAATGCCCCCCAGACCTCTACACTGAGCCTTACCACTTTCACTTTTACTCCGACGCTCCTGACTGTGTGGGTGTGATAACATATTGGTGATATTTTTTGTGATTGTTAATAACTCCATGACTGTATATTGTACAGTATTCAAACTTGGTACTAAGGTTGCTTTCAAACTCCCCTTATGTGTGACAAATTTTAAAGAAATTGAATAATGCATTTATGTAGCTTTTGTAAGTGTGCAAAAATAGAAGGACAAAGAAGAAAAACATGGTGACATTTAACCAATATGTAATGGCTCAAATTTGGTGCATAAACTACTGAAGGTGGAGAATATTTTCATAGAAAAGATATCTCATTTTGTGATGGTAGCACGGAGCTACATATGTGTGAAAATTGCATTATTGTTCTTCCTGTTACAACATGTACATATATATAGAATAAAAGTTGGTTGTAAAACTAGGTGCAACAGTGAGCCCCATATGGGGGTCTGGGGGCATTCCTCCACAGGAAATTTTTGAAGTATTTGCCTTCTGAGAATTTGCTCTATTAGAACAACTGACTGTTCCATTAGAGTATATTGGGTTTTGCAGGCTGAAAATCAATAGGGAGCTGGAACCCCCCTTTCCCCAGGGTTGCTATGCCTAAGACTCTGGAGTAATGCACTGGCTTCTTGGACTGCATGACACACTACCATAATTATGTTTTGTAATAATAACTACCACTGCAGTAGGACAATGTGATATGTGGGTGGTGGGAAACAAGGATTTTATAAATGTTGCCTTCTCAATGCCTTGTGCCTTTTGAGAAGGGTGGTTAGCTTTGGCATGTTTTTAAAACTTTTTGAAGCGTACTTAGAGATCTCATTTCTTTACAGTTATGGACAGCTTCATTCAGTCTTTGAATATCTGTAATGGATGAACTCTCAAAACAAAGTGGTGAGATTTATAATCTGTAGAGGGTATTCAACATTGAGGCGTTTAGTTGATGTCATCTATACTATACACAGGTCAAGATTATCCTACTCTAAAGCAAATACGTACTATTTTAAATCCTGAAGCCAGTGGAGTAGCAGTACAATGGTATAATCTTGGAATACAACTACTAGATGATGACGGTCCTGGTGTACTGAATGTTATAAAGGCTGACCATCCAAATGATGTGAAGACTTGTTGTTCTCTCATGTTTGAAAAGTGGCTCTTGATGAAGCCTGACGCCACTTGGAGTCAACTAATTTGTGCACTGACTAAAGTTGGAATGAATACTGTTGCAGCAGATCTCAATAAGCAACTGAGAATAAGAGGTACACAGTGTTTACTCCATGGCTACCGCTGTGTTGGAAATTCTTAAATTGACATATGAGATCTTCCCACAAAGCTACGTTGTAATACCATCATGTGTTTCTTGTTTTGACGCATGGAAATTAATAATTTATAAAATATGCTATTGTAAATTATTGTGGGGCACGGTGGTTGCAAAACAGATCATAATTAGTATCATAGAAGTGGTAGTACTATCTGTTCTCTCTTATAATGTAATATTTTAAAAATGAAGTAGGGATCCAAGCAATATATACGTACAAGAGATGAATGATGTTATTATAACATAGCTCAGTGAGAAGATCCCTACATTGGCATATTATAATGAATATTTTGTTCAAAGAATTTCCATGCTGCAATACCATAATGCATAATTTTTGTATCACTTGAACCCCAAATTCATTTATAAATTAAGAATTTGTAATATACTAGTTTTCTCTCTCTTTTTGTTATAACTATATACAGCTATACAAATGCGACTGTTCTATTAGGGTGATGGCTGTATTAGAGTATCATGATTCAGTCTTTCACCTATCAGTAGGGGGGCATGTCACTATTTCATATTTTTACTGTGCTAACATTATGAATACAACTATACCAATAATAAAGGAATCTGGTCATCATGATTGAGTAAATGGTTTGTTAAGAGGTGTGTCTCTATGCTTTGATTGTTATTAATCAACCATTGTCATTAATTGGTATGGTTTTGAACCTATCGTGAAGTTACAGGTATCTACTGAGTGTAACACAGTTTGTGGGATCTTAATAATTATGCTTTTCAAGGAAAGTGTTGATAGGGAAAATTAATGCCTGGATATGGTTTCATTGCATGAAGATGACGACCAGCCTGATTGAAGATAAAAAGTGCAGAGGGGACATACCCATCAGAAACCCAAAAGGCACATGCCACAGGTGAGTTTGTTGTTGTGGCATAAAATGGTGGTTGTGCACTGCTTTGTTTGGTCTCCAGTCTTGCGACTGTAGTCAGCAGGTAGGTAGGTAGGCAAGCCAGCAGGTGAAAATTTGGGTTTCGGTGATTTTTAAAATTATATATATGTATCCAGCTGCCCGTAATATTTTTATCAGCTGCTTGTCTTGTTTTTTTATGCTGTGTTTGATTTTAGATGGACTATTATTATTCCATAAAGGTGATTTTGATTGTATATATAAGATGATTTTAAAGGTGGCATTTTAGGCTGCATGCTTCACTTTTTGGGGGATTCCTACGTAAACAGTACTACTGTACTAACCAGTGTAACAAGTTGATGTTATGCTAGCTACTTTTAAAAATCAGGTGTTCATGCAACTAAAGTCACGACAAATTGATCTTATGTTTCAAGGGTGTGGTTTCACATGATCTCTTAAAAAGCGTGCTAATATTACTTCAGACTATTTAATATTGTGCAAGCAGTAACAGGAATAGTAGCAAAGGGAAGGAAATGGAGTTTCACTTATCTCTGTAGGACTTTAGCCTTTGCAACTGTCAAGATTGAGATATTCTAATAGAGCAGTCATATAAACTCTAACAAAACAGTCAATTGCAGCTGGATGTGTTTTTTTTTGTTTTGTTTTTTGAACTGCCGGGTCACTACTAGAGGGCAAATGATACGTGAAGCATATGAGTAATTTGGTAAGGCCTAAAATAGGAAATTAATCAGTTATTCACAAATACTATGCCACAATGTAACAATTAATAGCTGCAGTTATTGTAATCAAATTTATTTCATAATTCATTATTTATTTTGTAATTAATTATGTTGCTATGCACTGTTAAGGAAGCATTCTAAACAAACCACTTTAAACTACAAATTATGCATAGAAGTGTTTTCTTGACTGTTTCACACTCTATATATGTTATCTCATGTAAATTCTTTTAAGAAAGTCTCTAGGCTGCCTTCTTTTTTGTCCGCGTATGTACGGGGACACATTGCAAAAACAATTTTAGTAGACCTGGTGCGCACCCACAAAAGGTTGGCTGTGGGTGCACGCTTAGTTTTACTTGAAATACAAGAATGGAGATTGCTTCTGAAAAAAAAAACCAAGGGAGCAAGAGTCAAACAAGTCAGCATATTAAACCATTCTAGAACTATGATGAGGTACGTCAGTCACGTTATACTTGAAATTGTCAGAAATGCTGACAATTATAAGCATGCACAAGCCTGTTCATGTTATAGTACATGCTCATGCCTGTACTATAACTATTACATGTATATATATACATGTTCCACTTTTACACCTCAAATCAAAGGAAAGCCAGTGTACATATATCACATATTACACTGGCTTAAAATGTTCACTAGATAGATGCACTGCCTTAATGAGATAAATGCACTGGCACAGTGTGTATATCTCATTACACACTACACGTTAAAATGTCATTAATACATTACTATGCTTCAACACGCAATGTTAGAAAACATGCGATTGTGGGATGGAATTTATATTGTTATCATTTTTGTACTAAGTTAAGCCACCTAACTTCGCTATTGGGACAGTAAGTAAGTTATTATATTACAGGTTTTTGCAATTGAATTCGTCGCCTTTGCAATTGAATTCGTCGCCTTTGCAATTGAATTCGTCCCGTTTGCAATTGAATTCGTCGGTATTGCAATTGAATTCGTCGGTATTGCAATTGAATTCGTCCCGTTTGCAATTGAATTCGTCGGTTTTGCAATTGATTTCGTCGCTTTTGCAGTTGAATTAGTCGGTTTTGCAATAGAATTCGTCGCGTTTGCATTACAATTCGTCATAAACAAAACGGCTCCAAGAAACCAACCCGTTCATTAAGAGATGAACTATTTATGCCTTGGAGAGTTATACTTGAGACACTAGAAGGTAATTGAAGCTGGTAGTATGCGAAGTTGATAGCTGTCTGACAAGTTAATTAACTTGCTCGCGAGTGACCACACCCATCGCGAATGGCGTAGTAGAATTTGGAATGTTGTTGGAGAGGCTGTATAGGAAGAATTATTGCCTTATAAAGAGTTGTTTACTACAGTTGTACTTGAACAAGTTCTTGTAGCAGCTGCTACATCATGTTTTCATGTTTGCTCCAGCTGCCATTCTTGTTATGGACGAATTTAACTGCAAAAGCGACGAATTCAATTGCAAAAGCGACGAATTCAATTGCAAAAGCGACGAATTCAATTGCAAACGGGACGAATTCAATTGCAAACGGGACGAATTCAATTGCAAACGGGACGAATTCAATTGCAAACGGGACGAATTCAATTGCAAAAGCGACGAACTCAATTGCAAACAGGACGAATTCAATTGCAAAGTCGCCGAATTCAATTGCAAAAACCTGTAAGTTAAGTACTTAGGACTGCAAGTTACTAACCAATTTAAATGTAGCAATTCTAGCTTTGCTGTTCCGTGGTCTGTTCAAAGGCTGATACGCGGTAGGTAGAAATATGCATCCACAATCGCCAAACAATTATTTTGTGCCTTCATTATCCTTTAGTAACAACCAACTAGTCTATCTTAGCAAATGTATTAAGCTTAGCAACCACTACACAAATGAGTCCCACAATACAAAGCTCTATGTCGCTCAATATAACGAGTCAAAGCGCATCGACTGGCTGGGTATCATAGTCATTGGCAAACCACTTTCTCATGCAGTATCTTGATATTGCCCAGGCAATATGCGAGTTAAACACTGAGCGGTGCCTTTGAACACCCACGCTAAAGTGGTATATATCTTGTTAAGACAGTGCGTATATCTCATTAACTCTAGACATTGCACGCCTAGCTAATAGGAGTGCACACTATATTCAGAAATCATTAGATTTCTTTGATGTTTTACTGCTATCTCTCTTCTCTTATATAGGGAATCAAACAAGCTGTGATTGTGGGATTGAATTTTGCCAAACAAACTGTGATTGGATTCAATTTTAATACATCAACAGTAGTTTGTTTTTTACTTTTGTAAATGTAGTAATTAAAGTAACATAACTAACACTAGTCTCTTAAAATTGCTATATTAGCAAAAATAAAATCAAACTACTGTTTGATGTATTAAAATTGAATCCCACAATCACAGCTTGTTTGGCAAAATTCAATCCCACAATCACAGCTTGTTTGACAAAATTCAATCCTACAATCACAGCTTACTTGGTTCCTTATATAAGAGAAGGGCATAACAACTAAATATTTGCCAATAAGGTAAGTCTGCATGCTAAAGTAGAACATATTAGTTACAAGTATTTCAAAATTTTGGAATTGATAACTAGAGTAGGGACCATAGTACATCGATAAAAAGTACTGAAATAAGCTGGAGTAGTGCATGATATTAAATTACAGTAAAACAATAAGAAATGTTATGTCCCTACTGTGCTCCAAGATACCATAATCAGTAGGGATATAACGCTTCTTATTGTTTTACTGTGATTTAATATCATACAATACTCCAATACTTTTTATCGATATGCTATGGTCCCTACTCTAGTTATAGATTTCAAATTTTAAAAAATACTTGTTTGTTAACTTTTTTGTGAATAATATTATTATGATTGGTGACACATACTACATTTGAAATGGTGCCGCGTGTCCTAGCTATATTGTCTGGAAAGTGAAGTATCCATTATGCTTCATTGTCAGCTATGTTCAACCTGTTACACAGCAGTACGAATCAAGAGCTGTTTGAAAAGTGTCTCTGCAACCCACACATACCAAAAGGGTTGGTGCCGTGCACCCAGTTATATAAATTATCATCTGAAAAGTGAAGTATCCATTACGCTTTGTTGTTGGCTATGCTCAACCTGTTACACAGCAGTACGAATCAAAAACTGTTTTAAAACACCTCTGCAATCGAAGTAGCCACTATGAAAGATACGGATGATTTTTGTTACGAAGGGAAGCCATCACATGCTACCACCAAATCGACACTTTTCACTGTCAGCAAAGATGAATGGGACACAAAAGAGGACACTGGTAAGTCCATGAAGAATGCATTGTACGTACTGTGGTATGCCAAAAGGCACCTCTTGGGCTGAAGCGACGTTGAACAGTGAAAAAATCAAGCTCGTAGCCTTAGCCATTATTGAGTTACACTTGTCTGAAGGCATCAGGCAGTCAGTCAGTCAGGCAGTTAGTAGGAAATTCCGTTGAATAAAAATTTCTTTTAAATTCTGTAGCAACTTGATGAAAGCATTTTGGGTCGATCTGAAAGTTTGTTTGGGCTTAGTTTTACCTAACCAATACTGCCTCATTGTCGTCTGGGAAAAGTGAGACTATTTTTTGGGTGATGTTATTTTGTGGGCCATGCCTACTCCTTTGTGGTCCCTACTATACACAACTATCGTAGTGTATGATACCATGAGCATTTGTGCTTTGCTTGTATACACGCACTTGCCCTCAGGCCTGCGGCCCTCAGGTGTGTGCATATATATCAGGCAAAGCACTCGTGTCCGTGGTATAACTATTACATATATGTATAACAAATACACAGAAAAATGAATTTTGAACTAGAGTAGGGACCATAGCATATTGATAAAAAGTACTGAAGCAAGCTGGACTAGTGCATGATATTAAATCACAGTAAAACAATAAGAAGTGTTATATCCCTACTGTACATTTCCATTATGGTACGTATCTTGAGCACAGTAGGGATATAACATTTCTTATTGTTTTACTGTGATTTAATATCGTGCACTACTCCAGCTTGTTTCAGTACTTTTTATCGATGTGCTATGGTCCCTACTCTAGTTGAAAATTCCAAATTTTCTGTGCACTTGTTTGTTAACTTTTTTGTAAAATTGGCTTGGTGAACCCATGTATAATGGTGCCGTGCGCCCCAATTATCATCTGAAAAGTGAAGCATCCATTATGCTTTGTTCTCAGCTATTCACAACCTGTTAATCAGCATTTCCGATCAAGAACTGTTCGAAAAGCACTTCTGCAATTCATGCATATCAAAAGAAAGAAATGGTGCCACATGCCCCAGCTATATCAATTATCGTCTGAAAAGTGAAGCGTCTGTTACGCTCCATTGTTGGCTATATTCAACCTGTTACACAGCAGTACAAATCAAGAACTGTGAAAAGCACCTCTGCAATCAGAGTTTTTTTTGAGAGTGATAAGTAAATAATGACAGCATAAACGCAAATTACAGAGCAAACAGATTACAACATTAGATTAAGAATTGAGTTTCTGATTGGATCAGGTCTACCGGAGCACACTTGATGTAATGGCCTTGAGAAGACCGGGGCCCCCTGATACATTGTATAGCCAATCGAAGCAAGTAAAATGATAAACAACACCTAACCCATCCCAACACTGAAGCGTAAGGCCCCTTCCACTTTTCGGACAACAGGCTAGTCAATCTCTTGTAAAATATTGTGGCCTCATGACCCATACCTCCGGTTGCAGAGAACACTAATGGGGTAAAAGTACTGTGCTCCACTTCACGGATGCATGACTCATAAGCCCTCTTCTTAATAGCCTCGTGTTTCCTGTAGCAGGATTGAATGCTGGATCCACTGTTTGAAGGGGCAAGTGGGTTGAAGACTCTTATATCTGTTTAGCATTTTTCATAACGGCTGCCCCCAGAAGCCATTCATGAATATGTCCAGCCATGCACCATCCTGGGTGTTAGCAGTTTTGTTTTGAAAAGTTTTGCTATTTAACCTCCCTAATCACATCATCGATACAGAGTCACTAGAACAGTTTAATAATTGTATTTTTGGACTAGATTTGTTGTAATTAACCCCCTTTTTGTTTTGAGGGTCCCCCCCCTCCTGGATGTAACCAGCACTGAGTGCTGTCTTTCCAGTATCTACTATTATTATTATTATTAACGGCTGTAGATTAGGTTCAACCTCTACATTTCTGCAGACTTCTGATAGTAATTCTGCTGTGAGGTCCCTATGGTAGTGCAGTAAGTCAGCTGGAAGCACCCTTTTTCTTGTGCTAAACTAATGGCTTTTTGAAGATTAAGAGAAAGATTAGATAGCAGTTCCTTTGATATGGTGGATAAATTTATGCTCTTGTGAATTGTTTAATTTCTTGTTTACGAAAAAACTGGCTGCATCGAATATCTGCACTGTAGCTAAAATATTCTGACAAAATAAATGATCGTAGGGGCACTATGACATAAACAGAGACTGAAAATTCAACTGAAGATAACAAATCAGGTGGAACAATGCCCAGACCATCAAATCTAGTTGGAAGGGCAAAAAGTGAGCATTGTAATGCACCAGGAAGATAAAGACCAGTCAAGGCTGGTATAAATTTGTTAATAAAGTGTTCTCAACTTGTTGGAAGTGAGAGGATGCATCTGGAACTGTGCGTGATACATGCAGCCATCTACTAATGAGCCCGTGAGTGAAGCAAGTGTAAGCAGCATGAGGTTGGGAGGTAGCAATGGAGGATAGTGTATCAACCTCCAAAATCCATTTGTAAACCTTATCAACAGTAAACTTCTCCACATACTCACATGTTCATATTTGGAGCGCCAAGATGAGGTCTACCATCAGAAGTCACATTCACAGCTGTATCACCAAATATTTTTTTGCCAATTGAGCTAAACTGTGTCTTAGTAACAAACCAACTTTTATTTGCATTTGGAAAATAGCAGGGCCTAAAGCGTACCACGTGCGGCAGCATCATCAGCATACCATACCTGAGTGACAGGAGCCACTAGTTTCTTTATCAAAGGTACAGTGGCTAAAGCATAAAAAGGCATTGCAAGATGATCACCTTGAGTAGTCCCTTCCTCTGAGTAGAGAACATCACCATCAACATAAAGGCAAGCAGGCTGCCAGTAAGTATTTATTAGGATTGTAGAAAATGATGGGCACAATTGTTGAATGTTATACAAAGCCACAGCTCTGTTAAGAGAATTGAAAGCATTAGTAGCATCAATTAGTAACATGCCCTCAAAGTCATCATCATGAAAAGCTTCCCTCATCGCAAGGACAGCAGCTGACAGTTGACCAGCACATAGCTGCACAGAGCCAGCAGTAAACTGAATATCTTCACCGATTACGCACAAGACAGCTTTAGCAATAATGCATCTAACTGTTTCACCAACATCAATAGGTTGACCACCTGGATTTTTGTCAAGATCTATAAGCCGGCAAGCCATTAGAGGTGAGATAATCATGGGATCAACAAAGGTAGTGCACATACAATGAGCCAATAAAGATAAGGCAGAACACAGTTCATCTGAAGAGGAACAGAAGGAGGAGCACAATCTTCTCCAACCATGAGCATCAATGCCTGAATGTCCAGTAGCACCTGAAATTCATAGTACAGCAGCTCTAATCACAGAACCATCCAATGCATCAAAAATAACAGAGTGTGCTGGAGTTGTAGGAACAGAATAAAGCTGTGGAATGTAATGGAGCAGCAGGTGGATGCTTTGATTTGAGAATATCATACACTTTACCAGATACAGGTATGATGTCACCCAAACGAAGAGTAGCCATCTGCAATCAGAGTAGCCACTATGAAAAATACGGACAATTTCCATTTTGAAGGGAAGCCATCATGTGCTACCGCCAAATCGACACTTTTCACTGTCAGCAAAGATGAATGGGACACAAAGGAGGACACTGGTAAGTCCATTGTACGTACTGCGGTATGCCAAAAGGCACCTCTTGGGCTGAAGCGATGTCGAACAGTGAAAAAATCAAGCCCATATCCTTAGCCGTTATTGAGTTATGCTTGTCTGAAGACATCAGTTAGTTATTTACTTACTCAGTCAGTAGAAAATTCCATTACATATATATTAGCAACTTATTGAAAGTGTTTTGGGTCGATCTAAAAGCTTGCTTGGGCTTAATTTTACCTAACCAATACTGCCTCATCATTATCAGGGATAATCGAGGCTGGTTTTTGGGGTGATATTATTTTGTGAGCCACGTCTACTCCTTTGTGGTCCCTACTATACAGTACTATTGTACTGTATGATATATATAATATATACCTGGAAAATATCGATGTGATATGATACCAATAAAGTTTAAAATCTTTTTGAAGTAAAAGTATCTTGGTGCTGTTACAAGTGAACACATGGTTTGTAAGTGCTAATAAGACCCCCTAAACTTATTAGTCAGTCATCTACACCCTAGCTCATCACCATTTCCTTACCGTCATTGACTATACAAACACGTATTCTAAGTTAGTTATCTAGTTCAGCTACACATCTATAGTTTATATTTTAGTTTACAAACATGTAAACATTTGTCTAAAGTTTAGGTGAATTCAACTTCTTCAAGTAACCATAGGATATTATAATTGACAGCAATTCATCTCTAGGTCTGCCCACTACCCCATGTATATTGTAGCAATCTGTTTTACCATTGGTTTTACTGTCTTTCTGTGGCAGTCTTTGAAACACAAGGTTCTATGGAATTAGATAGTCTTGCGTGGCTAGACAGCTTTTTCTCAGTCACGGTACTTATCGATTAGAGATTATATATATATATATCCAGCTGACCTTCACATGTTGTATTTTTTTCCCCTTGATTTCTCTAATGTGCTTGTACTTGTGTCCGATGATCCGTAAGTAATAAATAAATAAATAAATACATCTCACATAGCTACCACGTTTCTCCATTACATGCAGCACTTATATAACGCTTGAAGGTTACAATTGCCATGACAAGGAAAAGTGGTCTGGCCAAGTAAGAAGGCCCTATGTTGTAACATTCAAGCAAAGTGAGTGCTAGCTACTACAGGGACTGAGGGTAATTATATTGCAATAGTTTTAAAGTCTAACTAATTTATACAACTTATTGCTGTGCCTTTAGAGTTGTTTGCATACCAACCTCCCTCTATGTCAGTACAGCTGTTACTGTCCATATATAGATGCCCATGAGGCGCTTCTGTGTGTATAATAATTGTGTCATTTAAAGTGGTTTGTTTTGAGTGGCACTTCCTTAGCAATGCATAGCAACATAACTAGAAATTTACTTTGTATGCAGTATGCATACATATATAGGTTGGTTAATTCCAGATGAGCTTAACTAGCTGCATGGTACCTGGTTTTAAAAGTAGCACAAAATCATCCTGTTTTTTAAGGATTATATTTTCTCCCTCTTCAAAATAATTCTTTGAAATAAATTCTTTCTTGTGGTCTCATAATTTGGCTTGAATTTGTATACATAGCTTAGCTTGGTAATAGTGACTGTAATGGCTAAACTATCATTATTTCAAGTCAATTGCAAAAGCCAACAACAGCTGATCCAATTTTGGAAATGATACTGTCTACTTATATTCTAGCTGAAATAGCTATAGGCTGATGATGAGAATTTACTCCACTCAAGACTCCCTCAGTCATCATCCAGTGCATGCATACAGGGTTGGCCACCAGTAAATCAGATTTTGAAAATTATGCATGCAGCTATCACCTTGATTTCTGGTACAAAGTTGTGTTTATTAGCAGTCCAACTGGAGTTTGAAAAATGCACTCTTTAAAGTTTAAAGATTTGCCAAATTTTCTTACTGTGAAAATAACCCACTATCATGATGGAGACACACCGTACTACAGGCTCTGATGTCGAGTGTTTTAGTATCAAAAGAGCAAGAGATTACTTGCTACTATGTAAAAGGTTGTTACAGGCTACAAAATATTATTCTTATCTTCCAAGTTATTATTATTATTCCCTTTATTTTTGCAATTCTTAACAAAAAAATTATTATGAAGCATTAATGTCAGCCTTCTAGCTACCTATATGTACATGTAAATAGGCAGGTAGGATAGAGCTCTTTGCATGCAGTAGTGCTGGGCGATATAGATTTTTTTTATGCCGTATGTCATGGCAAAATTTATTCATGATATGAATATATGTCACGATATTTTAACTTGATGCTTATTTTCTTTTTTTTTCAGATGGTTTTCTACTACACTGTACACAAAACACAGGAATAAGATCATTTATTAGCTAATACATCATATGCACTTATACAGCTAGTTACATGATGATTAAAAGAAATGTTGATTTGCATATATACTGGCAAGTTACAACACTTAGTCTTCTGGTTCACCTACAACTTAATCTGCGATACCTTCATCATCTTGATCTACTACTATGATATTTAAATTAAAGATTAACTAGGAGGGGCATGCTCCCCCAGGGAATTTTAAAAAACAACATGTACAGATGCTTTTGAAATGGCTTTTTTACATACTCAATCTCTTTCTTCTTTAATATCAAGATAACTTAGAGCAAGTATTATAATTAGTATATTCTACTGACTGTTTTATTAGAGTATCGCACTGACTGCTCTATTAGAGTATTTAGATCTTATACAAATTCCAAGCTGAAAATTGGCGCTGGTTAATCACAGTGGCTTTTCTCACTGGTCTACTGCTTCCTACATGTCCCAAGCACTGCACACAGATCTCCTAGTAGATAGTAGTACTAGTAGATAGTAAGGCTGAAACGAATAGTACGAATATTCGTTATTCGTTCGTTAAGAAATATTCGTATTCATTAAGAAATATTCGTTATTCGTTAAATATTTGTTAATCGGATAATGTACACATTTAACCTTGAAAACATTTTGACAACTGAAAACTGTCATTTTAAAATATAATTTTTCATCTTAATAATACATGTAAATGACTTTTCTTTTTTAACATTTAAAGTTTTAGTAGTAATCAAAGTGATTTTGTCCCTTTCAAGCACCTAATTATACAGAAAATTCTTAAAGAATAATTCGTTAATTCGTTCGTTAATTTGAAGAATATTCGAATACCTAAAATTTAATATTCGTTTCACCCCTAGTTAGGGTCCGCAATCCGAAAAATCAACTTCTACAAATCAATCCCCTTACCATTGTGGGATGTTCATTGTAGTATCCCATTGCTTGATCCACCATGAAACCAGAGGCACGATTGTTGTCTTCACGGAAATATCATTTTCAGTATCTCACAAGATGCAAGATTTATTTTTAAAATTTCGTGCTCCACAAAAAAAGGACCGGATGAAACTTGCTACTTAGCCAAATCGTATCCAGAGTTGTTGTAGTTGAAAACTACGCACAGAAATAAGTAAATGATTTGCTGGGTGCCTGGCACAGGGTTGCTTCCTTTGAAAAAACAGACAAAGAAATACGAAGTTTCGAATTCAAACTGCCCTACCACCCAGGGCAAGAGAAGCCAACTATTCCTCATAGTGTTTCGATACGGTTGGGTGCATGGTCTGTCTATGCTGTTAGTTTGGAAAAGATCTGAGACTTCTCACCATCTGGGTGACGAGCGTCAAAATTTTCTGCAGCATCAAAGAATTGTGTCGCGCTTTCTAGCCATTTCCAGCGCTTTTGCAGCCACAACAATCATCAATTATAGACTAAAACTATGGCAAAACGTGTCCCTGAACGTTTGGTAATAGCGGTTGTCAATTATTGTTTCATCCACAGCTTCCACGCCTCGCTCTAAGCTATGCATCAAGGTAGGTAGCAAAATCGTCCAAATTTGACTTCACCTCTCACGCTCCACAGCAGCTTCAAATCTTCACTAGATTACCATTATGCTTCAAAACATCCCAAAACAAACCAAAAAATGCACAAAATCTTTCATTTTTGATTCGAGCTGGGTGGAGCTCCTGGTGAGCTGCTGGTATACCTCATCATATGAAATCACAGAATACCAACTACTACTACTACCAAACGTTTTGAACCATCTTTTATCATCATTCTAAACAAAATTAAGTGGCTAGTGTGGCATCAGAAGTACTGGAAAGCACTTTGGTACCATTGAGAGAATCCCTTGAAATGATGCACGAAAATTTTGACGTTCTTCACCCAGATGGTGAGAAGTCTCAGATCCTTTCCAGACTAACAGCATAGACAGACTATGCATCCAACCTTATCACATCACTATGAGGGAGAGTTGGCTTTTCTTATCTTGGCTGGTAGGGAAGTTTGAATTTGAAAATTCGTGTTTTGTTTTCTGCTTTTTGAAAGAAAGCAACCCTGTGCCGGTAACCCAGTGAATCATTTGCTTATTACTGTGCGTACTTTTGAACTACATTAACTCTAGATAATACCTAGCTAAGCAGCAAGTTCTATCCTGTTCTTTGTGTGGAGCACGAAATTTTAAAAATAATTTTTGCATCTCACGAAATACTAAAATCGATAGTTCTGTGAAGACAACAATCGTGCCTCCGGTTTCATGGTGGATCTGGCAATGGGATACTACAATGAACATCCTACAATGGTAGGGGGATTGATTTGTGAAAGTTGATTTTTCGGATTGCGGACCCTACCCTAGTAGATAGCGCCTTCAAAATACCCAACTGTATGCCACACCGTTGACGTGGGCGAGACGTGGGTGCAGCAGGAGTAATGGCGAAACTGGAGATGCCATTTTATGAGCTCACATTGTACTGCTTAGGTCATGTGCGCTATATCGCGATATAATTTCCAGCTATCGTATCACGATATAAAAAAATATGTCGTGATATGTCGTATGTCGGCTATATCGCCCAGCACTACCATGCAGTTAGATCATCTCAAGAAAAAGTAGTTATGGCAGTGTTTAACTAGTTATATAATATATATAAATTTAAAAACTACAAACTGATCAGAGACTTGGTGAGGATACAGTGGTACAGTGTATGTATAACACAAGTAGCTAGGTAATTGATTGTGTTGTTCTGGGTGATGTATTTAGCAGAAAGTTTGCTAACTTTGTCTTCTACTGCCTCACAATGAAGGCCATATATAGTGTAATGGAACCTTGACAGGAGTCAAAACAAAATGTCGAATAGTTATAAAGCACATCTCATAAATATGTATTAGTTGTGTCTAGCACAAATGCTCATGTCATACAGGTTACTTTTTTAGATTAACAGTTTGAGTCATCTTCATCTAAACTGTCATCTTCATAAGATGTCATCTTCATCTAAATTATAAAATGTCATCTTCATTTAAGGTGTCGTCTTCATATCAAGAAGTTTGCAGCTCCAGCTGCACTGATTTGTTCATTATAAGCTGCATAGTTTCTACTGTTTTGACACTTTGTACTCACATATCTTTTCACTCAAAAGATGAATTTCAGATTCACAAGTGCCATGAGAAAGACGACAATTTACTCCCCCATAAAACTCCCTAGGTCTTCATCCAGTGCATGCAGGGTTGGGATTGTTCCACCAGTAAATCAGATTTTGAAAATTATGCATGTATCACCTTGATTTCTGGTACGGAGTTGTGTTGTTAGAAATCCATCTGGACCTTGAAATATGCTCTATTCAAAGTTTAAGTCACCACATCCTACAAGTTTTCTTGCTTTGAAAATAACCCACTATCAAGACTGAAGCACACCCTAACAGAGAGTTTGGTATCAGAACAAATTTTATAGGGTTTGCTGGCTAATATTTGTATAAGTTTGTTACAGGCTACATGGTCTTAAGCCTAAACCTATAATTCCTTCCAATATTTCCAAAAAACTACCTACATATTATTCTTATTTTTCTAACTTATTATTCCAATAATATTTATTTTCACAACTCTTGAAAAGTTAATTTATAAGAAGCATTGACATCAGCCTTCTAGTTACCTATATGTATAAGTAGAATAGAGTTCTTTGCGGTTAGATTGTCTCAAGAAAAAGTGGTTATGGCAGTGTTTAGCTAGTTTTATGTATTAATAACAATTTAAATTGATCAGATACTTGGTGAGGATATTATTGATACAGTGGTGTGTATAATACAAGTAGATATTTGATTGTGTATTTCCGGTCAAAGTATTTAGCAGAATTTTTTTTCTAATTTTGTCTTCCATTGCCACACATTGAAGGCTATAGTGCAATGGAATCTTTACCAGCATTACTAAAGGAGTTAGAACATAATGTTGATTTGTTATAAAACACAGCTCATATGCATTAGTTGTGTCTATGGCACAATTGCTCATGTCATACAAGTGGCATTTGTTTCATAGATTTATTTATTTATTAAGGCTTTACAGCACAAGTGCTAAAGGTCTTTAGGACACCTGGTCCTACAGCCTGTTTGAAGATTGATGATTGAATCTAGCTTGTGGCATATTTTCTCTGTTTCGATGAGCAACACTTATCTCATGCATATTATTCATTACAACCACAATATGTATCATCTTTATTTACTTGTTGCTATTAAGCAATACTTTTTGTACATTAATTGTGTGTTTGAAATTATTGCTATGTATATTGTTTATAATTTTAGATTTAGGAAAGTATCTTTCATTCATTCTCTCTATGTATATCAATACTTTAATGTATATCCACAAATTCGTAAATACTTTGTGTATGGATTTTTGTTCTTCCTGCGGCTGTATGTAGCCACACATCTGATTTTAAAAGTATTGTACAGTTTTGAAGTAAGAAATGCTGGTAGTAGTTACTGCATGTGTATCCAATAAAGCACCAATTTTTTTATGCAAATGGAAAAAACAGCACATAATTTTAAAAATGGTTTGATTTCTAAAACTGTGTAGTGTATACAGTTTCTAATGCTTTGATGTTCACCTTCATTATGTGTTTTACAGATAAGAATGATCCTGATGCCGTAAAGAGTACTAGCATTATTTCATCATCATCAACAGTCTTGATTACTACACCTCATCAAGCTAGTACTGAGTTTTCAATTCTCATAACATATATTATCAAAGAACTAAAGAAAAATGAGTCTGAAAATTTAGAGACTATCAAAAGTGTTTGCTCTTTCCTCACCATCAAAGATGATCCAGGTGTATTACTGTTTAATGAAGAGCAACAAGAAGCCATAGATGCTTGTGACAATATAAGAACATTGTTTACTAAAAATCTACGTGGTTGCTGGAGATGGGATGACTTTTCGTTGCTTAAGACACTAGTACAGTCATTAGAATCCTCTGAACATTGTGAAACAATGCTGAGGCAGTTTGAACAAAAGATAGACAGTCAAATGAAATTGCAACAAATCTATGAGCATTGTATAGAAGAGCAAAGAGATATTCCTGATGGTTATGATAAAATGGTTGCCATTGTACGAGATAAAATATTCTCACGTATTACCAAGGAAGAATATGATCAGTTAAAAGAGTTTATTTCTTCACATTTGGGAGCAAAGTCTTATGTAATCGTTCCATTTTACAAAGCAGCTCATTCTTCTCTAGTACTAGAGTTTTTTGTCTCTGTAACAGCTATCTCACATTTAGTGGAAATGGCTATCAAGAATATGGATGACTTTGTTAAGGAATCATTTGTGTATTTGAGGATTTCTGTGACTGTGATATTTGATCTGAGACAAAATGTAAGTTTGTTAATATGTAGAGAATTTGTTATGTTATAAAGATAGTATAAATCAGGAAATTTTGACCTAGAATTTTTTTGTGTATTAAATGTCAATGCAACATATTTTCATCACTGGCGTAATCGATGAAACTTTTTGATGGAATAACTATACATTAATATTTGTATGTGCAAGTTATTCATATGGTTAAAAATAATTTGTCATTTTAATTTTTATCATTTATGGTATATTGAATAACAACACACTCTTACAAATTAAATAGGCAGATCTGAACTACTTCTACCTCATATGTGTCTGCACATACTGTAGTTGTATACACATATTAATTGATCCATATGCAAGTATAGTATCTGTCTATAGTATGTTCACGTTGAGCTGAATCCTGAAAAACAGCTAAAAATTAAAAGTGGATTTTTCTCAACAGAGTTAACATTTCAGCCAACCAGATGATTAGTGGTAACAGCAAAGGTGTCAACAACAGACATGTATGGTTTGGCTCCATTACAAATTCGGGAAAGGGATGTAATGGACAATGTACTTATATGGCTTCCCCATAGGAAATTTTGATTGGCCGTAAATATTATGTCAAACATTTGAACAAAAAGATTTCAAAATATTTTTAGCGGATCAAGTAGTACTACGAATGAGCCAAATTTCAAGATCATGTGTAATTGCATCCATGAGTTATTAAATGTTTTTTGAGGATTCAGCTCAATGTGAACGTACTATAGTTGATGTGATCATTAAAATTGTTGGGCTCCACCTCTGCAATGCTGCACCAAATAACTGTTATTTCACAGATATAGCTGCATAGATTATTAGACTAAGTGCATATTTTATGTACTTATACAGTGGAACCTCAGTTATTCGGACTCACTTATCCGGATCCTCGGTTAACTGAACTACGGAAAAGACTGTTCTATTAGAGTAGTGACTGTTCTATTAGGGTAGTTGGAAACACTGATATTTTCAAAATTTTCTTTATGCTGTTTGGTTATTTGTACACAGTTTCAGAGATACAGACTTTTCAGACTTATGGACCATCCCTGATCCCAAGGCACTCAGATAACTTAGGTTCCACTGTATTTAAACACATGCAGGAACCATTGGCTGTGTTGCTTGGGGTACTATAAGTTAGTATATATACATACAGGTGTTTCTTACCAGGAAGGACACATAATAAAAACACAGAAATAACATTGAGAAATATCCTATTTTAAGCTTAAATTAAAGCTGCTAAAATTCAAACTGTTCCAATAGAAGTCAACTACTCTTATAGAACACCCTAATAACTTTATTAAAACTCTTCTAACACAAAAGTAATATGTCTCTTCTTAACCAGTGCACTGCCATCTCACCATTGTGCCAAACACTTTGCCATATATCAATTAGTAAATTTTATGTAATTTTAACCATGTAGCTGGTTATCTAATCTTTACCATAGTAGACTTGACAATACATACTGAACTTACCAAAATATGTTAATTCAACATCCTAAGTGAACAGTTATATTGACTTCTCTAGTTATTTTGACTGATTTACTTCAAATTCCTACCCCGGTTACAACCACCTTTCATTTTAGCCAAAATTTCTGTAGTTTTAATTTACCAATGGAGGTTGAATTGACCCATTTAAATTTACAGTGTAGTGTGTGCATGTGTGTCCGTTCGTGTGTGTGTGTGCATGTGAGGATAATTGTATACCTATTATTAGCAAAAGAGGAAGCTGCAAGAGAATGAGATCAAAGATATTATCAGTTCATCCCGTCCCACTCCTACACACAGAAGACAACAACGCATCATCACTACATCAACCACATTTACTGAGCAAAATCAGAAAACAGAGTTGTTGATTAACTGGATGTCACGTAGCAACACATTGCAATAGTGAGTATCATATAGCGTGTATGCTGTAACCTGATCTATTATCAGCAGTTGAAGACCAAAAAACTGACCACAGAAAATGATTGTTCTATTAAGTACTTAAAATAAATGTTCTATTAGCGTATAATATTGTTATTTTGGTTCTGTTTGTTTATGTACCATCACCATTTGTTTATACAAATGTAAGGAAAATACAGGGAATCTTACATTTGAGTAGTTATCACAAATAAGAAGCGGTGATAGAAGGGAGGTCTGAGAGGAGGTTATCTACACCTATATTGCCTGCATGCTTATGAGTTTCTGCTGTTGCTGTCGGTACTGCTTATGGTAACACTACTTGCTGTTGTTGACATTTGTTGCTGCCAATAATTTCATTTGCTACTTACTGTTTAGCTGCTTCTTTTATGGCTGCCATTGTACTTCTACTTATCTGGTTGTTGTTAGCAGTGTAGGTGGGAGGCAGCAGGACCCAAACAACATGTGACCTTTAGCAGGGCCAGCTCTGGCTAAATTGAGCTGCCTATGCATGGTTTCTGGGTTAGGCAAGTGTGCAGCATGCATAGCATATGCTCCAGCTAAAGGAGTTTAGAGGCATGCTCCCTCCCAAGAAAAATTATTACCTAATTATATAAGAGATGCAATTTAGTAGCATATTCTGTCTAACAACCCTTCCTGATATCCAAGTTTGATAACACATAACTTTCCACTTCCATATATATATATATATATATATATAATATGTCTTTAAGGTTGCAAGTTGGCCGTGTAAGAAATATAGGTGAATGCAAACACATTATAGTCTTTGATGAAATGTATTGTGTTGGGATTTGTCTAGTATTGTGGTTCCTATAGTGATGGGGGACCAGTGTCATTTGAACTATCCAGTCATCTTCACCCAACCCCAACCTCATTCATCTCTCCTCTACATGAGTCTAAACGTTGCGAGAGGTACTATTGTGTTTGATGTGTAGTTGTCTCTGATGCTAAATTGTAATGCAAAGTGCAGCTTTGACATTAACAAACTATACAAAGTGAAGTGTCAGTTTAATACATTTTAATTGATTAAGTAACGCATAATATTTGTAGGAGAGAGTATCTAACTGCCAGTATAACCTGTGCAAATCTACTGCAGCAAAAAAAACTATATATATACATATAAACCCCACTGTATTAAATGTGGAGAAATTATATTAGTGTAAGATCATAATAATATGTACCGGTTAGCATTACAGCTCAGCACCTATCAATATTATCCCCCAACTCTCCCCTCCCAGGAATAGTGGGGGAAATAGTGGGGATTTGACTTATTGAAAAATCTAATTCTCAACCCATGGGAAGCACCACTAATGGTCAAACTCCCTGGGGCTGATCCAGACTTTTTAAAAGGGGTTCCACTCTGGAATGCAACGAAGACCCAAAAAAAGGCTATCACCTGCTGACAATAGCTGCCCCTCACCATAGATACCCTCACCAACTATATTCCCTTATTTATAACTCCACATAGCCTCTACACTGCTCCCCTTAAGAATACTGTGACTGCTCTATTAGAGTATCTTGATCTTGACTGCTCTATTACAGTATCTCGAGTAAGAGAGGCTCTTTCAAAAGGGGGTTCCATGGAACCCTTTGAACCCCCCTAGATCTGCCTCTGAACTCCCACATAGCATGGCTGCAAGAGGTTATTTCTTTAGTAGTTTGCAAGTTAAGCAAACACCAAAATTTTTGAATGGTCATATGTTCCATTATTGTGGCAGAATTTCATATTAAATTCCCTCAACTAATTCTTTAATAATCCTGGGAGGAGGCAGGGAAGTATTATAGTACTGAAAGGTGTATAATAGAATTTTCAAACAAATTGCCCAAACCCATGTCGAAACGCTAGAGGTATATAAATCAATGTATCATACTGCTACCATTTTACACCTCAATACCTAACACATGCATATATGGCATCTTATTGGCATAATACCTCCTCCCCTTTTTGGGTTTCAGTGAGTTCTACACCTTCATGTTTGTTCTTTTTTTGTTCTTTTTTTACATGTTGGTTGTCATCTAGCTAATAGTATAGCAGCATAACGTAAGAATTGGGCACTTTTACATAAAAGCATGAAACTTTCCATATAAGTAGTGTGCTCCTCATGACATAATTTTTTTTGATATAGTGCCATCGCAGATTTGACCTTTGGTGACCTTCATGGCTATTTTTGTTCTTAAATTTAATCATTTCTGTCTTTATTTCCCTGAGGTATTAATTAACTTGTTACTAAAATAAAGATCTTGTTGAACAAAACAACTTAGTTTTGAAGATTTCATTCCAAAGTTATTATTATCCATTAATTTTTGAGATAATTTACCTCCCCATGAGTAATTTACACCCATGCAAGGACAGATAAACTCAAAGAATTTTGCAGCTAATAAAAGCGATCATAACTTCAAAATAAAATTACCAAACAAAACCCAAGTTGAACAAGACCTTTACTTTGGTACCATGTTAATTAATGCCTCAGGGAGATAAAGACAGAAATGGTCAAATTTCTGTGCAAAAGTGGCCACAATTTAGGTCACCAAAGGTAAAATCTGCAATGACACTATATCACAAATACATGTCATGAGGAATACTGTATTAATGTGGAAAGTTTCATGCTTTAAAAAGTGCATGATTTCACTAATTTTGTGGGCTACACTGCTATACTATATGAAGCCTTTAACTTTCAACACTTTCTTTGAGGAGTGCATTTAGGTATTCAAACATCACTAAACTATTTGAAGTACTTACTTACGCTGCTGAAAAAGGTAGCATGCAGGCATCCTGTATACATGTACCAGTAGCTACTCTATTGGTTTGCCATTAAAGTTTTCCACAATGGCCTATGAATGATGGTATCAAAGCAGAGCCCTGTGGATAACTTTAGATTGGCACATTATTATAATTATTTTATTCTAAGCAATTTGACTATGTTGTAATACCATCATTTATTCATTCATTCATTCATTCATTCATTCATTCATTCATTCATTCACTCACTCATTCATTCACTCACTCATTCATTCATTCATTCATTCATTCATTCATTCATTCATTCATTCATTCATTCATTCATTCATTCATTCATTATGTCTTGTTTTAATAGTTTCTATTACTTGGATTCCAACTTCACTGCAATTGTTTTTAGTATGATTTACTGGAGTGACTAGAAAATAGTACATGGTGACTGCTGTTTTAAGTAGTTCAAGTTTAAGCCTCCAGCTTTTTATGTAACAATAAGGATGCTACTGCAATGCTTTGTTTCCACCATTCTATCGTGATAGAACAACAAGGGGGCATCTCACTTGCTTCGTATATCAATGTAGCTTGATCACAATCTAATGGGTGTGTTTGCCTGTTAGATAGCTATAAATGCAATTTAGATTACCAAGGGGCATAATTACATCGTCGTTCAGTATAAAGTGCAGCTAGATCATTTAGGGGCATTACATATCTTATTTAACTACATGCTTGTAAACTTTCAAACTTTTTGTTATAATTGTTAAACTTTTTAAAAATGTAATTCATCATTAGTAGTGACCAGCCACTTCAAAAGAAGGGACTACACCAGAAATATGAAGTATAATAATCATATGACAAAATGCATACCATTGTATTAATAGCAAAGTAACTTGGTTTTCAGTTATCAGTGATGTGCCCTGGTTTAGAGTAGTGGTGGCTACAAGAGATATGGTTGGGTCCAGAAAAGTAGTGTGGGGCCTTAACTTTGTATGCCAGAGGTGAATTTGTAGTGGTTGGTGAGAGGTAGTGGTGGTTATTTTATTTGAGTGGTGGTCGGAACTGACCACTGCCGACCACGATGGGCACATCTCCGAGTTATATTCTGCCAACACTACACATGTAGAACAGTACACTATGTGAAGCTGCAGTGTAGCCTAGAATCCTAGTTTGACTGTTAGCAGTGGCAGTGGAGACACCTTTATTTAGGGGAGGCTGGGGATCTAGCTGGGTGATGCCATGGTCTAGTTTTAAGTCAAAGACCAAAAAGGTAACTACCCGCTGACAATAGCTGCCCTCTACCAACTATTTAGATTCTATTTAGGCTGTTTTGGTGGGTAATAAATCTCATATACTCCACCTTGCTTTTTAATATACTCCACGCCTTCAGCACAATATAACATATGCTCAAAATCTAGGTTTATTCAATCGCTATGCATTGTTCATGTGCAGTGATTTAACGAGCGCTATTATTTGTCACATGAGGACGCATACAGTAGTTGTCATGGCGGTAGTATTATCGCAAGGAAAACAGCTGCTTTTGCTGAGCCTACAGCAGAAACAGCCGTGGATGAGCTAAGTAATTTGAGTGTAATGTGAAATAGAGTCTAAAACAGTTATACAGGCACAATTTGGAGTATATGAAATTTATAAACCCTCAGGCCCTTAGTAGCGCCCCGCTTCGCTCATGCACTACAGCCCGGGCCTTCGGGTTTATAAATTTCATAGACTCTACATTGTGCCTGTATAATTATTATTTATAATACACAGGTAGCTTGCTACGCTGCTCCTCTGAAGAATATTGTGACTGCTCTATTAGAGTATCTCAATCTTGACTGCTCTAAAAGTATCTCAAATTATTGATGCTATCGAGCTAAGCTCTCAATGACAGCTATAGATATAATTTTAGGAGGGTTAAGCCTCTCCATAATCTTTTGGACAGGGGCTACAGCCCCCCTTGCCCCCTGCCACCCCTGTGAGGTGTAGTGTGAAAATTATGGACAATTGTTTATGTGCTGGACAACACACTAATCCGTTGACATGCTACCACAAATCAACACCATTGACATTTAACAGTTAAAAAATTTTATCCAGCAGCCTTTGAGTTACACTTGTCTGAATGGAACTCAGTTAATACCAAGTTCTAGGGACCCGTCAATTTTGCCGGCAAAATATTTGGCATAATGGGTGGGTAAAAGCAATGAGCAAAATGCTGGCATAATAGGTGCAAATTTTTGTGAAGTGGACATACAAATTGCACAAAAGATTGAGATACTCTAATAGAACAGTCAGACGCACCAAAATATCGACAATGCATAGCTAATTGTTACAGGAACAACAAGTGACAATCGAGATACCCTAATAAAACAGTCACACATGTTAAGCAACATCAGCTAGCTTCTTGCTTTACATGTTAGAAGTAATTGCTGATCAAGATACTCTAATAGAACAGTCATGTTAAGGCGAAACTGTAGCTTTGCACTTGGAAATATTCAATTAACAAATATCAATGCTGAGCAAAATTTATAATTCTTGAGCAAAATATGGAGCATAATAGGTGAAAAATAAAAGAATTGCTGGAAAGAAAAATAGGTGGGAAAAAAAAGCAAAATAGACTGGTCCCTAATAACTACCAACTAACTAAACTTTGTATGTAGCAAATGATTGGAAGTATTTTGGTTTGTACCTAAGACATTTCAATTTGATATATACTACCAAGGTGCTGTGAACGTATCATGAGGCTGGTTTCTGGTCAATACTTTCTGCAAAAAGAAAAGTCGATTCTTACAATTATACAATTCAATACAACTGTTACTGTACTGTATATATAGTATTAAAGTAGTTAATGATGATGTTACAATGTGTATATGTATATAACATGTAATAGTGCAGCATCATTGGCTGAAGAGTTTGAACAACTAGATGAAGAGAAACACGGGGACTCCCCTCCTGTTGTATTTCACTTACAGCCACAGTTAGATGATGAGATATCACTAGAACCATCACCTGTACATTCATTATCACCAGTTGAAATTTGGAATAATTGGGCACATCTGTCCCCGTTACATTCATCATCTTCATCTTGTTCTGAGACTCCTTATTTGGAGTCATCTATCTACTATAAACAGTACCCCACATCACGTGTTCACCTAGCAAGATCATATAGATCACATGATCACAAAGTGAGACGATATCAATCACATGTTCAAAAGCATGTGTCAGATGATCAAGATAACAGGTCATATAATCAACCAAGTGTAAGGAATAGTTATGCTAGATCATAGGGATCATAGAAATAAAACACAATCAAACAAGGTATACCAGCAGTTGACATTTAATTTCTATTCCAGTGAGTCACATACACAGCCTACATAAGGTAGCCATGACTGAAGTAGAAATTAATTTGTGCACTGGTATAGTTGCAGGTGTAAGTGACCTCCACCTTGTTTTATTTACTTTTTATTTCTATGATCCCTACTCCAAATTTGTATAAATGTATTTTGTTTACTTTTTTGTAACATTGGTGTAACATGCGTATGACATATTGTAACATTCAATTGAGCTATTGTGTGCATGCTCAGAATGTGACGCTATGTTCCACCTATTATGAAGTATTATAAATGAAGAACAGCACACAAAGCACCTCTGCAACCAACTGTTCACTATGGAAATTGTGTAGGGACCCGCCTATTATGTACAAAATTTTACCTATTATGCTCAAATTATGCTCAAGCTTTATGCCTCATTTCCCATGTTTTGCTAATAAATTTGCAGTTATGGGCACATAATAAGTGGCTGAAGCACATCTTTGTTTTCAAAATACATCTGACAGAAAAGATCGATATACTCTAATAGAACAGTCAGCTGTCTGATTTTTCTACTAGAGTTATTGACTGTTCTATTAGAGTATATCAATCTTTTTCTGTGATATGTATTTTGACCATCAAAGATTTGAAGTATAGCTCAAATATTCTTCCTATTATGCTAGCATTATGCTCAATGCTTTCAGGCACCTATTATGCTCATAATTATGCCAGCATAATCAGTGGGTCCCTAAAATTGTGGTTAAATGCATGTCCTGCCCAACTAACATTCACTGAAAAGTGAAGTGACCATTTAACTTTACTTTCAGGTATAAACATGTTCTACTCGTTATACGTTATGCAATGTTACAATTGTAGACCAGTACTGGAGGTGCCTTAGTGTCTCTGTAAACAGTCAACTGACTATGTATTAGACTACTACTATGAGGTAAATTTTCAAAAATACCTTTAGGTAGTGAACGGGTCTAGTTTTTACTGTGGTGTAACAGCATCTTGAGTACATGGAAATTACTCGTGGAAGCCATTACTTGTTTACCATGCACTAAACAATACCTATGCTGCCGTGGAGAAATAAAATGAGACACAAAGATAACTCCATAATATATGCACATGGTTGGCAAGAAGGCACATCAGGGATGTGAAGAAAAAGTGAAGCTAGTTAAGGAGCCGGGTGATATGCTTGGGAAGGTAAGTCACCTCCATGATTCCTACTATACATTTCTGCTACACTTGTATGATCTACAAATCAAATGATGAACAAGTAGTGTTGTTTCAGTAAGGACTTTTAGTTATAGTCATAAGCAGTGTCATCAATAATTTTAGTTTTAGTTATAGTACTTTTTCTTAGTTCCTTTTAGTTATAGTTTTAGTTATCTTTCTTAATTCTTTTTAGTTTTAGATTTAGTTTAGTAATTACTCTGTTGTTTTTTAGTTATAGATTTAGTTTTAGTTAACTAATACATATTTGCTTACTAAAAGTACTTTTAGTTTTAGTTATAGTTAACTAAAACAACACTAGAAACAAATAAATCAGTTGATCTATAAACAGATTACATGATCAAGTAAACAGATCACAAGATAGGTAAGTCACCTAATATCAAACCTTACCTTGCCTAACAGGCTACATATTATACAGTAAACATGTACTGTATATAATGACCAATTGAACAATGATAGCCAATAATATAGGTCATTCCATGCCAAAATAAAAATCCCGACAGATTTTCATGAAATTTGGCGGACTCTAACCCACCAAAATTTGGCCCTTCTATTGATCTCCCTTTAAGATATGACATAATTACTCCAAGTTTATTAGAAAATACTACACAGGTTTAATAAAATGACCATAACTTGATCGGTGATTATCACAAAACCTTTCTGTTTAGATTTTTGGAAAGCTTATTACATTCTCTTTCATATGATATATAATTCATTGTAAGTACTCAAAGGAAAAGGTCACACTACAAAAATGTGTATTTTCCTTTGATCTTACTTTTTTCAAAAAGATGTTCAATTACTTTCATTTTTTGTTCAAATATTCTTCTTATACCCTTCTTTCATGACAGTAAGTATGAAGTTGGGATGGCAAGTAGATCATGAGTTATGGCTACATACGTAATTCTTATTGAAGTTTACATGCTACCGGGGGTATAAGCCGTATGAACACTACTATAACAATACAAACTTTTATTATAGTATGGAATCTCATCAGAATGTGGTTAAGTTGCAATACACATACAGTTGGAGACATAGTATAGAAGTGTCATCAGGTGATTAAGCAAAAATATCAGTCTCACCATTGCTGAAGCCACACCAATATCCCCTATCGTTATGTATATCGATGCAGTTATGATAACAACATGATTTTGGTACAAACACCATCAAGAGTCCATAATAGAGATTTTATGAACTCCTGATGCCATATACTGGGAGGGTTTGGTAGCAAATTATGTTATGGGAGAAAGGTTTGACAAAATTTTTGAAAAATTCACATTAACATTAAGAAGTTGGAGGGTAAATCATTCCTTATTAACCAAATTCACCAATTCCTCTGCCAAACTTTTCTGTTATTCTGTAGGACATCTGTACGTGTCAACAAATACTACAAAATACAGAAAAGTTTCGTGGAGGAAACATTTGGTGGAGAATTTGGTGAAAAAGGAATGATTTACAGCGGAACTTGTCTAAGCCGGTCAAAACTTGGGACTGGTCACCTTCAGGCAGGTGGCTGCTTTTGACAAGTGGAGTTGTGTATAGATATCTCATTTGGAGAATTTATAGTTGGCCCTTATAAGTAGAACTGGGCGATGTATCGGTATTGTTAGTAATCTGTGATATTTAAGTCATACCGCTTTTGAAACTGCCTGTTGTTTTTTTAATACCACCATACCGTCTGGGCTAGGCACCAGCCTATTATGCTGGCATAATTTTGAGCATAATAGGTGCCTGAAAGCATCTAGCATAGTGCTATCATAATAGGTAGAATAATTGTCATACGGATGGTTGTGTCCTATGGGGTTCAAGAGTGGTAATCCCTCTGGCTTTCCGTCAGTCACTGTTACAGGAACTCCATACCAGCCACTGTAAGCAAAAATGCATGCCACAGAAAAAAGTTGACTTGCAATAATAGAACAATTGATGCCGCTTATATGCCATTAAGTAGTTATTTAACATGACTATTATTGTAGTTTACAATGTAGCTAAATTCTTAATGCATAATGAGTATTGTTTACATTTAACCAGTTGTTCATAAGCCAAAGTTTATCATTTTTCATTAGAAAGTAACAAAACATTGGAACTGTGGCAAAAAATTTGAGCACAACTATGAGCATAATAGGCAAAATTAAAAGCATAATGGGCTGGTGCCTAGTCTGGGCACTATGGCCTCCCTCTGGGCTTGTTTCATCCCATATTTAGAAAGTAACCAGACATGTGACAATGTTTGTAGGCAGGTGCTGATGCATTCAGCTAACCAAACTTTGTAAACAAATGTGTTTGTAGTAATTTGTACCTGAGGTTTGCTGACCTACCATGAGTATTTGGTGCTTTTGTTGAGGTAAATGGCAGTCACTTTAATATCAATGGCTTTTACATTAATACCATGATATTTAGTAATACCCTGATATTTAGTAACACCGTGATATTTAGTAATACAGTGATATTTAGTAATACAGTGATATTTAGTAATACCGTGATATTTAGTAACACCGTGATATTTAGTAATACAGTGATATTTAGTAATACCGTGATATTTAGTAATACCGTGATATTTAGTAATACCGTGACACTTTTTATGGAAGGTATACCGTTTGCTATTTTTCAATACCACCCAGCACTACTTATAAGGTGGCCTTTCTATACAGTCACCGCACCAAATTAAAACCCTCCAAAATTTTAATAGAAGCCTATTTTGAAGTTTCCACAATTTTGTCAAACTTTTTTCTCACCAAACTTACAGTACCATAAGATAATTAACTACCTAACCCTCCCAGTATATGGCATCAGGCGTTCATAAAATCTCTACTATGGACTCTTGATGGTGTTTGCACGAAAAGCATGTTGTTATCATAACTGCATCGATATACGTAGCAATAGGGGATATTGGTGTGGCTTCAGCAATGGTGAGACTGATATTTCTGTTTAATCACCTGATGATACTTCTATACTATGTCTCCAACTGTATGTGTATTACAACATAACCACATTCTGATGAGATTCTATACTATAATTTAATTTAAAACCTTGTATTGTTATAGTAGTGTTCATACTTATACCATGTAGCTAAACTTCAATAATAATTACGTATGTAGCCATAACTCATAATCTACTTGCCATCCCAACTTCATACTTACTGTAGAGTATAAGAAGAATATTTGAACAAAAAATGAAAGTAACTGAAATATCCTTTTTTGAAGAAAGTAAGATAAAAGGAAAGACACATTTTTGTGGGTTGACCTTTTTCTTTGTGTAATTGCAATGAATTATATATCACTTGAAAGAGAATTTAGTAAGCATTCCAAAACTCTAAACAGAAAGGTTTTGTGACAATCACTGACAAAGTTATGGCTATTTATTAAACGTGTGTAATAGTATTTTCTAATAAACTTAAAGGGGGATCAGTAGAATGCATGGGCCAAATTTTGGTGTGAGAAAGTTTCTTAGCAGAGTCCATGTCTATCCCAAATTTCATGAAAATCCAAAGGGGTCGGAATTTTTTTGATAATTTGATATGGAATGACCCATGCAACATTTATATAGAATACTCATCTTCAACAGTTTCTATTCATAAAGTGCTTCAGGGACTCTGGTGTCCAAGTAAAAATTAGGCTTGCAAGATGGATGTATGACAATTGGATATGAGGTGCCATGAATCAAACATAATCATAGCAAACATGTGTAACCTCTCACCACAAGGCATTCAACAATGCAGTCTTAATTAGTTCTCCTTGGGTACTAGCCACAACACTGTAGAGTCTACAGCAGGGGTGGATCCAGACTTATGGAAAGGGGGGGTCAAAATGAACTGAGGCACTACATTATCTCTGGTTTGAAAAGGTGAGACCAAAAAAAGGTCACAGCTAGCTGACAATAGCTGCCCACCTCACCAACTACGCATTTATCACTGATAAAGTGCATAAAAGTACTTAAATAGCTCGCTACACACTGTTCTAATACTGTGACTGCTTTATTAGAGTGACTGCTCTATTAGAGTATCTTGATCTTGGTATGCTAAAAAAAATTTCGAGGGGGGATCAAGAGCTCCCTTTTACCCTCTGTATTCTACAGCAATGGTGGTTTTAAAATATTATCTGGTGAATGACAATGTGCATTAATTTTTTGTTATCCAGTTGTTCATATCCCATTGAACCTCACAATAATATGGATATTTCCTAGCTTCAATATCACGTGCATTATTGACAATCAGTCATTACAATACATACAATACATATACCCATGTGTTGACAATTTAGTGACAAGCCATAAGCCCCTCTCATACCGTATATATATATGTATATGTTATACTTTCGCCTCGCACTACGGCATCCTTTCCTAAATATGTATATCTTTTGGTATATATTTCGAATACCATGATATCTGTAGTATAATATGTTAATACAACATCTCGTCTCCTGCTTGGAAACAGTAACAACAATTTCTACTGTTTTTATACCATTATTAGTACTGGTAAGTAATTCCTTGTGATTAACACGCTTAAGGAGTATGCACATGTGTTGCAGCCTGTAATCTTCTTGAACAACAATTCATAACAACTGTTGCTAGGCAACAAAATTTAAACCTGACATAGTTACTTGCTTTTTGGTGGTTGCTTAGCAACCGTTGCTATGGTGTCAAAATCATTTTTAGAATTAGTAATGATTTCCTAGCAATGGTTGCTAGGCAACAATGTTGTTGTTAGGTAACATGTACTGGTTACTATGATACCAGTAGATGTCAAGTCGGACATGCCTAACTGGTAAAACAACCAAACACTATCAAAAAAATTTAGCCAATCAAATGCGTATATCAAGTGTAAAGTGATATACTGATTCTATTGGCTAGTTTGCTGTAGTATATCAATAATATACCACAAGTTGCTATTGGAGTTTTTCTACATGACACGATATTCATGTTGTATTAATATATATATATATGTATAGTTATACGGGCACAATGTGGAGTCTATGAAATTTATAAACCCGAAGGCCCGGGCTGTAGCGCACAAGCGAAGCGAGGGCGCTACTAAGGGCCTGAGGGTTTATAAATTTCATAGGCTCCACATTGTGCCCGTATAACTGCTTTAGACTCTATTTCACATTACACTCAGATTACTTACCTCATCCATGGCTGTTGTAGGCTCGGCGAAAGCGGCTGGTTTTCTTGAGATAATACTAGCGCCATGGCAACTATGCGTCCTCACGTGACAAAATAATAGCGCTCTTTAAATCACTGCACGTGAACAATGCGTAGTGATTGGATAAACCTAGATTTTGAGCATATGCTATATTGTGCCTGAAGGCGTGGAGTATATTAGAAAACAAGGTGGAATATATGAGATTTATTACCTACCCAAAACAGCCTAAATAGAGTCTAAATATATATATAATATATATATATTAATACCATACCTGTTTCACTGCCCATACAAAAGTCTCAATAGTAGCAGTGAAATTTATCCCCGTATTTCACTGGTAGCAGTGAAAAAGTTGTAATTGTAATTTCATTGGCTAGAATTTATGTTAACAATGTAGCGCCAATTAGTGTTTACGCGTGTTTAGTACATAGTGACAAATTGCGTACATAGCAATGCTAATGCACAGCATGCGTATATGCAGCGAGTATGGTATTAACTGGGAATAGCATGGGTAGCAGTGAAATTTGGGATAAATACCACTCTTGTTGTATTGGAAATGGTAAATTTCCAATACAACACTCGTGATATTTATCCCAAATTTCACTGCTACCCATGCTATTACTAGTACATATATATATATATATATATATATATATATATCTGTAGTATAATATGCTAATACAACATCTCGTCTCCCACTTGGAAGCAGTAACAGCAATTTCTAATGTTTTTACACCATTATTAGTACTGGTAAGTAATTCCTTGTGATTAGCATGCTCAAGGAGTATGCACATGCGTTGCAGCCTGCAATCTTCTTGAAAATCGGTCCAACAATCCATAGCAACTGTTGCTAGGCAACAAAATGTAAACCTGACCTAGTTACGTGCTTTTCGGTGGTTGCTTAGCAACCATCGCTATGGTGTCAAAATCATTTATACAATCAGTAGTGGTTACCTAGCAACGGTTGCTAGGCAACAATGTTATTGCTAGGTAACAGGTATTGGTTACAATGGTAACAGTAGTTGTCAAGTCGGACATGCCTAACTGGTAAAACAAATAAACACTCAAAAATTTTTAGCCAATCAGATGCGTATATCAAATGTACAAGTGATATACTAATTCTATTGGTTAGTTTGCTGTAGTATATCAAAAATATACCACAAGCTGCTATTGGAGTTTTTCTACAGGACACGATATTGATGTTGTATTAAATATATATATATATACAAATTTTCAAGGGATATAACTTATAGCAAGAGTTCATAATATATATACTAAGGAGAGTATCCTACTCTCATATACCCCTGTAGAAAGGCGTGTCGTGAAGTTATGACGTAACACTTCTGAGTTCGCCCATTTTTCTTTGTAAAATTAATGATGTCATTAGTTGAACATGGTATCGATTGAACGCGTGCCTACCAACATCGATAGCAACCAAATTAACTCCAGCTCTAAGCGTTTCTCACCCAACTACAATCGTTCCTTCATGGGTTAAGACCGCTTTGTAGGCATTTCTTACTAGGCCATTCGCGAATACGGCTATCCTGAGCGTCGCAAGTGTGAAACGATGCTAACGATTTTTGCACTTTTGTGGCTTCCTGTACATCACAAACCACTACATCTTGTCGTTACGTCATAACTTCACGATACGCCTTTCTACAGGGGTATATGAGAGTAGGATACTCTCCTTAGTATATATATTATGAACTCTTGCTTATAGATAGTAGTAATTTGCAATTTCTTAGCTGTCTGCATCCTCAAAAATTCATTATCATCAAGACTAATAAAATGAGTGATCCATAGAATAAAACCATGAAAATCCTGAAATTTGTTAATCTGTGAAAATTACATAATTATTACTCGCCAGAAATGTTTTTCTTGTATAGCAGTATGTGTTGCAGGCATATGGACATCAACCACATCACCATCGTAGAGGCATCTCTGCTGTATGGGATGATTATCACCATGACAACTGTGCCTCAATGGACAGTATCCATATAAGGCGTTTATCAGATCAACAACATACACCATTAAGAAGACGATCATCGATAACTGGTACAACAATGTTACCGGCGGTAACAGAGGAGTCTAGATCTAGTCCACCAAGACATGTGTATAAGGTGATGATTGATATGGCTTCTCACTGTGTGTTATGTTGTTATGACAACAGGTGGTGTACCTTGGTAACAGTGGTGTTGGTAAGAGTTCAGTCATCAGATGGTTATCATCTGGTAGTTTTCAACCAGGAATAGAGTCCACCATTGGTCAGCACTAGTAGCTATATAGTCTATTACAGTATGTATGTGTGGGCATGAGGCTATCACGGTCATAATGTTGAGCATTATACTTTTGAACACTTCTCAAAAACACCTATTATGCTTTTGAAAAATACCAATTACACAGTCTAAAACATTTTGCTTATTCTAATTTACCACTCAAATATTTAACAAAATGAGTAATATACAATTCTTATTTTCACCAAATATCAAAAATTGTAAGTCACAAAATCTATATAGCCACAGAAATTATGTGAACAAAACTTCTTAATGGTCTATAATATTTGTTTTCTTGAACTACTATATACAATAGTACTCCAGTTGTGAGTAGCCTAGACCAACGTTGAAACCGGGTCACTACTGCTGACCCGGATGACCCACTGACCCGGATTTGACCTGGATGTGACCCGGATTAATTAAAGCCGAGACGTGTTTCGGCTAGTCTCGAGCGAGCGAGCGAACGAAGTCTACATTTTGAGTGTTCGATTCGTGTTGAGTAAATATTGCAACTTCAGCCTAGCTGTAAGTTGAAGACCAAAAAAAAAAAAAAAAAAAAAAAAGGTCTTCACCTACTGACAATAGCTACCCTCGCGTATGTTGGTAATGCGATAAGTGGGCGTGGCTCACGAAAAGCTACGCGATAGCGTTTATAAGTTCCACGTCGTCAAACGAACAATTTCGTTTCTCACGTGATCCAATCCGGGTCAAACCCGGATGACCAGACCCGGTTTCAACGCTGGCCTAGACACTACACGATGATTAACAAGAGCCAAAATATAGCATAAACCCTTTTCATTTTATCAAAAAGAAGCTACCACATTGATTTGAAATGCCACTATGGCACTCAACATTAAGTTCCAAAAGCCATGCACCATGACACTCTCAAAAGCCACCATGACACTCAACGTTGAGTATCAAAAGCTACCATTTACTCAACATTGAGTGCCACACTTCAATGTTGAGTAAAATGATGGTAGTCTGTATACATATCTAGTGATGTTAGTAGTGTTTCGTTGACTGTGTTCCTTACACCCTACAGGTATGGATTATATCATTTGTACTGTCACTGTTGACAACAAACAAGTGTTACTTCAATTATGGGATACAGCTGGACAGGAGAGATTTGGACCAATCACAGCAGTGTACTGTCGTCGTGCCGATGCTTTCATCTTAGTCTATGACATCACTAATCGTGACTCATTTGTGGGGATCAGAGGATGGGTTGATATTATTAAGGTATCATTGATATGGCTGCCGCTACTGCTTCATGGTAATAACTATTATACCCAGTTGTTAGAAATGATATAAACCAAGATTTGTAATAGTGACTTCATTAAAATTCATGCCCATAGTTTTGTCATACTCATACACACAGGTAATGGTTGTTATAAGAACTGAATTTGAGTGGTCTTGTCTTGCTACATTAATATTAATTTTATCTTGATAACTGACTTTTGAAGCCACTGCATGTATGTACGCAACCAATAATATCTATCTTTAAATTTGTTGCTACAGTTGCCAGGGCACAGCACCATATCTAATATCATTGTCATGGTGATATTGCTAGGTAACAATATAGTGTTGGCATTAAATATACAATAATTGAAGATGACCAGGTTATGTTTTGCGAATTGAGGCTAAAACTGTTGACCAAAAACCATGACAACTTGTTGACAAGCCACACTGGTAATTATAATGAGCATTGCCCTACCACTCATGTGTACTGTAACTATATCTGCAGGCCACATTAAGGGATAGGTCTTGTGTGTTATTACTGATTGGTAACAAGAGGGACGTCCCCCACTTTGACCGACAAGTGAGCACAAGGGAAGGAGAGAAGTTAGCTGAGGTAACAATACTATTAACACTTGTTGTTACTATGCTGTAAATCCTGTTACTAACAGCAACTAGGTGCCTTGTTCATGGAGACTAGTGCATGTTCAGGGAACAATGTAACAAGAGCACATGAGCAATTGGTCAGGTAGGCATTACTGTAGCATTTTGTACCAAATTTGATCATCTGAGCAAACCATATATACTTTTCTAATGAAATGCACTGACAAACAATAAACACATGCTACTGATATAATTGTGTAAATTTTAATTACTCTGTAAAATGTGCCTTAAATTTGTGAATCTATATACTAGCCAGCTAATATCCATCTTGCTCACCTGTTCATTGATAGCTTTGTTTCTTACCTTTAGCTACATTTTTAGGTATCATGAAGGTTTGGGCTTTTTTAGCCAAAAATATCACCCCAAAACAGCTGATTTGGTAGTATTGGTGAGGAATAAGCAATCCAAAAAGTGTCTACAGAATGGCCAGAAATAAGTTGCTATGGAAGTTTTAAAATTTAGTAGTACAGTATTATCGCACTGTATGATTAAAAAGTAAACAAACAATAAAAGGAAAAATTTGAAAAATTTTCAGTCTGAGTGAGTATAGACTAAATTTGGGATTGGTGAACTGTAGAGGAGACAATTGGCCATTCAACTCCAAAGAACTGCTGTTCACAGAGCCTGTGAGAGGTAAAGAGGGGGAATTTGGCTTTGGAAGCCTAGTTTAAAGTAAGAAGAGGGCCAAGCAGGCAGGGACACTAGCAACAAATCACCCAAGGCTCCAGCAACCTTACATCTTGACACAAGGTTGGGTCAATAGTACCTGGAAAATCAGAAGTATGAAGTTCATACTAATGGTATGCTACCTGTCACTTAGTATGGTGTACATACTAATGGTATGCTACCTGTCACTTAGTATGGTGTACATACTAATGGTATGCTACCTGTCACTTAGTATGGTGTACATACTAATGGTATGCTACCTGTCACTTAGTATGATGCCATACTTCAGAAGTATGTAAATTATACTAGCTCTGTATAAAACAAAATAAAGAGGCAAGTTCTCAGAAAGCCAGGCATTGGAGTGTTTACATAAAAGTACCAACATGTGGCCTGTAGTTGAATTGCAAAAAGGGAATGTTGTCTTGTACAAGAGAAAATTATAATTGTAAATGTTTTGGAAACATAAAAAGGAGTACCTTTTGTGGAGAATGTCATAATCTTGGACCAAGGTCATCTAGAGAATGTGTTTTCTCTTTACAATGGCCAGCCTTGGAAACTTGTCAAATTTATCTATTATTTTATTAAAACAGCATCCCATCCTTTGCTGAACAGACTTGATCACATTAATGTCTTTAGTTTTAAGGGGGTTCCATACTTGTGCAACATACTCTAACACTGGTCGTATGGAGGACTTGTAAACTAAAGATTTGACTATAGAAGAGTACCCCAAAGTGAATGATGTGATGCAGAACTGAGCAGAGGGGTCAGTAGTAATGTTACTGTATATGTGACTGGGCCTGCGAAAACAAGGCATGTGGGCACAAACTACACCATGTCACTCAACAGGTCATATCTCAGTGCTGGAACAGCATATTTGTATTTAGTTAATTGCATCATAAAGCCAATTAAATTCTACCTAGATGTTCAAAATTGCATTGCCATAGCATACTGGTACAAAACGTTATGAGTGATGAAAGTTTTAAAAAGTAGGCAAAAATCATGTGCCCACAATGCCCCACATGCCCTATTTTTGCAGGCCCAGTCACATATTAGGAATCATGAAGATCTGGGTTTTTCTAATGAAATGTATCAATCAGAAAATTAATTAGCCTTATGATACCTTCATGGCCCCTTGACGGGGCTGGCTCACTATTTCAATATTGGGTCAGCAATTTTTTTGAAACTTCAGCTTCTTGAAATTAAACATAATGACAATTTTGGCAGAAAACTTGTAAACATAATCAATAGCTATCCACTGAAAAATCTGACATATTCAGTTATAAAACACTTGCTACTTCTTTATTCTTAAAATGTTTGAAACTTACAAATGGTTTGTCTGCTGTACTGTTACATTGGTAGATGTTACACCACAAATGCTGGGTCCTCAATAAAGGCCAGGGGTGCTACTTTACAAGAATTATGAATGACCTGATTAGTAGAACAAGGCTTACAACAAGTACAGCTAATGAAACTTGTAACAAACAATGTCAACAGCAACTGTACATGATTCAGTTAGTTCAGTGACCAGTGGAAGGTGTCTGGATAATAATGGCATTTAGTTACTGTAGCTACTTCAATTGCTCATTACAGACAGAAATTATTGGGACCACTCTGCTGAACTGATCTTGTGTTTTGGTAATTTTGGTTTGGTTGATCAAGTCCAAAGGTGCTTCCAGTTTGATCAGAAACACTTCACATAAGTTGCTACAATTTATCGTTGTGCTGACTAAGTAACTAACTGACTTGTCTATTATTATGTTACCAGTGAATCTTCTATTAGAGTAGTTAGGTGAGTATATAGCTTGATCTCATGCAAACCCAATACTGATTCACAGAGTATTCCATTCTTGCATAATCGTTATCAGTAAAAAGATGTACAATAGTTGCTGTACTAGACCAGGCACTGGAGGGCAGTTGCCTCCCTGCCCTCCAATTTCTCCACTCCTGTTACATTAGCAGAAAATAGTTCTAGCTGCCTACTGTATAGTATTCACTATTCAGCCTCAGATTTTCTACTGGTGAAATAATGTGTTGACATAACTACAAAGTCCAATTAAACAACTTGCTATGTTTGCAAGATTCTTTCATATCAATTGCATTTGAGTATGAATTATAATGATTGGGGTATGTACCATGAAGGTACAGATTGTCAGGTTATGTATTGTTAGTGGTGAAGGACATTTTAGGCATAACAACAACTTCTGTAAAGGCAGGGGTGGAGAAATGGGGGGTGGGGGTCCCACTTTTACAAGTGGAGGGGCAGTGCCCCCTATAGCTACTGTTGTAGTCATTAGACTTGTAGAATTTGTGCTAAAGGTTGTGGAATACTGCACGAATAATTGCTGGAAGTGCACGAGATCGAGATACTGCAATAGAGCAGTCACCAACTACTCTAATAGAACAATCAGCGGATTCATATGAGTTATATTTGCAATTAATTCAATCTGACTCTATTAACACATTATATCTATATGTAATCAAGAGCATGAGTCTGTCTGAAATGCCTTCATTTACTGCTGTATCTACAGTATCTTAATGATAGTCATTGTTATAATATTATAGGAGTATCCACATAAATGCTATCATCAAATCTCAAAAATGTTCCTGTGGAGGCATGCCTCTAGACTCCCCTTTGCATGAAAGCACACTAAAGTACAATTAATGATTTTACAACCTTCCCTCTCCACTTTTGAGTACTGTTATCCAACTCTGTGTAAAGGAATTGTCAGTAGTGAAAGAAATGACCTATGTTTGACACCACAATAAGTACTAGTCTTACTTTCTTTATACACACATATATATGCTGCAGACAGACAAAACCAGTCACACACATACACGTGGTTGGTTTCTAATACTAATGAACTAATAGTGTATAATGTGATTATTGTAGGAAACTATTGGAGAGAGAAGAAGAGTTTATCACTGAAACAAAATTGTTACATTCAGTCTCCTTCAACCCTGTTGAAACTCTCAACAGAAGAAAGTGTTTGTGTTGATGTGTGTTGTCCTTTTGTACATGTCTATTTCGCTATGTATTTCAAACAATGTGACATTACACAGTATCTGTTGTGTATAGATAAATTTACATCTCACATGCACTACCACTCCTGAGCTAATGAAAAGTTAGCTGGTGTGGGCACTTTTCTTCAACAGTAAGGTTGGTTATGACTATTGATCTAATGTCATAAGTGTCCTAGAGTACACAACAAATACTACCTAAGTCACTTTAGTACAAGACCTCCCCCAGATGTGCTGAGTTTCTAGCTACTAATTAAGTTGGATACTGACAACTTGTATGATAAATGGTTGTCGAGACATCTAATATTATATAACACCAAAATGTTCCCTGTGTTGTGAAACCTTATAATTAGCATGATATAATAAACTTATAATGTAGTTGTTAAGATTGGCTTAGAAGGTACTACACAACTGTCTTTATAATCTCCTCAGATTATAATACTCTAATAGAGCAGTCACACAAGCAGACCAGTTGTATAGTGTGGATTGTGAGTTGTTACTATACCTGGGAAACTTTGTGAGGCTATGACTACTAGTGCTTTGGATTACCATCACTGACTTTTTGAAAGCTCAGCCTTATCCATGCTGCATCAAATGATTATGAACAAAACGTTGTACAGGCCACCATAATAAAAAGCATATAATAACAAGAGTACATAATAAAAAAATTAATAGGGAGTAGCTAGGGCTCCCTATTATTATTATGTGCTCTTGACATACATATATAGGTTAGAGTGTTATGCCAGCATAATTCTGTGAATACCATTCCACTAGGGACCAGTGAGAAGGCTTTAAGCCTATGAATACATGGAGTCAGAAACATGTAACTAATTAAATGTGAGCAAAAAATGCTAGCATATTATTAAGTGGATATTTCTAACGATGGAGTTTAATTCCTTGAAAATAGTTCGATACTCCCTAATAGAGCAGTCAGTCAAAAATGCATATATATAATATAGAGGCATTGCATTGTAGTCTCTAATAGAACAGTCACTTGCAGTTAAATGCTCTAATAGAGCATTCACTGATTGCTAACTGATCCTAGGAACCACAATGGATGAACATGAGTGCATAATAGGAAAAAATTGTTGGGAAATTTCTTTGGTTTAATGTGGGCTTATGTGGCATTTCAAAATTTTGCAAACTATAATGTAATTCTATAGCTAGTAACATTATACTCTCTTTGCAATTCGTATTGTTTAGTTTTGGCATGCACTGCTCAGTATAAACACCCCACCATGCCATGGGCATACTTAGCCTCCTATAAATATTTGTAAATGAGTCAAGGATTGTATTAGGCTCTGGTATAATTTATTTCTATAGTACAAGACATGTAAAGAAAGTGGTTATACACTTGTAACCCACACCTGGAAATATCACTGATCATGTATAGCTGTAGTATTATGGAGTCCCTACTAAAGAATTTTGGTATGCAAGATTGAGAAGCTCTAATAGAGCAGTCACTCTATTCAGAGCAGTAGTGTAGCGATTATAGTTAGTGGAGAGGTGCCTATCCTGCCATTGCGAGCAGGCAGTTGCTCTTACCCCTACCCAAACCGTATAGTTTACATACAGCACTGTGTTGAATACACACCACACCAAGTGGCCTCAACTACCATAACTGATTTCAAACGTGTCAGAAGCAGCAAAAAATAAGTGATATGAAATTTGTTCAATTACAAAGCACACACACACAGAGTAGCTAGTAGACAAGTAAAGATTACACGTGTTCAACACATAACATGAGACAATCACACCAACTAGACACTTACGCAACATTACTACTAACATATACACTACAACTACCTATCACTCTCTACCTAACACAAACTGTTTTGTTCACTTGTAAAAAAAAAATTCATCTATACACTACGAAAAGGTCCAAGTAATAAAAAGTTAATTCAAAAAAGATGCCGGGTACAAGTCCCCAGTATAGTTGTTAGTTTGTTGGTGAGGTGTGCTGGGTATCTCATATGCTAACATTCCAGTTGAGGTTTGCTGTGGAGGTTCATATTGCCATCCGGGGAACAGCTTGGCTGTAGTAGTAGTATTAGTACTATTGGCTGTGAAAAAACCAGAAGGAAATGATGTGGTCTGGAGTCGGACTGGACTAGCAGCAGGGGTCCCATGAGGTGTGTAACCTACAACAACAACAACAATAATAGGATATTAGAACACACATACAACTAACAATGAAAAACTACCAAACGTAACCTGCTGAGTGAAAACTTGACTAGTTGGCATAAATTTGTTTTTGTAACAAACGACAATGAAATGTGTAAGGCAAAAATGCATCATTTATGAAGAGTTCTGAACCCTGTGAGGAAGTGTACCACCATCTTACTAGCTTTGTTTAACTGTTGAACATTAGATTAGGACTTGAAAGACAATTTCACTAGACAACAACTGTGCTGAGTTACAAGAACAGAAACACAACGCAACAACACTGAACAAAGCTGTAACAACAGTGTTTCAACTAGGAGTGTCACTTAAAAATCGTTCTGTCAAATTCAAATGACCAAAAGGGTTCTAAAATGCCACATCTCATTGATACCAGAAGGTGTGTACAAGGGCTACAGGAGAAGTACACAAGTACTAAGTATAAATTTGAAAGTACTTGTACTGTACTTAAATACTTTCTTAATTACCGCAGTATTTAGTACTTGTGTGTACTAATTCTGTTATAATAAAAACAATGCCATTGAGAGTTGAAGAGAAAGGTTGACAAAAACCTGAGAGTACCTGTTGTCCTAAAATAGCTAGCAATTCCTGACGTTTGACACTGTAAGGCTAAGTGCAACCACTGTAACGAGGAGTTTGTTGGATTGGTGGTAAGAAAATATTATCTTATAGTGAGTGCATGCCTTCTTCTGTTGTCAGACATCACTACTTGTGAAGAAGCAACTATGGTAACTGAAATTACTATACACGCTGAACTTCATGACTACTTGGAAACCCCATGTGTACCAACAACAACAAAAAAAAAACCCAACCCTGTGTAAACTTTTTGGAAAGAATATTACAAAGCATATCATTATCTTTCCATTGTGGCAAAAGATGTTCTTTCAGTAGCTGTATCATTTACCCAATTAAGCAGTTATTTAGCAGCGTAGGAAAAGAATTTAAACCCGAGTGTAGTAGACTTACATTGATTTAAAAATTGAAGGACTATTGTGCAGTGTAATAGTTCTGTGAATATAAAAACTGCACTTTGCATGTTTGTACCTCAAGCTTAAGTTATTATGCATGGCTACATAAATTTTGCTATAGGAAAATGTACTGTACTTGTCCTTTACTTAAGTACTCTTGTGATTTTGGTTGGAGTACTTGTACTTTGAAGACTCAAAAGTACTTGTACTTCACCTAAGTACTTTTAAATGTACTTGGCCCCATGTCTGACTGAAACGGCACGATAGGATGAATTTCTTCTGTGGGAAAGGCCAGTCGGTGGCTTCCACCATAGCAGCTTTTATCGTTCGACCTTAGAGAACTTAAAATAATCGTCCCAGTCTTTTTATGCTTGTCAAAGCAGTAGCAAGTGAAACGCATCTCATATCCAACCAGTGGTGTCAATTGTACAGGTAGTATAATGGTCATGTGATGCTGTTTCCAATCTCTATTCAGAGTTATATACATCTATGGTGAAACACAGGATAACACTTAACACATCAAATTCGCCTGGTTTTGAGAAAAAGGATATATTTGTTCTGTAGTCTCTCTGTACCATTAAGCACATACGAGTTAAATGTACTTGTTGGGTTTGTCTACGTTGCCTTGACTTCATGGACTGTTGTTACATTCATAACTTATGAAACTTTACAGGCCGGTGGGTTTTTGAAATCATAAAAAGACATTACTAGTTTTCCCTTAGCTGGTCACTTGTGTATCTACATTACAACATGTTAAGCCAATTAACAATTTTTATGTAAAAGATGCAACCAATGAAACTAATCTTTCATTTTGTGCAAAGATAGACACACAGACCCACTACAGAGACAGATGAACACATTACAAACAGACTGACTGACACATACAGACACCACACGCAGACAAACTGACACTACACACAGACAGACTGACACACAAGTCGCTGCTCACTTTCAGGAGTATAGGAATAGCCCAGTTGTAGCAGACAATATTCTGCTGCTATTCTCTGAGCATCTTCAATAGTAGGACTAAGTTTTGTTGGCTGGAACGTTACTCCAAGGGCATTAATCCTTATATGGTAGATGAACAGCTGAAGATCAGTAGCCATATTGCTACTTGTAGTAGAGTGGAGGGTGTACACTGGAGCACCCCAACCCTGCTTCATACAAATGTCCTCTAGTACCTGTGTTAGGAACAATGTTATTAAACATGGTGTAGGATCACATGAGCAATATTCTATATAGTGACCACCTCTACATAATGGTTACTTTAGGACCAAATAATTTGATGAAATTCTACTAGATTATTGTTTTAGTGGTGCAGCATTAATTAGGGTGACTTCTCCCAGTCACCCTATTACAGTAGTCAATGATAGGTCAGTAGAAAATATGTCCCATCAATAAAAGTTGTTTAGAAACTTGTTGGAAACATTTTTGGGTCACACTGAACCATGTTAAGGCTTGACTATACCTAACCAATACTGCCAAGGTTCTGTCACAAGCAATATAAAACTAGCTTCTATTATGTGTAACTGTAAAAACACATGTTGTAGTTAAAATGTTAAGGCTGTTATTAATAGTATCAGATTATAATAGTTGATGAATACAGAAATGATCAAGTGATGAATTACATTACAACTACTAATACATTATGATAGCAGCCATACATTGTGAGGCTAACAATGATGGAATGTGATTACAGGAGGTACCAGTGTATACCCCACACATCATAGAGGATGAACTCTTCACCATTAATGTACTAATGTATGGATTACAATATTATTCTCACTATATGTGGTTAACATGTGAACCCACTACACCAGCTGGTCACATAGTCACTGGACAACTAACCTCACCACAACCACATTGTAGTCACACTAACACATGATCACACACTTACTTGTAATGGTGACTTCTTCATTGTCTGTAGGCTACTGCTTCCCATAGTTGTTGAGTCTGCCATCATCATCTGAGTAGCCCCTTCATTGTAGTATTTACCATGCCCCCTACGTTGTTGTGGCTGCTTGGTGGGACTTGCTCCATATTGTGTAGCAGAGGTGGCAGTGGCAGGTGTCAATGGTGTAGGGTACACAAATGGACGATAATACCCTGGTGGAGGGGAGTAGAATCGTGTTGGAGGAGGGGTCATGGCAGATGCAGTAGCTGAAGTGGGTTGTGAAGGGAAACAGTATCGTCCACGAGTTGGTGACCGACTACTATAAGCCCTTGATCCTGCTGAGGTCATTGCTGGACGAACACTAGAGACATTACAAAACACAGAGGATTAACAGAAAATCACTCAAATATAACATTAATTTACAAATTATCTAGTATTTCACACTTGTATTATTTAAAAATAAACACACATTTGGCCAAGCCAAAAGATGTGGTCATTTGTGTTGCAAGATTTAGCAGGTCCGAAGATGTCTCTTCATATTACTAACTGTACATACACACAGACAGACACTGATAATCATATTCATAACATTGGTAATCATATTCATATTAGTTCTTGCCACTGCAGGCTAATAGAAAGCTTACCAACCAATCATAACACAATAACCATCTTATGATATTCATATTAACACTTTATTGTAATCTTCAGGAAATAACAAGCCTTCAGCAGGAAGCCATTCAACCTGTAATGATTACTAACTACCAATATTATGATAGTGTATGATGAATAGGTAGTAGGGTGTATGGTGGCTGATACGGTCACTGTGTAGTAAGGTCACCTGCCTAAACCAGCCATCTTCTGAAGGAGGAAGATGTAAGAGGTGTGACTTACCCAAACATGGAGAAATGAGCTGGCCAGGAAAATTTGACTTAAGGTGGTAGAATTCAGGGGGGTAGGACAAGCTGAATAGTCTCTATAAAGTCAGTAGAGTAAGGGTACAACAGGACATGATAATTTCAGTTCTCCAAATGGTATGAATCATCATCAGAAAAATTCTGTCAGCTGCAGCCACAATTTTCACATTATTCTATTTTACACTCTCTTACTATAGTATGACTATATTTAATTAAAAAAAAATCTACAGCCACACAGAAAAATAACAGTAGATAATTTGGTACCAACTTCACAACTAAACTACACAAGTGATAGTCAAAAACTACACACAGAGGATCACACACATTAAGTCATGTCAGTTTACTAACACTTCAATATTCACACTTGTAGGGGGCAACTACTGCACAACTAAATATTATACAAAAGATGATATACTAGTCCTTTAGCAGATACTCTACTACCATATTACAGTATAACACATAATACTACAGGCAGCAGCTACTAGTGATGCAAGATAGAAGGGTAAACACAAAGGACTAGTCACACAAAGGAACAGACTATGAGACTACCTTGTCACATCACCTTAGTGACCACAAGTATTAATTTGCCCACCTACACTACCCCGTGGGGTACCATGGGAGACACTCTCGTATCACCAGTTGTTTGTGATGTAAATTCCATAAACACACACTGAATTGTATGGTAAGTTGAATATGTAGACTAGTCAACCAGAATGAGTTGTGATAACCAGAATGAGTGTTGTTAGTAAGTTACACTGGTGGGGATTGTTGAGGTCATTCAACACAACATACAACAGACATAAACTTACTGTACAATACGTAATTGACTTACGTTTGTGTTGGGAAATAAGATGGGGTGCCCCACATCATGGCAGCAGCGGCCGCAGCAGCATACTCCCACGGCACATAACCCCAATTGGTACCAGTATTATAGGGAGATAAGACACGACAGAAACGTGGACTCCTTTGGTAAGTGTCCTTATCAACAGGTTTAGCAAGAGACACCTCCACAATTGACCCATCCAACATTGACCCTAACAACACAACATGACAACAATAGACAGTAGTGACAACATGTAAACATACTTCGTTGAAAACTTTAAATATTTTCACCCTCTTAATAAATACCAACAGTTAATTAATTATTAGTTGTAATTGTTATGGTAACACCAGTCAGCTGGGCTGCAGAGACACTACCATATATGGTTGCAGGTCAGCAGGTGTTAGTAAACAAGTTATTATTTAGACCACAGGTGAACACACTTGGTACTTTTTCAATGAGGTTTTCTTTCAAAGGTGAAAATATGTGTTGGGATCAAATTTTTTGTCACTATTTAGGGCCGGGAGATAAGAGAGGTTCCACACTAATACAAATGGGAATACAGACAAATTCTTATTATTGATTAAGGTGTTTGCTCAATGAAAGCTTCCGATCCCTTGATATAATATCCACTAGAACACAACACATACAAACTACACAGGTTTGTTTACCATTCAGAGCCTTCAGTGCCTTCATAGCACCATCCCTAGTTTCAAAGTGAACAAAAGCATAATCTCTGATTTTCTTCACCCTCTCAACCGGAGCATGGTAGGAGAAGGCTTCATGAAGGAGGTGTTCTGTGGTGGTCAACATGAGGTTCCTCACATACAAGACCTTCACCTGTAATAGTACCACACAGCTAATAAAATTTTATACCAATCAACACATTTGCTCAGTACACAACAAGGACCATATTTACCAAGCTGTCCTTTAGTCCTGTGACAATCAACACCACAACACTGTCACACCCAGTACACCAGTGTTTCATTACTCATCTATTTGTACATACCTGTGACATTACTTCTTCATCAGGCTCTATCTCTGGTTCAGCCCAGTCAACTGCTATCTGGTGACCCCATAATTGTATACCTCCAGACATCAATTTTCTTCTTGCCATGGCTGCTGCCCGATGACATTCATATTCTATGAATGCAAATCCTCTGTTTTTGGTCTTATCTTGGGCTGAAGGGTACATTATGACGTCCACTACTCCATCTGTCACCTTGCTAATTTCTATAATCACTTCTTCCTTCTGGGCTCTTTTTGGAATTCCTCCAACAAACAATCGACAGTTATCAACTGATATACAGACACCTAAATATCGTCCTTTTCTGATTTCATAGTTGTTCATCTGTCTGATACATTCTTTAGCCTCCGATGGTTTAGAAAAGACGACAAAAGCATAACCTGTAAGATGTTCACCACTATACAAACTGTATGGGTTAGCCAATACACATATTATGATTTGAGGCTTCAATGTTTAACATCAGTTAGCCCATACCCACACCACTTCACTATACTAACTAAAGGTTGCAGTGGGGGCTTAGCCAGTGGTTGGTCTATTGCTGAGTTGGTTAGAAGAATCACAACTGTGGCCCAGAGGTGCGATAACCTACTAGAAAAAGCCATTTAAAATTCATGTAGAACCCGTACTAGAGGTTATCTATCTCTGCACCAATAATTAGCTGGAGCTGTGCAGCGGCTGCTCACCTCTGTTCTGGCCGGTGTATTCCATCATTAGTCGCACCTCGTAGATGTAGCCTATTCGTTCGAAAATGGGAACTAACTCGTCCTCAAAACAATCCCGAGGTATCTTCCCAACGAAGACTTCAGAGCCGCGTGGTGGTGGGGGGCCAGTCCAGTCACTCGGTGGCCCGTAGTGACGCTGTCCATTAACTTGCACTATCCCGCATCCTGTCCTCTCCATTAACTGCTGAAGTGGTGACTTACTGTCAGGTACAGAAGAAGGCATGGTGAAATTGAAACATTACAACATTAAACATTTCAGCTGCAATACCAGCTGACAGTAACATCATGTTCAACAACTCCCTACTCGACATGTTACCTCAAGGAAGCTGCCAATATGGCCTCATCTTGTTCGATAGGCTTTGGAGTGATGCTGACAGACGAAGAAGGACTCCCGGGAATTCCTCGCGCGAACTCATCTTCTCCAATTTCGCTGGTGCTCGAGACTGTGTCCTTGTCTGGAGTTGAGCGGCTCGTGTCGGAGGTGTTTGCGAGGGAAGGTGAAGCTGAGCGACTGGAACAAGACATCTCAGCTCTCTCGTGCTCGCAGAGGATATTTTAAATTTGAAGTCTGGCTGCAAGCCTTTTAATATTATGGTTTAATAGTTATCACATGGGCTTTATGCTGTGACGTAGTAGGGCTTCATTGTTAGCGCATGCGCAATTTAAAATTCAATTTCTGCCGAAGGGTTTGTTTACATTGATCACGTGGCTCACAGCAAGTGGTTTTATATCGAATCTGGGCGATGAGTAAAGCAGCAAAGGCTCTAAGAAGGTTAGACTGGTGTAGCGCTATAGTTTCATATCGGAAGAATATGAATGTGTGAATATTAATGATATATGGCTTCTCACCCACCCAGGGGATCGGTGCGACTTCGCTCCTCGCTTGGCAGTGGTCACGCGGAACTTAACCTCGTGATATCTGAACTAAGCACACTGAGGCAGGCGGTGAAGGATTGTATCGCCATACAGAACACTGGTGAGTGAGGCTTTTGTGAACACCGCCTATGAATAGACGCCCTATTTAAATATTTGGTATGAATTAGATTGTATTATTGTGTGTGTTATGAGTGATAGCAACACACTCCTAAGTTACGTGCACATGTAACTTGAAAGGGTTTAATCTCTTCTGATAGCGATCACTTTAAATTGAAAGACTGGTCAAAAAACACCTTGTATAACAAATTCCAGATACTATAGTGTCGGGGTAGTTTGGAGTATTCAACGTTGCAACAAAATTCGTTTTAGGTACAAAACTTTTTAGCGAAACTGGTATAGCACAGGTCAATCTTGTATCAATGCCACAAAACTTCAGCAAACAGTCTTTCATGCAGTTTAGATTCACTGGTGAATGAGACTGTGTTGATGAATTTAAACAGCAGCGCTACAAAGATTTTATTCATGAGTGCTTGTAATCAATACCATAAATTTAAAGACACCAATTTGAGATTCTGTCAGTGTAACTTAATTGTGAGTTTCCCTGATATACTGAAATCGCTTTTTTGCCCCTTTTAGACTGGAGCCCTTCAGTTTCACACTGGCATTTGAAGCAATTGCATCTGGGATCAAGAGTGTTATAAATCATCAAACTGTTATCACTTGTTTCACTATAATAGATAGTTGATCATCAACTTGATCAGTTGATCATCAACTTGATCGTCAACTGCATGAGTATGTTTAGTGTTGTTAGCAGTTAGCTGTTTAAGGTGTTCAATCACTGAGCTTTTACTTCATTGTTCAGCTCAAGTCCTTTGGTCATTTGATCTTATTCCAAAAAACCCCTTGGTAGAATGTATACCTGGACCAATTGATGTTCTCGCTGCTAACTAAATCTGTGTAGGTTACATCGCAAACAAAATATTATTATTAGCAGTGAAAATTTAACCAGACTGTTCATTTGTAGCAGGCACTAATCGGTAGATGCCATGTAGAAAAACGGATCGTCTAGCTAGCAATGTGGGACTATAGCGTGTTTTGTAACTGACAAAACATTTTTTTTTAAAAGATCAAACTTTTCATTGTTTTTGTTTTTGCTGCAATTGTCTGCGAGTAAGCTGACTTCATCAAACACTAAAATTAACATACATTGCAGCCCTGTAATAAGTACAGGGTATTGTACAATTTGGTAATCAAAGCAAGATTGACCTCACACCTTCAGTTTGGATATTTGGATGTCTTAGTGAATGATTGAATGTAAACTATTTGGTGGCATTTTTTGTATATTACAAAAGTGCTAGAATTCAGCTGCTACTATACATGCTTACTGCTTGTTCTACAACTGTAATTTATGTAAAATAGCAGAAAAGGGCACCTTGTAGAAATGGAGGTGACGAATGAAGCCATTTTTATTGTGCACACTTGTAATTTGCTAATATCGGATTGGTAAATTTGGTACCTGGATTCTAACAAATGTCTGACTATTTGTTGCAGCGCTAGTATGTCCTGATTATTACTGTTTCTTATCTGGTCATGTGAGACTAGCCACTACTGTATTAGCACTTGTGATCAAATCAAGAAGCTTGATCAACAAATGCTTACCTTGATATATTGATTTCAGCTAAGATTACAATTTGCTCTTGATATTAAGATACGTGTTGTAGATATTTAAAGGCACTTTGATTGTCTTTACACAATGCTGCAGTGCTTGATTGCTTGATGTAGCCTTAAACCAGCCCCTTGATCGTTCTGATTCAATATGAAAATATTTAACATACGTACAACAATAAATTTTGGAGTGGGAGGGTGGAAGTCTGGATTATGTAGGTGTCCTCAAGTGTCCGCATTTAACAGGTTCCAGTGTATGGGAAAGTCTCTTACAAACTCTCCAAATTTTACAGGAGGTACAGTGAATATAGTTAGGTCCCAGCTTGTATTGCTTCGTGCAGTGTACTCTAGGGTGTAAGTGAAGTTGTTGTACATGTGATAGTATGTCATGTCTGTGGTGTTGCACTGATGTGCGCCTGTTTTCACAGTTACGTATCATACCAATTACGTACCATACCAATTACGTACCATACCATACCAATTATTTGCCCATTCCTGTAACTGATATGTCCATATTCTTCAATTCTTCAGAGGAGGACTAGAAAATCATCTGAAGTTTGTGTGTACATTGTATTAATTGTGTGGGCGGCCAAGTCTACAAGGTCTGCTACAGCCTTGCCACTAACCCTTTTCATGGGAAAGGATACCAAGTAGTTATAAAATCGCTAAGCCAGCTTTACAAACAGTGTTTTTAGTGAGGTTCCAGTTCCTTTGTGAAGGATGTTTGACTAATTGCGTGGGAGGCTGATAAATCTACACAACTTGCTATAGCCTTGTAACCACACTTTTCACAGACATACAAGCCTCAAGCAGCTATAAAACAGTTACAGCAAATGAAATGTTTCACCACTGACTGCTACGTTCAGCACTTTCTGTACTTCATTACTGTTTTTACTGATTGATTGTGGGTTTAGGTTAATCAGTTAATAATTTCATTACTGATGCTGATATTTGCAAAATTAGCTAACATTGGCTGTTACTGATTATTCAACCGATTAACGGTGCAACGCTAGTACAGAGTGGCCGGTTTGTATATTTTTATACATGTAGAGTGTGAATTAATGTCATGATGGTCCTGTTCAGTGATGACTTGTTTTCCTTCCAAAGGTTGAAGTTTAAACTCCAGTGGTGATGTTAACTGTTCTCCCCACTACACTACACAGAGTATTAACAGTACACATACACACAACTAACATGTACTCATCATTGTTGAATACTCTGTTTTCTGGTGGACAAAACTTGTAGACATCAACAGCTAACTTCAGTCAATGATAGTGTATAGCAGTTCATTGATGACTGCATAGTTGACGAGGAATGTTGTAACATTCAAAATTTGTAGCATTTGAACTTCAGATTGTGTTGTAGGCAATTAATCATAAATACTACAGAATTACGTAATGTGTGGAAATTTCTGTTATGAAGTTTTGTGAAGGTGTGGTATGATTGGGGCTGCTTGCAGTTGCCAAAGGGGTGTTCTTTAAAAGGAAGTAGAGTGAATGTGCTTGCTTGTAATGCGGCCTAATCAACATGGAAATAATCTTTAGTTATGTTAGCATTTGGTTTCTTAACCTACATGGTTGTATTACTTACTTTGTATGGTTATTGGACTTGCCATTCTTACTGTCATTATTGTGTTTGCTTTCAAACAGTACTATCTCATGAAGTGTTCATCCCGCCACTAATACAGATTTTATTAATAGGCAAGAAGTAAGCTATCTGACTATAAAGTTTTATTATACAACGAGGAACTCACTCGCTACAAAGTGTTCGTTCCTTTCTCCTCCTATTGTCACAGTGTTTGGTAGCCATTTAATATCTGTATATCAACTGAATTGCCATCACATTATGAGCATCATGATGTCAAGAGAAAGTTGATAGTGAAGTACGGACAAGTTCTTTCACCCACCATCATGTGAGAAGAGCTACTTCTTTTGTATTTTTAAGATACGTACAACGTGAAGTTATGATTGATCCATTCAAACCAAAATTTGGTGGTGAGTGAAAAGGTTTTTGTAGCTTTTAGGTACGTAGCTTTTGTAGCTTTTAGGTACGTAGCTTTAACAGTTTTTGTGCTATGGTTAAAAGGCTTGTGTACAATCCAGTTTACTGGACAATGCATTTTAGTGCTTGCATTTTTTTTTTTTGAATGGCCACGGAATTAAGGGCAGTCCATTGCTAAGCAACACTAACAATCATGCTAACTTACGGTAGCATCTGTCCCTTCACATAAAGAGGAAGTGTCTTGTCACTTTAGCAATACAGATTTGTAGCATGTACACTGTAGTGTGGGGAGAACTAGTGGTCACTTCTAATCTTTGATGTAATAGATTCAGTACTGGTATAATGGATTGTCCATCTGTGTACCATTGTAGAGGTACTGTACATAGCTTATTAGAAGGTAGTGTGTAATCAATATTTTTTTTTCTTCTAAATCCAATTTTGGAAATAGAATGTGTGTGAATGATTTGTTACCCACAATATCAGAATTGATTTTTCTAGTATGATAGACACCCTAGGCCTGCTATAATATGTGATTAGACCTACAACAACCAGATGTGTGGATATGTGGGCACAAACTAGAATAGGTTATGCATCGGAATGGAAATTATTCAATGCTGAAATGTCATATAGTACCCCCAATGTCAGTTCAGTAGTCCAGTGATTAGATACAATGAATCCTGTTGATCAGGACACTTGAAAAGAAGGCACCTGTATAATCTGGCCACTGTTGGTTGTCCTAAAGTGTCCTATTATGCTGGTCTTACTGTACTGTCATTGTAGGAGACCTTACACATTTTTTTGCCGATCATTTTATGCATTAGTACCAAGATCACCTTCTCTTCTAAAAGTATCAGTGTGTGAGGATCAAGTATTAGTTATCACTCAGTGTGTGTACATGTGAGCAATACAGTACATGCTCCAATAACAAGGCTGACCAGTAGTGTCCCAATTATCAAGGTGTCCTGATTTTCCAGGTCAGTTTATGTACTAATGGGACCTTAGTTATAGAAGTGTCTGGATTATGTAGGTGTCCTCAAGTGTCCACATTAAGAGGTCCCAGTGTACGGGAAAGTCCAGAGGAGGGTGGAAGCGTGGTTTAAGCACTGTTAAAATGAATTATGCTAAATGCTCGTTTTCTGTTATTAACTAAATCGTGTGGTTGGTGTAACGAAGTGTGGAGTCATTGCCTTGTTGAAGAATATACTTAGTGCAAGCGTACTATGCGCAAAAGTGTTTCATCAGTTTTGCCCTGAAAACTAAGTGATTTTACAAAACAAAGTACGTCATCGTAATGCTTACACGAAATACAATCTAAATATCTAATGATCCCCAGTGATCCCTAGTTTTGTGTTGCGACTATTGAGGCTCACGTGAAATTCTAAACAGAGGTATGTAATTAGCGTAATATTTTCGAGCAGCGCTTCCACCCTCCTCTGGGGAAAGTCTCTTTTACAAACTTTCCAATCCAAATTAAGGGTACAATGGATACACCTCCATCATATTCATGTAGTGTACTCTAGTGTGTAAGTGAAGTTGTTGTACATGTGCTAACATTGTTTGTCATGTCTGTGAGTACAGAGTGGTCCTTGTAGCAATGTACCAACATTGCTCATGATTTATGAGAAAATTTGATTTAAGCTTAATAAATACGCATGCCTTGCACAAAGTGCTGTAACTTTTGAAGCATCTGTCCTATAGCTATACAATTTACATCATTCTATTTGTTATGTAACAAGGATTAAATGATACCAAAGGTTTATCCCTAATGGTAAACATTGGGGCCAAAACTACTCATATAAACAATAGTTATATGGGCACAGTGTAGAGTCTATGAAATTTATAAACCCGAAGGCCCTGGCTGTAGTGCACGAGCAAAGCGAAGGCACTACTAAGGGCCTTAGGGTTTATAAATTTCATAGACTCCACATTGTGCCCGTATAACTGATTTCATGTTACACTCAGATTAAGTACCTTGTCCACGGCTGTATCTGCTGTAGGCTCGGCAAAAGTGACTGGTTTTTCTTGTGATAATGCTAGCGCCATGGCAACTATGCTTGCTCACATGACAAAATAAGTTCCCTCGTTACATCACTACATGTGAAAAAATGCATGCTATTTGGATAAATCTAGATTTGAGCATATGTTATATTGCACCTGGAGGCGTGGAGTATATTAGAAAACAAGGTGGAGTATGTGAGATTTATTACCCACCCAAAACAGCCTAAATAGAGTCTAAATAACCTATTGGAAAGGGAACACACACTCTTTACATAATGTGGTGGTTGCTCCTATCAACTTGCAACAAATTCTGTTTGTTTTGCCATTTAAAATTTTCTATAAGGCCATATGCGTATGCAGGTATGACTCATAGGAGTAGACCCACAATCGAAATTAAACACATGGCTAGAATTTTGAAACACGGAGATGCAGCTTCTTGTTGCTTGTCACTTCATAACAAGTAAGCCGTTGTAGTTACAGTGTTCATTTAACCTAGCCCAGTGAATAGACTTTTGAACAGTGTGTTGTTTTAGGCTATAAGAATTACATGTAAGTTACCCCACCTAAATGTTGCCATGCCCATATCGTGTAAACATACACTTCCCAAAATTCTTTGTGGGTTTGAGAGTTAGAGCATGAAATAATGTCATGATCATCCTTGAACTGTTCAGTGATGACTTGTTTTCCTTTCGAAGGTTGAGGTTAAACTCCAGTGGTGATATTAACTGTTCTTCCCACTACACTACACAGAGTTTTAACAGTATGCACACATAACTACACATGTACTCACCGTTGTTGAATACTCTGTTTTCTGGTGGACAAAACATCTAGACATCAACTGCTAACTTCAGTCAATGATAGTGTATAGCATTTCATTGATGACTGCATAGTTGACAAGTTGTTGAGTACATGTTATTGTCTAGTGTGTTGGCAGTACCTGCCCCTTTGTATAGGAATGGTCTGGTCACTCTAGTACAAGTTTATTTGGTGGCATGTAATTGCTAGTCTTCTGGAAGACTATCTTGTATGGGTAAGTGGGCATACTACCAAATATACCAGCCAGAGCCTTATCATAGATGTTGGGGTACACATTTACCATGACCCAATCTTGGAGGGTCACATGATCTCATGTGACAAATTAAGGGTCAGGTCTCAAGGCTATAGCGCTCCAGCCCATTCTCCCAATCTCGATGTATGGTCATTGGTGGTACAAGAGGTAGACCAGGGAACAAGTTGATATTCAAAATTTTTAGCATGCTTCAGAAATACCAACTTTGTTGGTGATCAAATTTTTGTGGCGTTTGTCTTGGTGTTACCATAGATACTGTAGAATTACATAATATGTGCAATAGTTCATCCTGAAGATGATAAGGCTGCTTGTAGTCATCAGTGAGGTGCTCTTTGGGAGATAAGTCATTGTAGTTGGGACTAATGTACTCGTAATACTGCCTTGAAATGAACCTATGGAGCTGTCTGTTAACCTATTTCTATGACTACTCACTTTGTGCGGTTCATCATCATTGTTTAGTTACATTCAATTGTTACAGCAGAACTCTGTAATGTCACAGAGGTAGTCCTTGCGCATCAAACGAAGTCACGTGCGGTAATTTGAAATTCAAAGAAATGAATTGATTTGATTGGTCAAAATCTTGTACACTTGATTTTGCTTGTTATTGTTGTTGCACAATAACTATTAGAATCTTGTACAGTAACTAGACCCTCTCTCTATGCATGTGAGCAGATATATTATTCTATCCCAGTGTGCATATGTTGTGGTTTTTAAACCTTACACGAATTGTACCTTTAACCTTTAAACCTTATAGGCCAGAAAACTGGCTCAAATACACGTGTCTTGCACAAAGTGATGTAACCTTCGAAGCATCTACACAACTTACATCATTCCACTTGTGATGTAACAATGATTAAAATGATACCAAGTGTTTTTCCCTAATACCAAACAGTGATATCAAAACTAGCCTTTTTGGCAAGGAAACATACATACCTTTATAAAATGGTCCATAACTCGATGGCAGTTGCTTCTATCAACTTGCAACAAGTTCTGTTTGTTTTGCCATAAAATATTCTATAGGCCATATATGACTCAAGTGAGTTAACCCACAATTGAAATTAAAGACGTGACAATAATTTTGAACTACGGAGAGGACTCGCTGTTATTCATTACTTCATAACAAGTAAGCTGCTGTAGTTACAGTGTTCCTTTAACCTTCTCCAAGTAGCCCAGTGAATAGACTTTTGAACAATGTGTTGTTTTAGAGTAAGAATTAAGTTACCTCACCTATTGTCACTATGCGTTCCCATATTGTGTAAACACGCATTTCCCTTGCGGGCTTAAGGGTTAAAACTTGCTGAAGCAGCTAAGTGAATACACTCCATAGCTACCCTAACCATCAAGTGTACCCAGTACCTCCCTCCTATCTTATCCTCATAACATAATCAACTGATATTCTAATCTTCATATTGGATTAGGTGATATAGCCCTCTTAACTGATATGTTGATATATCACAACCGTAAATCATCGAATTACAGCTGGTCTCATATAAACGTCTGGTCCCGTTTAGTTGCCGGGGGGGGTACAGCATCATAACTAGAATAAACGCTGGGTCTCAAATAAACATCTAGTGCAGTCATTATTTTTAACAATTCTGGGCAGTGGTATAAACAATGAAGTGAAGAACGTTTTATATAGTTCCTTGTAAGCTTGAATCTGTGAAATATGCTACCATCACATCTCATCCATCCTAATACAGTGCTCAGCATACACTTGGACTTGGAAGGAAGCCATTCAATGGATGATGCTTGTCCTGAAAAATCTTGCCCTTAATCATCGTCGGTCATGTTGAGGGTGGGTAGTTACACACTTATGCTGATGACGTGTTACTCTATCGAGCAATACATTCTGCTGCAGATCATGATATTTTACAACAAGACCTGCATTCACTAACACAATGGGCAAAAACATGGCAAATGACGTTTAATTTATCCAAATGTGAGCTACTGCGCATTACAAACAAACAAAACCCCTCAAGGTATTGTTATCATATGGATGGTGAGGAGGTGAGATCAGTGCCTAATGCAAAGTATTTGGGAGTTATTCTGGATGAACATTTAACATTTAATGAACATATTAAGAAAATTGTTAATAAAGCAAACCAAGTTAGGGGTTTTTTACAAAGAAACATTAGTTCTTGCCCAGCTAGGGTGAAAGAAGCCTGTTATATATCTATGGTGAGACCAGTTGTTGAATATTCTAGTGTTGTGTGGTCACCTTTTACAAATAAAAACATAAACTTAGTTGAGTCGGTGCAGCGTAGAGCCGCAAGATTTGTGACTGGTGATTATGGTTTTATGTCTAGTGTCACAGGGATGTTAAACTCACTTGGATGGACATCTTTGGAGTGTAGGCGAGAAATCTCACGGGTTATCATGCTTTTTAAAATATTACATAATGAAACATCCATTTCCAGTTACCACCTTCCTATGCCAATAACCACATGTACAAGAGGGCACTCTTACAAATTCAGACAGGTATCAGCCCACTTAAACATTTATTTGCACTCTTTTTTCCCTGCCACTATCAAAATATGGAACAGCCTCCCAGCTACTGCAATTGAAGCAACCAATGTAGATGACTTTCAAAAAAGGATTGTAGACTATTTTTGTATTAACCCAGCTATATAGTCTAAAATGTTGTACATTTTGTTTTCTTGCATGTATCTGTGCTTTATACTCCCTAATGGAGGTCTGCACAGTATTAATAATAAAATATATATATAAAAAAAAAAAAATTATGTCTCGATATGTCTTGTGCTCTCCTAAAGGACCTTTGGCAAGTCCTACAATGGAACGGTTTAAGTTGAGACTGTGATCAAGTCAGTAAATTCATCAATCCTTCATTAACTAATTGTTTCCATAAACATCTGTCTTGAGCTTGATGGTACCATGAGTCACTGATGGAAAAGTTCTTAAGTCCTGCAAACACGCACGCATGCACGCACGCACGCACGCACACACACACACTACATGACTTAAGTATTCCACAGTCAATTTCAATTCTGTAATTCTAGTAAAGTAGTCACACTTTTGAGCAGTACAATGTTATGATGTCCATATATGGTGAAATGTAGGGATTGATATTATGCTATTGTCACTGTTAGTGTTACAGACATGAACCACACTGTTACCTCAGAGTGTGTCCTCTATGTAATATGGCTCTGTGTGATTGTGTAGTTTTTAGGATTTAGTTTATGCATGTAGCCCGCCAGATTTGAAGTGTAACCATAACATACATCATGTCCGTCTGTCCCCATAGCATCCCGATATTGTCAGAAGTGGGCACTGGATGAGATCAGTCCTGCCCTCCAGGTGTGTGATCATGTGATCCTGATGATGTAATAGTGTGCATCTTTTAGGATGTTATGATCCAGTCACATGAGCTCACTTTGATGTGGTTGGAGTCTCAGAAGGAATATGTTGGTAAGTTTAGTGTATCACCATGGTAACCAGTTGTGTGTGATATACCTACAACAGTGTAGTTGAGGTGCAATTGTTCAGAGAACCAATAGTGTATAGTTGCCAAAAATATCAGCTGTTACTCCTTTACACATAACAAGTCTAGGAAACTGGTTAACAACTTCAACTACACTGTTAAATGTGTTCACATTTCAGTGATTGCACAATTATCATTGATACACAAAACTACATTGTGAGTATCACAACATATCAAAGTGTATTGTACATCACTATGGTAACATGTCCCCTCTCCCACAGCTCAGCTAAAGAACCACAAGAAAGTGTTTGAACACATTCTTGATATGGAGAAGAAAGTGGACCAAGCTAGCAAGCATCTGGTTGGTTATTCAGCTGTTGTTTATGTGTTAGTTTGAGCATCTGATTTTAAGAATAGAACATGCATGAAGTATTATAAAACAGTGAAACCTTGGTTATTCAAGTCCCTTTTTTCTCAGGCAATGGTAAAAGTGTTCAGATAAGTGAATTGTTCAGATAACTGAAACCCATACATTTATACACAGAGCTCTGTTGAAATACTCTAATAGAACATACACTTGTATTCAAAATACTCTAATAGAACAGTCAGTTCCAATTTCAAATATATGAGGATCAGAGTGTCTACTGTGCTACAATAAGTTATCGTACAGTAGTACTGTGATTGAGGTTGGGCCAAGAATATCACTCAACAACCATACCATCCTGGCACCTTGGCAATATTGGTTAGGCATAACCAAGCCCAAATGTACCTTCAGTACAAACCTTAGTGGTTCTACAATTAAACAAAAATCAGTGGAATTTTCTACTAACTGACTAACTGCCTGTTTGATGCCTTCAGACAAACATACTGTATAACAGGTTAATTTTGAAGGGGAAATGTTCGAAGAGCAGCTGCTAAAATAAATTTTGAAAATATAATTTTCGAAAACTCTATCGCCATGCTTAGTGCCACTAAAATTATTTTTTTGTAAGTGTGCAGTGAAGACGATGACCACGTGTAGTTGTACGATCGAAATTGAGACATTCATTAGGTGTTACTGTATTGGGACTGCTCTGCTATAGGAAAGGTGGTTTTGCCAATGGGGAAATGAATAATCTTCACTGTTGATTTGCTGTGGGCGTGGCCATTGCAGCATCAACAAAAGCAATGGTGTTGGCCTGCTAGGTACAGAAAGAGATATCATGTATTTGTTCTGTATTTCTTCTGCCCAGGATGATAAGATGTGGAGTTCTGTTAATAGTGGACAGAATTCAGCCAACCTGGCACAAGGCAGCTTTATATTCGACGAGTTAAATTTTCGTAGAAGCCGTCTTCTTCGAATAATTCGAAAATTAAACTCATACAAAAATAACCTGTTCTATGGTAACTCGATAACAGCTAAGGCTAATGGCTTGATTTTTTCACTGTTTAATGTTGCTTTAGCCTGACAGGTGCCTTTTGGCATACCGATGCACATATCATGGACTTACTTTTGTCCTCCTTTGTGTCCCATTTCTTTTTGCTGACAGCCCTAGTTGTCAATTCGAGGTAGTGTGATACATTAGCTTCACTACATTTGTAAACAGGAACCATCTTTACTTTCTGTGGTGATTGGATTTATTGCAGAGGTGCTTCACCTACTGTTCTTCAATTGTATTGCTGCAAAACAGGCTGAACATAGCTGAAAGCAAAGCATAATAGCCACTTCACTTTTGAGAGTAGTTGTGGTGAGTGTTCAATTGAAACATTACTTCTGGTGCCATCCTTTCTTTTGATGTGGTATGTGTAGTCACAATAATGTTACAAAAAAGTGAACAAACTAGTGTAAGAAAAATTAAGAATTTTCTAAGTTTGATAAGGGATCATAGAAAAACAAGCAGGGAAACAAGAGAGGTCACCTATACCTGCAGATATGTTAGTGGACATTTAATCCCTAATTTCCATGACTGAAGTAGTGATTAAATCTCCACTAGTATATCTATGGGTCTAGGTGACCTCCCTTGGTTCACTATTTTACATAGAGGACATACTCTGAGGTAATTCTTAATTTTTCTTGTGTAGTTATATGCTAAAGCTATTTGGAAAGTAGTGGATATTCATTGAATTCAAAGAAAGTTGTTGTGGAGCTGTATGTTGCTAGACGATCATTTCCCCACTTGATCATGAGAGGTTTTACTCTCACAGGTCCCAAGTGGGATATCATGTATGGAGATAGAAAATTTTCTTTTTCAGCCCCACCCCTCTGGTCTCCATGTACTTGCCAACCACTGGGGCTATTGACAACAATGGTTTGTTGAGACAAAAATGTTTTATAGGTTGGTCACTGGGGATTTTCAACCTGTTTTATCCAGATAATTTTTGTATTTCCATATGTGAGAGCTGGACATACAACAGGTTATATTTGAGGGTGAAATTTTTTGCAGATTGGACAAGTTCAAATTTCAAGGCAGAATTTTTGGTTCTTCATATGTCATTCGTTTTAATCGAGTTCTGAATTTTGAGGGAGAAATTTTTCACGGTAGCTGTTAACCTACAAAATTCTCTAAATAAAACTGCTATATGGAAAATGTTTGTCTTCTTCATACACCGTCCAGTATTAATGTATGTTTGTACAGCCAAATCTGTTAGAGTCACAGTGTTCTATTTCATATCTCAGAGTAACTGTGAAGACAAAGAGAAGAAATTACAAAAGGAACTGTTAAAGGGTCCAAAGGTGGGCACTATATAGAGATAACATGTTACCATGTCAACAATAGGATATTGAGATGACCAAACAGAAACTGGAGCAGTCCACCAGTGCAAAAGAGTTAGCGAAAGTTGAAGGTTGGTTAGTTGTTAAAGTTGTTTGCCATGATTTTAGCATATAAAGTCAGTCAGCTCAAATAACACTAACTATACACAAATCGTGTGTGTTTTCTCTCTCCATCAGATGTACAGTGGGCCCATTGTTATCTGACTACTGATGTTTCTGTAGTTTAGAACGTGTAAATTGTTAAAATATACACTATCCATCAGTTATGTACAATCACTCTATAATTACTCTAATAAAACACACAAAGAAATATGATAATTTTTGTGAACGGTTATTAAACCAGGTGTGCTGGCTGTGGGCACATACCTACTTTTTCTCAATGAGTCACATGTAGGGAGTTAGACGAGCTATCAGTGGAGACATTTGCAAACCTAAGTTTAGTGTGGTATGTAAATTTTTACCTCAACCACAAAGTTGTGTTATTTGTGTACGCACAATACTGACAATAGTGCTAAGACTATAAGATATGAAGTTGTGACAATGAAGTACACATGTTTGTTATGTTTAGTTGCTAGTCAGAAACGAGAGAGTGAGGCAGTAAAGTTGATATCCATCAAGGCAGGTCTCCTAGATGTCTCACAATCATGGAACACTCTAGCCTCTAAGATCACCACCCTCGGGAAGGCACAGAAGGTGAGGACATGTCTTGTATAGATAGTTCAAAGAAAACAGAGTGAAAATGTGAAATCAAAGGTGGTGGCCAAGAAATTTCAATGACGTTAATGATTACCATTAACAACATTGCAGCCATTTCTTGGCTGCCACTAGTGCTGGGCGGTATTGAAAAATAGCAAACGGTATACCTTCCTTAAGAAGTATCACAGTATTGCTAAATAATATATCATGGTATTAATGTAAAAGCCATTTACCTCAACAAAAGCACCAAATACACCATGGTAGCTCAGCAAACCTCAGGTACAAATTACCACAAACAAACTTGTTTACATAGTTTGGTTAGCTGACTACATCAGCACCTGCATGTCTGGTTGCCTTCTAAGTATGGGATGAAATAAGCCCACAGGGAGGCCATAGTGCCCAGACGGTATGGCGGTATTAAAAAAAAACAGGTGGTATCAAAACCAGTATGACTTAAATATCACAGATTACTAACAATACCGGTATATCGCCCAGCTCTAGCTGCCACCTTTGATTTTGCATTTTTTGTAAGTCGCACTTATTTTCAGCTTGACTGTTTTGGTATAGATATCGTTTTTTAGCAACAAAGCCAGCCTACAGCCTAATATTTTTGTGGATTATTCTGTTTGTTTACTGCTATGATGTAACTGTTACTATTTTTGGTGAATTACCAGGATGACTGTTCTATTAGAGTGTCTCAAATAGAATAGTCACCATAATGGAGTGTTGAGTGTTTTACATGTTACACATGTTTGGTGTGTGCTGCTATAAAGATTATCTAATCCAAAACAGCCAAGTTGTAAAAAAAGAGTGCGGCCCTCAAAAAGGCTATAGTGAAAAAAAGATGTGAAATCCAAGGTGGCGGCCAAGAAATGGCTGTGATGGTAGGTTAATGGCAAAAATTTTAATTATGACAATTCAGGTGAATTTGTGTTGCCTCCTCCACTAGAATTCGGCACCAAACTCACCTGAATTGTCGTAATTAAGATTTTTGCGATTAACCTACCATCACAGCCATTTCTTGGCCGCCACCTTGGATATCACATCTTTTTTCACCATAGTCTTTTGAGGACCGCACTCTTTTTTTACAGCTTGGCTGTTTTTGATTAGATTTCACTTCTTTTTATATTTGTACTAGCATGGTTACCTGCCCTACGTACAGGCATTGCGTAGCGCACATTGCAAATTGATTAGAGATGAAGTAATAATGTAAGGATTAAAAAATTAGTGTACAAATAGTATGCATACAATGACATTGCAAAAATGTCTCTTGGTTCTGACGGTGCTCAGATCTTAGCCTCCTCAGATGTTTCCATCTAGTGGCTTTCAACAGCATGATGTCATCATAAATACCTATAAAGGTGTTGATGAATAACTGATCATCACAGCACCATTTCAGTTAATAAGTATTAATAGTAGGGATTATCCCTTGATAGTACAAAGTAATATAAATTAAACACAAAGCTGATCATCACTGCATCAATAGTTAACAATAGTAGGATTAACTCTAGAGCACCATTGATAGTAGTGTCAACCTTTAGCGTAATGTAGTCTGTGCAAAAGAAAATACATTGCATAAGTAAAATGGTTCATTACATATAAACAGAGCAATATACATGTTTACCATGATACACTCCTTACCACATCACATGAGCTGACCCACAATACCAACAGCAACAGTAGCAGCAGATGGGTAGCAGAAGATCTATTTACACAAAAAAAACTTCAGTATACACTGCATTGCTTGTCTTGCGGTGCTAGTGGCCACCTGTGACTCCTGATTGTCAATGAAATAAACCTGACAAAATGTTGGAGACTCACCCATTGATGGAACAATGCTACCAATCCGATGATATACCTGACCCTGTATTTAAAGGAGGGATTAAAGCCAGGAATTGTCACCTCATTACAACCAAAGCTGGTCATTACGTATGTTTGTCAGGAAATGTTTGCTATCACTGTCTGTACCTTCATACAGGTGTTGCAAGAAAGGCTGTGGTTGAGGGAATGGCTCCAGTTGGACATTACCTTTAGAACAACAAAATGACTCAGTCTCCCCAGGAAATTTCAATGCCCCACAATGTGAACACTCTACACTAAGTGTGCCTATATCAGTTGTGTTGTAGAAGGTGGCTGGCTGATAATTAATGGCCATTAAGCTAGGTAGTCTACTGGCACTTACCTGTTGTCGACGTGTGTTGTTCATCTGCTGCTCCTGAGCTCTGTACTGTGGATCAGTTCTGGTGAGTTGACGGTTAACTGTGTTCTTGTTCCCTTACGGCTGGATCAGCACGCGCCTGCCGTCTTGTAACTGTATTCTGCTGCTGTTCTATATGTCTTGTTACTGGGTCTTGTCGAGCCAGACTACGGGCAATTGTGTCCCTTTGTTGTTTTTCTGATCTTCGTTCAGAATTAAGATGGGCAAGGCGATGGGCTTCAGCATCACGTTGTCGCCTTCTCTCTACTTCATCTTTTCGTGTTTCTGCTGTTATTTCGCGGGAAACACTGGCACCCAGCTGATATAATTCGCGCTTTCTATCCCTTTTCTGTTGTTGCTTATCTGGATCTTGTCTTTGAGTCTGTTTATGTTGCTTTGTTTGAGAAGCGCGATAAGAAGACCGTCTCTTTAGCTTTGGCATCTTGACACTTCAGCACTGAAAAGATTTGAATTCACGTGCAGGCATCACGCATAAAATGTTGTAGTAAAAAGGTTCACTGGATGGAAGAAAAAAAATGTGCGACACATGCGAGGCTCAATCCTACTACCTCACAATTATGAGGCACACAGCCTCCCCACTAAACTATTAAATCCTTGTGGTTTTAGGTGAATTAAAGGTAGTTATAAAGGCATGCGTAAGTTAAATAGCTTAGGTGTTTATTGCAGTTCACCATGCGGTTTGCACAAAAATTCCAGTGACTTTTGCTCAACAACCCTGCATTCAACACGCTGTAGACGGCAAACGGCAGCAGGTAGAAACGTCTTTAAACAAACTTGGTGAAGCTAGATGATGAGCGCTTCGTGAAGCAAACAAACTCCTTCGATACTTGCAGTGGTTAGCAAGATAGCTGACTGACCCGAATGGAATGTAGAGAGACGGACGGACGGCTTTTCAGCTTTATATATATAGATACCCCAAAGCTGGCCTATGGCTGGCTTTAGGGCTTCTTTCTAACTTGGTTTTTTTTCTTTTCTGCAGGAATTGTGGAACAAATGTTGTGTACAGATTTTTGTCTGATTAAAAATATTTGTATATTTAACAATGAAAGATAATCATACTGTAGGTAATAAGGTGACTTCTTATACATAACTGAACTGTAGCTGAAACTCCCATTGTTTGTAGCTGAGCTCTTTTCAGAGTGACTTGTTTCTAGCTGAACTCTCTACATGGTGATTTGTTTCCAACACATATTTTTAAGGGTGATTTGTTTGTAGCTGATCCTTATAAGGTAATAGCTGATATCTCTACAGGGTGACTTGTTTGTAGCTGATCTCTCTACAGGGTGATTTGTTTGTAGCTGAACTCTCTACATGATGGTTTCTTTGTAGCTGAACTCTCTACAAGGTAACTTCTTCTAGCTGATCTCTCTACTGGGTGACTCGTGTCTAGTTGTACACTCTACAAGGTGATTTGTTTGTAGCTGAATACTCTACAGGGTGATTTTTTGTAGTCAAACTCTCTGCAGGATAGTTTCTTTGTAGCTGATGTTGTTCTAGGTGACTTCTTTCTAGCTGATCTCTCTACAGGATGGTTTCTTTCTAGCTGAACTCTCTCTAGGGTGATCACTTCACAGCTGAACCCTCTACAAGGTGGCTTCTTCTATCTGATCTCTCTACAGTGTGATTTGTTTGTTGTTGAACTCTCTACAAGGTGACGTTTTCTAGCTGAGCTCTCTCTTATTTCTAGCTGATCTCTCTACAGAGTAACTTGTTAGTCTAGCTGAAGTCTTTACATGGTAGATTTTGGTTGTTAAACTCTCTGAATAAAGACTTGTTTGTAGCAGAACTTCTACAGAGTAAATTGTTTGCAGCTGAACTCTCTACAGGGTGCATGACTTGTTTATAGCTGAACTCTCTTCAGTGTGACTTGTAATGTTCTGAATCACTACAACAATATATTTGTAGCTGAACTCTATATAGGGTGACTTGCTTCTTGTTGAACTGTCTATAAGATTAACTGTTTGCAGCTGAACTCCCTACAGAATAACTTGTAATGTAATAGAATTCTATAATGGAGTAAATAAATTATCTGAATGCTCTATTAGGGTAACTGTTCTATTAGAGTATCTCGATCTCGCATTTGCCACATGGAGTTGGCTTTCGAATCATAACTCAGTGGTTTGTAATCCGATTCTTCTATACTACTGCGAGGACTTTCTATGATGATTACTCCAGCTATACACCAGTTTTCAGCTCATTACTCTAACCGGTTTGCCTAGTAGGCGTAAAAACTAATACTTTTTTTTTATTCATAAAATTGATCGTGTAATTGTGACACAGGTTGGGTTTTGTGTCATATCTCCATGGTCTTTATCTCGATTCCATTCAAACTACCAAAAGGCACTCCTACGATGGTTACTCCATCTGCATAGCAATTTTCAACTCATTCCATGAAGCGGTTTACCCTGTAGGCGTGACAACAAATCTATCTTGTTTTACATGAATAATCAGTCATAATTCCCTAACCATTCATCAGATTTGCACCAAATTTGATGTTAGGATTCGCCTTTGGATTCCCTTTCTGTGTGCCAAATTTCAAGGTGATCGGAGCATACATTCGCGTTTTATAGCAATTTTTGCAAGTGTGCAAAAACATGAAGAAATAAAAACAAATGAAGAAAAAAATTGAAACTTTGGCAGCTCGTATCTCGGGAATGGCTGGAGTGATTTCCTTCAAATTTGGTATGTAGACTCCCCTGGCTGGTAGGCAACTTGATAGCAAATTTGGTTCCAATCGGATAAGGGATCACCGAGATACAAAAGTGTGAAAATGACGTTTTCTTTCTTCCCGTCAATATACCCACGGTGTGGTGCGCCAGCTTCTTGGGCCGCACGACACACTATCGTGTGTCTTGATTAATCAGCTATTAAAAAATGTTACTTCTGCAATAATTATCTGTAAGTCAGCAGCTAAATTTTAGCTTATCTCTTAAGTGGTTTACATCAGGGCAATAGCCAGACTTAGTGTTAGCAGTCTAGTAGATTATTTGCTGTATAGTCTAAACTCTTCTTCCCAGACGCAAGGAAACTTTATGAAGTGACACCACTACAGTTTAGGCTCACCTCTACAGTGACTATCAGGCGAATCATGGGAGTGGAACACGCCATACTATCCTTAGCCTTTCTTCCAGATGCTACATTGCGATTTTTGACACCAATTTGGTAAGCGTCCATATCTTGGTGGTGGTAACTCCCATATTCGAAGACTAAGAACCATTTTATGCACCACTGAGGAATTCCTGGACAGAACCCTGGGTAGTTACCTCTTTTTCTTTTGATCTTAAATAATTATCCCTTTGAGATCGAAGGAAGGTTGATTCTACTCTTGAAAATTTTGAAAACTTCACAGCGCTGTGGCTTCTGCATGCTTTGGGCTATAATGATGGGGTCATGTTTAACAGATTGCTTGATGAATGCAGGGCTGGGCAGTATTGAAATTTTACTATCACGATATATCATTGTGTAGGCAGATGTGGTTTCATAGTAGAGCATCTGTCAAAATAAAATTAGGGCTAAAACGAATATTCTAAATAAAAGAGAACGAATATTTTTAGTCAAGAACGAATAATAGAATATTCTATATATAGTGTAATGCTCTTATACAGTGTACATGTGTTATTTCTTATTATTTGTATTCAATTGTAAAACATCATTAAAATTTGATACAGTAGGCAGCTTTTGAAATGAAGTAAAAGTGTCTGATGATGTAGCTACTAGAGGTGTACCGATAAGGATTTTTCAGTATCTGATTAATTTGTACCTAAAAGAGCTGATACTGATTATATACCAATTAAATTATTGTATATTCGTAAATCGAATAGAACTACAGGTGTAGCTACTGCATGATGTATATTCTAATGATTTGTAGCATTGAGAAAAGAGAAGTGATGTAACTTTACTATATTGCACAACTACCTATGGTGGTGTGGCCTCTATTACACAACCCAGACAATTAGGCACCGCAAATATTTTAATACATGCTCCTTTGTCCGGATTACTCCGTGTTTTGAGTAGTTACCAAGATGGCTGTTATACACAGGTGATCACTTTAGTTTTCCTGTAGTGCAGTTTTTTATTCTTAAAGTGCAGCTAGCTAACAGCTACTGTTCTGGGTAAGAATATTTTAACACTAAGAGCAGTACTCACACACGTCGTCATATGGCTTCTCGTAACTTAGCGTTTTATAGAATAGTGTAGAGAGGCTTTCTGTTCGTTTGTAGTGAGCAAAAAAACTAATCGATTCATAGAGCGTTTGTGCCCATTATTACTGAATATGGAAGACATATCGGCAACCGATCTGATCACCCTCGCGATCACCAATCCGATTATTGGTACATCTCTAGTCCAGTGTCTGATGTTGAAGTTGTAGAGACTGACAAAGATTCCTCATTACTAGTGTCTGCCATCTTTACTGTAATTTCGATGTTTCGAATTCAATAATTCCTTCGAACGAAGTCGAATCGAATACGAATTCGAATATTCGGTATATTCGTTTTAGCCCTAAATAAAATTATGAAAAAATATCGTGATAATTAGTAATATCATGATATTTATCCCAAGTGACATAACCTGCAGCAACATGAATGGATATTGGTGTGCAAAATTACATATTATTATTATTATTATTATTATTATTATTACTAGGACCGCGTCACATACAACCAAGTACATACACTAACGTTGCAACCTACCCATTGGGCAAGTATAAACAGTGCCATAGCCAGCACTCAGAGCAGTGTGTGTGTACCTGTGGAAATGATACATATGCATACGTACACAGGCAAGGGAGTTTAACTGGCATCAGAAAACCACAATACTAAAACACAACCTACACAAAAAAACCAAGTTAAGTTAGCTATATTGAAAGTAACTATATATTGTAGGTGTGACATGTCTCTGAAGATGACTCAGCAGTGAAGTGAGGCTATGCAGAATAAGGGATATGGTGAAGGCACAATTAGCAATTGATCCCAATCAAGCCAATATGGCACAACAGACTCTGTTGTAACTAGAGGCCACTGGTGATGTACCTGTATATCAGCGGTGTGGCATTGGCACAGTGATCACAGTCTATAATATTATGCATACAGCCATGCACAACATACAGGAGATAGTTGCACATTGTTGTATATGCAGCACTACATCGGCTTCTTGTTTAGCTATTACAGACTCACAGTAGACTAGTAGTTAAGCCGAGTGGAAAATAATTCCAGCCGCCAGCAAGCCAGATGAAGGTGCCGGTATAAAGAAAATAATTCCAGCCGCTAGCAAGCCAGACGAAGGATGAAGATGTAGACCTATAATACAACTACCGGTACAAGTATTACATTACTCATTACCTTGCTGTTCCAGCTGGTTGTTTATGAGCGCATCAGCTGGTATCCCAACTGGTCATCAGCTGGTCGTTCACTGCATGACGCCTGGAGCGCATATCCTACACACAAAATACACAGTTACAAATATTTAAACGTACTTGTAATGTTGTTGCTTACCAGTAAAGTGGCGCCTGGCCTCTCCACAGACGTTTACTAATCGTTTACTAATCTTCTCGTTCGAGCAATCTGTAATTAACAAGGGTGTGGTGCCAGGCGTTATATAGAATTACACGTACGGTAAAGTCATCAGCACGAACAGGCGTACTTATTATACGGTTGTGCCTTCATTCACAGGCGAATCTATCTCCGCTTAGTTCATGTCTCTAGGCCTCGTAGTATTCTCAAACATTATTTATTATTTATTAATTATTATTTATTCATTCATTATTAATGACGTAATTTTACCACATTTCGTATTATTCTTACTACTTGGTTGTATAATTATTATTATTATTATTGATTGTTGTGCAGACCTCAAAAGAGTATGGTGCACAAAAAAGGGTACAATTGCTACTGTCAATTACAAAAGAAAAACAAACTTATATAATTATACAATATTTACTATACACAAGACCATATATACACATTGATAAATTATTAAACAGTTACTAGTCCAGCTAGGCTGTGCTTGAATAGGTCAATCTCTGTTAAATCAATCACGTGTTGGGATAAGGAATTCCAAATATTGATTGCAGAGGGGGAAAAAGAAAATTTATAACGGTCAATTCTAGTCATTGGGATTTAAAATCTCTTATCATGGCCTCTGGTGTGATGTCGGTTTGGATTAGAAAAAAGGAAATCATACATGGCATGTTCATACCATTCAAATATTGAGCTATACACGGAGATATAGACATCAGGTGTAGAACTACAATTAAGTGTAGTGAGGATGTGTCTTGTACACCCAAGTGCTTAACATAAATTCAGGAGTTCTACAGATTCCCATGCAAGACTAAAAGCCTACTAACTATAACAATAGAAGCTTGTACTGAGTTTTGCATCACCCATGCACATTTATATCCATGTAGAATTATTCTTTCCTCAATAAAACTCCAAATGATAAAAGTCCCTTCAGTACTACTTTCATATTTGCATGAATGTTCTATTAGAGTATATAGCCATAGGTAGTACGTAGAATACGCTATCTATGATATAGGTGACTGCTCTATTAGAGTATATAGGCATAGGTAGTACGTAGAATACGCTATCTATGATATAGGTGACTGCTCTATTAAAGTATATAGGCATAGGTAGTAAGTAGAATACGCTATCTATGATATAGGTGACTGCTCTATTAGAGTATATAGGCATAGGTAGTACGTAGAATACGCTATCTATGATATAGGTGACTGCTCTATTAGAGTATATAGGCATAGGTAGTACGTAGAATACGCTATCTATGATATAGGTGACTGCTCTATTAGAGTATATAGGCATACGTAGTACGTAGAATACGCTATCTATGATATAGGTGACTGCTCTATTAGAGTATATAGGCATAGGTAGTACGTAGAATACGCTATCTATGATATAGGTGACTGCTCTATTAGAGTATATAGGCATAGGTAGTACGTAGAATACGCTATCTATGATATAGGTGACTGCTCTATTAGAGTATATAGGCATACGTAGTACGTAGAATACGCTATCTATGATATAGGTGACTGCTCTATTAGAGTATCTTGATTATATAAAATCTTTAATACCTAGCTGGGTCTATACAATCTGGACTTTTCCTGGATCCTTTCCTTCAGTCCTGGAGCTAAAACAGCAGCAGTGATGTCCTGCCATGTTTACAGTGGTTAGCTAATGCGGATATTATTGAAGAACACCGTGTTAATCACGATAATATCAGATAATGTCATTTCCAAGAATTTTTGACGATATTGGTATCGAATATTGCGGTTCATGATATAACCGAGATACCGCCCACCGAATAGGGATTCCAGTGATGTATAATTTTAAGCCAAAAGACAACAAGAAAGTCGTAAAGAACATCGTGTTAAACAAGACGCTGTTTTATAAACACACATAATTTTCTTCTTCGAAATAAACACAGCCATACTTCAGTGTATGGATTTGGAATAAACATCATTGGATTCACCACGTGATTCTGACATGTTGTGTGTTGTATTAGAATATTTGTGTGTATATTAGAGTATATTGCATGTACATCAGTGATAATGTAAGAATTGTACTAGTCAGATTTAAAGGGGTACTGGTCAGTTTTTAGAGGTACTGGTCTCTTTGAACCACTGCCGACCTGTGTGGGCAGAACCCTGACTACCTGCTGACAATAGGTGCCCTCGTTATCTCCTTATTTATAACTAAGTTGCTATACTGCTTCTCTGAATACTGTGACTGTATTGGTGTGATTGACTGCTCTATTAGAGTATCTTGATCTTGACTGCTCTGTTAGAGTATCTTGATCTTGACTGCTCTATTAGAGTATCTCGATCTTAGGAGCTATTCAAATATTAATGCTCGAGCCTGGGCCTGGATTCTGGCTACACCTCTGGTTTACATGATAGACAAAACGATTCATTTTTTTACTCCATGACCATTAATTTCAAGCAATGATGGATTACCAACTTTTTCCACAAATAACTTTGCAAGTGATTTATCAAATTTGCATTACTGTAGGAACATATGTGACCGTCTCAGCAAAAACTGACTTGTTTGCACAATTCCAACTTTTAAAAAAATCTCAGCATCTGCAGTGTCCAAGGAATGGATTACCAAAGTGTCAGCCTTCTGTGGTGAGTAGTTTTGGAATTGCTATATAGCAGTGGACAGTAGGAAGAACAAGATATTCGATTTGTACAGTGACTAAACTGAAAATACACTACAGGCACTTACATTCACAGCCATAACTTTCGTTTGTATTAGTCTACAATGTTGCAATTTGGCTTAAAGTGTTCACCATGGATCAGCAAATCAGCCAAGGTATGTATTATGAAGGTGGTTTAGTTGAAGACAGGACGACAATCGTGTTTACTAAGAAATGATGACAATCTTGTTTACTAAGAAATGATGACAATCTTGTTTACTAAGAAATGATGACAATCGTGTTTACTAAGAAATGATGACAATCTTGTTTAGAGTCTTCTTTCTCCGAGTGATGGCCCAATAAAAGCTTGCATTTTTTTTTCTTGGTGGTATATGTAAGTAAAAAATTAATTTTGTTTTCTTAATACGCATGCTTGCACAAACAAGTCAGGTTTTTGCTGAGGTGGTCACATGGACTCCTTCAAGTGTGCTACTGTAGCTTCTGTGGAATCAGTTACCACATTTGTGTTTGGTGGTGTTTTTGTGAAGTATGCAAAAAGAAGAGGGAAATATAAAGACCACCATTATCCAAATATCTGTTAACTAAATTTGTTGTATAAGTGAATCTCTTTCATTAATATTTGTGACCGGATTTTGAAAAATCAGTCTTTAATGTCACATTTGAAATACATAGAACATTTATACGTGTCACCACTGTAGCACTTATGCACCTGTTAAATATTTCACATAATTTCTTGTAATTCAGGTACTATCTGCTGACATAATCACTATGAACCAGTAGATGTTTGTAATGTCTTATTTTACTCATAAATTTTCTAGTTGTAAAATGTGACATTACAGGTTTTTGCAATTGAATTCGTCGCCTTTGCGATTGAATTCGTCCCGTTTGCAATTGAATTTGTCCCGTTTGCAATTGAATTTGTCGGTTTTGCAATTGAATTCATCCCATTTGCAATTGAATTCGTCGGTTTTGCAATTGAATTTGTCGGTTTTGCAATTTGAATTCGTCGGTTTTATAATTGAATTAGTCGGTTTTATAATTGAATTAGTCGGTTTTGCAATAGAATTAGTCGGTTTTGCAATAGAATTCGTTGCATTTGCATTACAATTCGTCATAAACAAAACGGCTCCAAGAAACCAACCTGTCCATTAAGAGTTGAACTATTTACACCTTGGAGAGTTACACTTGAGATACTAGAAGGTAATTGAAGCTGGTAGTACACGAAGTTGATAGCTGTCTGAGAAGTTAATTAGCTTGCTCGCGAGTGACCACACCCATCACGAATGGCGTAGTAGAGTTTGGAATGTTGCTGGATAGGCCGTAGAGGAAGAATTATTGCCTTATAAAGAGTTGTTTACTACTGCTGTACTTGAACAAGTTCTTGTAGCAGCTGCTACATCATGTTTTTGTGTTTGCTCCAGCTGCCATTCTTGTTACGGACGAATTTAACTGCAAAACCGACGAATTCAATTGCAAAACCGACGAATTCAATTGCAAAACCGACGAATTCAATTGCAAAACCGACGAATTCAATTGCAAAACCGACGAATTCAATTGCAAAACCGACGAATTCAATTGCAAAACCGACGAATTCAATTGCAAAACCGACGAATTCAATTGCAAATGGGACGAATTCAATTGCAAAAGCGACGAACTCAATTGCAAACGGGTCGAATTCAATTGCAAAGTCGCCGAATTCAATTGCAAAAACCTGTAAGACTGATTTTCCAAAATCTGGTCACGTATACAGAGTTCTGGTCAACTACTCTAATAGAACATACACTTGCTCTAATAGAACGTTCACCTAATGACAAAATACTCTAATAGAGCAGTCACTTATACTATTCAGATAATGGAGTACCTACTATATCCACATATGTTTGTGGAAAGGTCATGGTGAATTTCTCTAATATGGTGAGTGGCCTACCCAACTTGGTGAATGACTCTCTTCACTGCAAAACCATCCAATTTGAGAAAAAAACCACTTGCGAAGCACTGATGTGTTAAATCACATTTTATTTTTTCCTGTTAGTAATTAATAACACACTTGTGTGGTGCTTCAGCCTTCGTGACCACACTACACACTGTACCTTGTTACTTGACATGACATCACTACTCCACTACTAGGAGCTGGCATTACTGATCCCTGATGTACACCCTCGTGATGATAGTGTACCATCCTACACTGGTGCCAGGGAGAGCTCTAGGATAGTGTACACTGCCAGATCAGCTATTGACTCTCAAGTGCCTTCCTATGGTACACCCAGTGGTAAGTGTCACCTCCATACTGCATTCCACACCTCCATACTTCATTCCATGCTGTACTCTAGAGTCATTCGTGTGTATGCTAAATGTTTTTCGAAAGCTTTGTTAATTTTATCCCAATGAATTTGTTGAGAACAACACAAACTATCTAGTTTTTGCTTACAAACAATTACATTACGTACTGCTAGTGTAATCTTAGTGTTGTGCATATAGTGAGACAGTTGTATGTATAGTGAGACACAGTTGTATAAAGTCTTTCCTGCTAGACGGCTGAGGAGAGACAGTAATTCTCACTTCTTACATACCTTCCTTTTACACCTATCCTATAGAGGGGCTTTGAGGTCACACTGTTTGTCCTCAGGAAACCTTATAGCATAAGTAACCAATTATTGGCAGGTATTATCAGCACTTGTAAACTATAGAGGCTACAGGGTATATGGAGGCTACCAAGTTCCACAATGGGCTGTTATATCCTTTAAAACATTTCTTAGAATCATTTTCATTTGGTGATTATTGTTGTTAAAGCGCTATATCCTGGTTAAGTATGGAATTGTGCAAAAATAATTTTATATTGGAAACCAGTATGCTTTTATGTCTAACCTGAATATCTCTTGAAGGCTGGCCTCATCTTATGTGAAATGAAGACTGCACCTCCCATAAAAAAAATTCACAACCAACGAGGCATCATGGAGTTACACATAGAATCGTACGTTGTGCTGATAATTGGTCAGTCATAATTTGCCGATAATAGGTACCCTGTGCCAATAATTGGCGCATGATAGGTATTGCGATTTTTCGTTATTACAAGATGTTCACTCACGTAAGATAATTGAAATTTGTGCGCTAAGAGACGAAGGACTGCTCTATTAAATGGTTCAAACAGGAAGTTCATATGTCATTGAATTAAGGAATTACAATTGCGTGATGAAATGGTGCCGATAATTGAGAACTTAATGCTAATTTCTTCATTTGAGTTTAGCTCCATAACCAAAAGGTGATTGTTGTTACCAGGCCAAGTATTAGCTGGCTCAATGGTAGACTGGCTTCCCTGCACACTGCAGCCATATTACCATATTGTCATTGTATGTTGATGAGTCCCTTGAGGAAATCATCTAAGTAATACACCAGTCATATCACTTCCTGATGATTCATGATAAATTCTGCCACCACAAGTGGTGCTCACCTTGTCCAGGTCCTCTTATCAGAATATTCTGGTAAGCTTGCTGAATGTCCATTTCCCCTTCAAAACACCTTTCCCCAGCTTGATAATTTTTGCAGCTACTTGGATTACTGAAGTATACCACAATCTGCAGTCACACTCTGGTTGGATGATGAGGATAAATCAAGAATCGGTCTCCACTTGTTTTGCCCCACTTTGGAATGACTCCAAATGGGCTCACATGAGCTTCCATTTGCTGAGTAGACTCCTTGTAGCCTACTAACACCCTGTTCACACTATCCCGGGTTAGCCAGAGTGTTTTCAACTCAGGTTAAACAAATACACAAGCTTTTGATTATTTAGGCACTTTTTAAAAGGCACTAGAATTATAACAAGTAAGCAGTTTTAGAGCATACGTAGAATATACTTGCTGTGTGGCCAACAGAAGCAAGTTATATTGTTAACCCGAGTTGGCCAGCTTGCAATGCGTTCACACTATATCTTATCCCAGGCCAACTTGTGCCAACCTACTTCTCTTTGTCGTGCTGTACTAGACCCGGTTTGGCACAGCTCGATTGATTCACATTGCAATTTGCTTTTTGCTCTACCTGGGTTAGAAGGTAGTGTGAACGGGGTGTATGGCTATCTGATCTGCCTTCCACTCCTGTTTGAGGTATGAAAAAACTACTTCCTCATGTTCATTAGCAGATGTCATGTTTCTCTTTGCACTTTGTAGAGTGAGCTTTCCTCTTTGGAAGTCTATTGTAAAACCACTCTCCAGCCCTCCTAGAATCAAGCAAAAGAATTTTTCATTTTTATAGCAGCAGTAGTATTCCTAATGTTGTTATTGAGATCAATGGCCTATGGGCAGCATCTTAGTGACGTCCAGCACCAATAGTTTACTGGTGTAGCAGTATGGCCCTGTAAGAAATTTATAGCTAGTTAAATGATATGTGAGCTATGCTATAGCCATACAGTAAGCTCAGTAAATATAATGTGTTGTTATCCGTCAACTTGATGTTAGCTTGCATGTAAATGAGCCACACCTGCATGGTGATGTTTGTGTTGGCTAATAGCAACCTACTTGCTGGACTAACTTACATAATTAACCATCAGATGATTAATGAGTAGCAGCACAACAGGTACATAAATCATGATAATCATGATAATCAAGTTCTCAGTTTGGCTAATTGAGTGTCACAAACTAAAAAGTTCTACTGTTTCTTTACTTGGTCTATCCTTGCCCTAAGGCATCAAGAATAGGGATGTGGCTCTTTGCAGGAGTGACACTTGTTGATGAACTTGCACTTACAGTAGCGGTCTAAAAAAGTTCCCGTTGCGTTTGTGTTTCCGTAGGGTTGCTCTGCATTTGGGTTGCGACTGCATTGCGTTGCGTTCACTAAGCGTTGTGTTTGCGTTCCTCATAACGTCCTGTCTGCGTTCCGGTTTTCGTGCGTTTTTAGGCTTACCAGTTTACGGAGAGTTGAAGAAAGGCTGGTAATAAACGGACGAGACACAGGATTCAGCAGCATGATGGTCTTGTATCAGGTTAGCAGTCGTATAGCTATCTTGTATTTGTACATTTCTATAATTTAGATTCCGTCCAGAGCGCGCTACGGTGACCAGCCAGGAAAGTAGGAACTGGACTGAAAACTACCAGAAGCACACACACAAACATTATGAAATGATTTGAATGGCATATTTATTGAAAGTTTAATAAGTGATTTGTTCGCTGACAGGCTATGACTGGGCTCAAAAAGTCTATAAAGCAGCTGAGTTAGTCGTCAATGAGGATATATCTATGAAAACTGCCATGAGCTACACGAAATACAAACTGATGAAGCTAACCTGTGGCTGTGAGAGTGTAAGTCCGAGCCCAAGCTGCCAAATCACTAAATGGGCGTGACCGTGGGGGTTTAAACGGTAAGAGTTTTTTTGTTATGTGAAGTGTCAGTTGGGGCAAAGCTGCTACTCGACTATGTAAAATGAGCTTCCTCATACTGATGTTAGTATAATATAGAACATTAAATGAATATTTCTAGCTACAAAAGAATGAAGAGCTTTGTCTTCGGCTGGTAGGTTAGCCAGTTGGCAGTAACTCCTCTTCGAGCTCCTCTTCCCTTCGCTACTGCTGGCAAAGTAAGTGTTGGTTGTCTAACTGGATAAAAAGAAATAGACACACATGGGTTAGAAACAGCTATATAAACTATGGTAGCCATCGGATAGAGTACAAGCTAGGCATAGTTTTTGTTTGTAAACACCATTCGCTTACTAATAGGCAGATACCTACAGCTAAGTTATAACAATAATTATAATAATCTTTGACTATTAACTAAATCGTATAGACAACGGCTGTTATTATCAATGGCTTAGCCTACATTGTACTGTTGTAGTTTGACGGAGGTTTTTACTGCCGTATACTCCTTTTTGCTTGTGAAGCGTTTGTGTTCCGTTTGCGTTCTTGGAAGCCTTCTCTAAGTGGAGCATTTGCGTTGCAGTTTAGGCAAATGCAACGGGAACTTTTTTTTGACCCTCTAGATGATTGATCATAAAAGATCCAAGATGGACAAGGATATATTTTGTCATGGCAGCAATGGAATAGCTTTAAGCCATAAGGTTCCCAGCTTTGGAGGATCATGGGTGATGACAACTGCCGCAAAACACTGAGACCAAGTTTCACTGTTTGGGACCAATTGTTGTAATGCCATTTATTCTTCTGTTTGAACAGTGATCACCTGTCCTATAATAGATAAGGCGGAACTGCTTTATTACTCATTGAAGTCAATGTACTCCCCTGCCACAATCTCAGGGCTTCCCTGTAGAGTGGTGCAGCACTGCTCTACTTAATTTAAAACTCTTTTGATGTGGTAAAATGAATGTATAAAATGTTAACAGATTGACTTTGAAGTTAGTATCAAATTGGCAGTTTTACCACTCTACTATGTTCTGCACTCTGTTCGATGTTGATTGCGTAGAATTCAGTGCTGACAGTGGCAGTGCGTGGACACCACCGGGAGAGTGGGAGATAATACTTAAAAACCTCCTCTTCCTACTTGAGGACACTGGTTGGGTATACTTCTTCCCAAGCTGGTGGTTGGTAGCACTTAGCTTCTCAGTGGAGAGCATTACCCTCTGCCAGATGGTAATGCCCTGCTATTGTTACTGCTTGACAATGGCTTGCTGCCACTACTCTTTTAGTTTGTTGCCACTGCTTCTTGGTAGCTTCCCCTACCGTCTCATCTTGCTGCTACTCTAATGGCTCACTGCTACTGCTTCCTCAGCTTGCTGCCCCTTCTCTCTTGTCTTGATGCTGTTTTACTTACTGTTACTGTTCTCTTAGCTTTCTGCTATTGCTCTCTTAGCTTGCTGTTGTTACTTTTAGGGCTTGCTGCAGTGACTGTCTACTTAAGACTATACAAGTAGACCACCAAGCATTGTAATTGCTACACAGCTCTGTGTGCTGTTGTCCAGGAATACGTGGTGTGGGTGGCACTGCTGATAGAGGGTCAGTTTACTGAAGCTGTGCTTTACCTGCCCCACACCCTATACAGCTCCCAGCCTGTGGATTATGTCACTTCCTGCAAGAGCAAAAAGGAGAACAATCTACAAAATCTGATAATGGCTTGAGAGATGGTCAAGGATAAAGGCCCTGACAACTGAGTCCCTGATTCGCGGACTGGCTGGACTATCCACTACATGGAATCATCATCCAACTGTAGTACCAGATCCTGAGTAGGTGGGGTTGTACTTGAAGGCGGTGGGTTAGAAGACGGCATCACTTGAGTACAAAAAAGTTGTTAATATGTCACTAAATTGGCTGACAGGGTACAAGCATTCACGGTCACAAATCCCGTGATAACTATCACACCTAAAATATTACTTGATACATGACCTTAGTGTTTAATCTAGACAGTGAACTTCAGATTAGCTCATTATACTAAACATTGTCTATTTGGAAAGGTATTGTAGCAAACAGTGATGTATAAATTATTGTTGTCATGCACTGTCTAGTGTGACATGCCACTTATTGGTAGCACCACCTATTCCCCTAGTTCTACTATTACATCACTGTCTTTAGATCACTTCAACTTGATTAATAACCATAGTATAAGTGAGAGATAAGGAAGTTATCTTTGTAAACAATATTGTAGACAATACAAGACTAGACTAGTGCTCAAAAGTTTACGATGATCAATTTAAAAATTAATTTTAATTAATGATACAATAATGTTGACATGACCTTATCAACACTGTATCACAACATTGTTATTATTACATCATTATTGTGTTTACTACAGCATCAGTGTCCCCACCCCCATACTCTCCACCACGATCACCAGGAGGTATCAGGAAAAGTGACACTTTCCCTCAACTACAACCACCATCACGACCTCCACCATCAAGACCATTCATAGAAGAGGATTATAATTATGACAGTTTTGACTCAGACTGACCCCAGCTGATCATCTGTAGCAACAGCTAGTCTGTTGTATAAATTATTATTATTATTATTGTACACAATAGCACTTGTAAATAGAATAGCTAAGATTGCTCTATGTATATGTACAAGTATATAATGGAATTTATTTTTTGTGGAATAAAAATATGGCCACCTTAAGACCTACCACAACTGGTTTGATTTCACTATTACATATACAGGAAGAACAACACAACACGTTTATCACACAAAGAACGAGTATTAATCATGTGAGTGTGTGATCATATTGTTATGTAGATTTCACAGGGGTGTACTGAGAAGAGTTTCCAGGGGGTTCAGGAAACCCCTTTGGATTTTACATACTAGAAGCAAATTGAAACTTCAGGTTACCAGAATCTGAAATCTATCATGGCACATTTTAAACTTTTATTTAAATAGTACTTTTTCACATGATAGCAACACTTGTAGCATTGTTGTGAATTATGATTTTGGTGAAAAGATTGAGATACTCTAATAAAGCAGTCAGGTAATTACTCTAATATAACAGTCACTTAGCTGTAGTGAAAACTCCTGCATATCTCCTGTTTCACAAAATTAACCACAAGATATTAATATTGATTGTGAGAACTATGCTTACAAGGTTTTGGGGACATGTGAAATACAGTACCAAACATGACTGGTCTACTGTCAAAATTAATTGCATTATAAAAAACATGTTTTATTCAGTATCATGTGTATGATGTTTGGAGACGATGCTTTATCTGTATGGGGAAGATTTTCTTTTAAAGGCTGGTGCATATCAAGTACTCAGAAAAGGTATGACCACTTTTGATGCTCCTCCCCAAAGTCCTCTACCACATAGTACTGGATTTAGACCATCGGAATCTTCACAATCATTGGTTGAGCATATACAATTATGTATCATACTGTGAGCTGATATCAATGTTGCTCCTTTATTCTAATCTCTAATTAATATTTTAATCTTCTTTTGATCTTGCGACCAGATTTGCAAAAAGGAGTCTTCCACACACATCCAATTCCATACATCCAATTAAAGACCATGCATGATTTCAAAACTACACATTTCAACCACTGATCATGTTGCTGCACACAAACCAAAATTTCAAGTCAATTTCATAATAGTTATTATTTTAAGGGTGCTCTGTACAGTCCGCCTATATGGCTTCCCATGAAATTTAATTGTTCTATAACTTACAAATGGTTTTAGCAAATGTTCTGTACTTTTTTACTGGATATAAGTTAACACTAGTACACACAGTTTAGTCCAAACCCAACTGCTAAATTTGCTTTAGAACATGAGTTATAGTTTTTCCCATTATACTAGAACTAGTCCTACAGTTTACACACAAGAGCCTTGATACTTTTATGATACACTATGCTAAACAGCAGAAACCATTATGTGTTTTTATTTTTGTCTTTTAGCTTCTCAATCATCACATATTTATCTTTCTGGTTGACAGTCCCAGAAATCCTTTTCTTTACTTCCATGTTATTCATCATCTGGACTTGCTATTTCAAAATGGTAAACGCTCTTCTTTGGCAAAATTACTAAAGTAGCTTGTGTGAAAGTTTCATGTCTATTGGATTAAAAATGACAGAGTAGTTCTAATTTAAGTGAGAGGGTGTAGAATAGCAAGATGCGTGTGCTTGTTGCTATGGGATACCTAATTTACAGGTACTAAAATGTGTCAACATGTCACAGGCTAATTAAGTGACCATATTATTTCTTTTAGTGCAAATAGACTATGTCTTGGGAAGCCTTGTACGAACTGTACAGAGCACCCTTAAAATCTAGTTATGAATTGTCAAAGTTGGTCACTCAGTGTGTTAGACCCTTTTTCACAAATCCAGTCACTTAAGGTTGGTATTTGAAATACCACAGTGACCACACATGTGTAGTTATGGACAGGAAGTTTTTTAAAAGTCATTGGTAAAGCTACTGCACTATAACTAGTGCAGTAGCTGTCTGGACTACAGTACTTTAATTATCAGTCATTGTGTTTCAATAACTGTTATGTTCTGTTAAAGTATTATTATCTGAGGGGATTACAAAGACATTTAATTAATTACCTGTAATCCAGCCTTAGCACTAACCACTAAAATCATAAGAGCTGATATGATACACTGCTAAAAGGCTTATGTTTCTGTTCTTAATTATTATAAGTTAGTATGGAGAAACATTTAATGAGATGTTCTAATGTCATTTATCAGAGGACAGGAAGATAATTATATTGTTGGTGGCTTTACTGTACATTTATTATTATGTAGTGTCCTCAATTAAGTATCTATGGACACCGTAAGGGACCAACCAGTAGTGTCCTAATCATCACCAAGATGTCCTGATATTCCAGATATGTACAAAGGAATACTTTGGGACCTAACAAAATGTCTGGATTAAGTAGGTGCCCTCAAGTGCTCACACTACAATCTATAGGGTTGGACTTAACTGATGATGGTGATATGTTCAGTTCATCCTCTAGTGAGGTGGGTAGGAATGTTGTGAAACTGATACAAGAATACCAGGAATCCTTCAATGTTATTGAAAGGTGTAGGACACTAGTGACAGATGCTGTACATGTGAACTGTGAGGTGACTGTTCTATTAGAGTGTTTTGTGATGTTATAGTACTACCGTAATTGTATGGTGGGTAGCTGGTGGATTATTGTATCAGTTTCTCACTACAGTTAGCGGCTGGTTTAGAGAGGTGGTCTTAATGTACAAGTGATCACTAATTAGAGTAGGGACCACATGTACAGTAAAAACAAACTAGCGAAGGTCACTATTAGTTTCTGCCGCAATACTCACTATTTCGTGTGTAGTAATGTTCATCACTAATTATTTTGTAGTGCCCTTCACTAGCATGTAGTGATTTTTTAAAAACAGTACATAATAAGCAAATACTAAATATGGGCCTCAGCAGCCTGCACAGCAAATCGGTGCCTCAGCAACGGGACAGTGCAAACTGGACCTGGCACCACGAATGCACACAATTGCAGATCTCAACAAAGAGAAGCTTAATTTACATCTCAGCCATCCCATCACTACTCCATAAGAAAGACTGTGCTTAGCACTCAAAAGGTTGGCCAATCTCTTATAAAACTGAGTAGCAGCATCACCCATTCCACTAGTAGTGGTGAAAATTAAAGAAGTAAATGAGGCATTCTCTACTTCATGAACCCGTTGTTGGTATTCACGTCTCTATTCCTTATTGTGACAGAGTGTAGGGGTTGATTTGAGGGTGCACTAGGGTTAAAAATTCTGACATCAAAGTATGACGTCCTCCCTAAAAACCATTAGCTGCAATGTCAAGCCTTGCGTTATCATCACGATTAGCTGTTTTGTATTGAAGGGTCTCACCAGAAAGAGGCTGAAGGTGAGGTTCAATGATAACATTGTTACAGACCTCAGAAAGTAAGTTGGCAGTTAGATCATACACTTCATTATGTCTCAAAGAAGAAAACCTGCCCTTTGGACAAGACAGAGCATGTTCTATGGTAAAGAGTGACCACAGGCACAGGAAGTAGGGAAGGAAGATGGTAGCCAATGATAGCGAAGCGCAATTGCATCACAAAAAGTAGTTTTATGAAGCACAAAATTATGCGACTTCAATGGAAGACAAGAGAGCCAATTGGATGCACCCTTCTCCAGAGCCAACTTGACTGACGAAGTTCATCAAACAAATGATTGGCAAATTGAAGTTACAAAAGAGTACTGAATGTCACTACAAAAAATAGAGAGTATTGTGGCAGAAATTAGTAATGACCTTCACTAGTTTGTTTTTACTGTGTGCACTATTGTAGCTACACTACACTTGTGATCATATCCAAACACTCTAATAGAACATACGCTTGTAGAGTGAATTTAAAGCTGTACACTTCAACATGACATCATACACTATGATAGGAATTGATGATACTGATCACTGATGTTCCATTAGACCCTTACACTAGTACTGATTGTTCTATTAGAGTATATACTGATCACTGATATTCCCTTACACTAGTACTGATTGTTCTATTAGAGTATATACTGATCACTGATGTTCCCTTACACTAATACTGATTGTTCTATTAGAGTATATACTGATCACTGATATTCCCTTACACTAATACTGATTGTTCTATTAGAGTATATACTGATCACTGATGTTCCCTTACACTAGTACTGATTGTTCTATTAGAGTACACTGATGTTTCCTTACACTAGTACTTATTGTTCTATTAGAGTATATACTGACCACTGATGTTCCCTTACACTAGTACTGATTGTTCTATTAGAGTATATACTGATCACGATTGTTCTATTAGAGTATATACTGATCACTGATGTTCCCTTACACTAGTACTGATTGTTCTATTAGAGTATATACTGATCACTGATGTTCCCTTACACTAGTACTGATTGTTCTATTAGAGTATATACTGATCACTGATGTTCCCTTACACTAGTACTGATTGTTCTATTAGAGCATATACTGATCACTGATGTTCCCTTACACTAGTACTTATTGTTCTAATAGTTTCTCACTGACTGTGAACGGAAATATACAGTCATATCATCACCTGACCACTATTCTTGGACTATAGTTCTCATATATGCAGTTCAAACTAAATGTTTAATAGATAATAGACATCCCATATTGGAACGGAGCTTCTAATTATAAGACCCTCCTAATCTATCCATGCTGCACACCCCTTATGCAAGCAGTAGATGTTTACTCAATATTATCCTTTTAATAAATAAACACAATGTCTACACTTGTTTAAGTGGATGGGTGTGGTCAATCTACATGATGTCATCTTATCAGTCCTATCACCACGACAACAGTAATTACTATAGCAACAAATGATACACCAATACCTGGCCTTGATCTCTTGTTGAAATACCTGTAACCATGACAACAATAATAATTGTTACATATGTCAAAACACAACCTTCTACCTCTTGTCTCTTCCTCTGTTCCACTATGATAATCTTCACTATTAGTATTGTGTTGTTGTGTGTTCTGTTGTTGTAACTCCTATTACCATGACAACAATCATAATGTATATCACACAACACAACCACTTGTCTTACAAGTTGGTCATCATCTTCAACAGTACTACAACTAGTACCATCATATTCATCATCACTATCCTGTTACCATGACAACAATCATAACGTATATCACACCACTTGTCTTACAAGTTGATCATCATCTTCACTAATACTACCAGTACTACAACTAGTACTATCACATTCATCATCACTATCCTGTTACCATGAGTATTACAACTTGTAACACAACGTTACATAACCTCCTACCTCTTGTCTCTTCCTCTGTTCCAGTATGGTCATCATCTTCTTCACTTCATCATCATCCTCCACTTCATCATCCTCCACTTCATCATCCTCCACTTCATCATCATCCTTGTAGTGACCAATATCCACTACTTGACAGACTCCATTGTCCACAGCTGACTGTAGTATCAGACGAGCTCCCTCCACAGTGATGGGATTATATGACACATCTAATATCCTAACACTGTTGTTGACTAGTAATCCTACTGCAAGTGATCTTGCTCCAGTAAGAGCAATGCCACACGACCAAACATACAGTTCACTAATCTGACTGTTACTAAGTGTTCCTGCAATGGCAGTGATGCCGCCATCACCAATTTCATTCTCTGATATGTCAAGGACTTGTAGTGAACACTTCCCCAACACTTCACTGATACAAATGGCACCTGTAGTGATCATAACAGTAATAATCAATTATGATAGGAAACCATATAAATTAACCACAACACTACAAGTCTACACCTTTCACTGATAGTCGACAAAATCCTACCCTCAGCTCAGTCAGGATGTTATTGTACTGGAGTTCACTTGATATTAATGACATCCCATCATCACTGATATTATTACCACTAACATTTAACTCTATTAATGAGGCACTACCTGTAATGATAACAGTAGACATCACAAACACATACAGCTCAGTGAGGTGTGGTCAATTCACTAACACACAATGGTCACTCAGTGTATCAACAGCTAATAGTGGGGCTTACTTGTCTTCACAATCTTCATTATGTGTACCAGCCCATCAATAGTGAGACCATTGGAACTGATTCTTAACACTTCTAGTAGTTGACCAGTAGTATTCTTGTTGGGGTAATGCTTTACTAACAATTCAGCTCCTTTGTCTCCAGTATGATACCCATACATGTTCAACTCATAAACTGGATAACATGACATCACATGGGAGATACACACAATATCATAAGGTAGTAAACTGCCACTCATCACCAATCTGATGGGTGTAACTGGTTGAGGTGGACTAGTCTGTTGACTCTCATACAAACACTTCACTGCTGTTACACTATCAAGAAGTTCTGATAACTTGGAGAACACAAACTGGAACATTTCACCGGACACTAATCCTGTTACTCCACTCAAAAATATGAAAACATTAGGATAGTCACTAAAGTGTTCACTCAGTAGACGTTGCTGTTCTTCTTGTGATAATGTTGAAATATAAACAGCACACAAAAACTCCTGGATGGTTAAGTGGGAAAAATTATATGTGATAGTGTCTGTGGGTAACTGGTGAGTGTGTGTAGCTTTCAAAAGACCATACCCGTCCCACTCAGCTGTCACCTCTATACCACACTCCTTCACGTCTGCCACAGTAAAGATGATCTTTGGATCCTTCCACTTCTTCTTGTCACCATATCTCCTATCTTCTTCCCTATCAGAGTACCAGTCAAAGAAGCCATGATAAGCTAACCTACACAATAACAATAATGTCCTCACTGCTTCTTTGGGAACACCTGTTAACACTTTACACAATTTCTCCTCAACACTATTAGCTGCTACTGCTACAGTTGAACACACTTGCTTCCTCTCATTCTCCTTCCTAACTTGTCTCTCTAGTGTCATCACAATGAACAGTCGGTACAGTTGTGTAATGGTGAATGGAAGCTTCTTCTCACTACACTCAAATATATCAACTATCATCACTAAATTCATAGGCACATATGACAAACTCTCTAAATGAGGATACTCCTTCAACTGCTGTGAAAACTCCTCAACACATTTCACATCATTGGGAAATGACTTCTTCACAAACTCTCGGATTTCTTCTTTACCAAATCCTACCACTTCTATTCTCCTACCTGCGTCCAGCTTCTCACAAGCACGTGGTCTTGATGTGATCATTATTGTGGCTTCCTCCAACAATGTACACTCGTTCACTACACGTACTAAAAATGGATCACTCTCTCGACGTTCAGCTGCCATCTCATCCAATCCCTCCAGGATCACTAGACATCTGCTACCTGCTGACTTTCTCACTTGCTCGTGTGTCTCCCCTCCAATGTGCTCCATCATCACTTCTTCAATTGACCTTTGCTGGACTGACCTTAATGGTATCAGGATCACAATATCATAGTCCTCAGCTAAAAACCCATCCCTCTTAGCCCACTTCACACAGATCTCATTGGCAAGGGTCGTCTTGCCTATACCTACACAACTCATATTACATCACTACTACTAATACTTTGTAATACTCACCTGGGCCTCCCATTATCAGTATCAGTCGAGGACAAGGTTTGTTCTGGTAGTGGAAGATGTCCCTCAGCTCACCAAGTTGCTCCTTCTTCAACAGTATTTCATCAACTTGTCCTTTTAATGTTAGTCTTGTTATCTCTTCCAAGTTCTTATCTGCTCTTGTCACCTTTTCTCTTTTCACCAGAGCCAGTCGAACATAATAGTGTGGCCAGTCAGTGGACAAGTATCTGAGGTACCTGGCCTGTAACCTGTTAACAACTATTGGACTGTACTTCACAGTAGGACGTTTGTTAGTAATTGAATGGACACCTGTAGAGTACAGTCACACATATACAAAACAGTTACTATCACATCAACTAACCAGTCTCACTATTTGCTGATCGTTTCCTTAGTCTACATCTAATCATTCCTGCCAACTCCTTCACACCATCATACTCACTATCCTCCATCACTTTAATAAGATCATCAAAACTTCTACCAACACCAGTCAACACTGATGGCTTGATCATATGATCCAAGAAATACGATGCTTTACTTGCTCGTGATGGTTTAGACTCCACCAGATCTTTAGCATCATCAGGAAGAAGGTTGGCTGAGAACATTTCTGCAATAAATACAGCATCATCCATTGGTAGTGTTTTGACCAGTTTAGCATAGAAGTGTTGGAACACCTTACTAGTTGACATTTCTCCCTCTACTAGTTTACCTGTAATGATATTGGTGTGTAGTGTATAACAAGTCACTCCACTAACCTGATGATGTCTGTTGTACTGGACTATTCTGGTTGTTGGAAGATTCAGCCGGTTCAGAGTGAGGTAAAGTGACCCCATCAGATTTCTTACTGTTCTCCATAATGGACACCTGTAGAGTAAATCTTTCCTTCACAACTTCTCCAGCGCGTGTCGATTTATTACTAGTACTACTCACCTGCTAGAATTGGCGGGTGTAGACTCGCGGGACTAGCCCGCCTCTCGATATGTTCCCTCCCAATGAAATGACAATCAAAGTGATCACTCGTAGGATAATGTCTATATCACTAATGGTTGTGTGTGTAGTTTAATATGTGATGTTGTATGATCACGAAGTGCATGCAGTGTAAGTTAGCCACGCCCCGGATGTTGGTACTGGTTTTGTTTACCTAACATGAACCGTACTTGAACCCGTACTTGTAGGGGCGTGGCTGATGATCACACGAAACAATGACATCATTAATACAGAGATGTTATCTGGTGGGTGGGGCTGTAGTTATAACTAATTAAAACCAAGCTAGAGTTATTGTTTCTATGTATTGCATTCTCTGAAGATTAGGAGGAATATTAGTGAGATTATGAGAATGTTTAGTCATTGTCATGATCACTAGACTAAAATGATGTCATCTGATCACACCCACTCTACAAGAGATGAGGTAATTCAAACCTAGCTTGTATGTCACCGACTATTATTATTATCAATTTTACCACAAGGGAAGGCATACACAAAAGGCAAAGCCTGCATAAAGTGTCAGCCCAAAATATAACGTTACAAAAACAACAAAGAAATTTACAAAACTACACTAAATACAAAACACACAAAAACAAACAAAGGCAGAGATACAAAACATCAATTAACACACACATAACAGTATAAAGAATGCCTGACAGATTTGGGGTAGGAGTCATTGAGAATGTATAATGGTATGGAATTCCACAGCAAGACAGTATTGATAAAGAATGAATAACGACAAGAATTGATGGTTGAATGAGGTGGACACAATGATAAATGATGACTACTGGTAGATAAAACTGTATTAAATTTAAAGTGTCAGTTGAAATTTATGGATGTTTAATATATATGTTGATGATAAATATCATGAAGAAAAGATATAGAAACTGACGTCTTGTTTGGAGGGTTGGAAGACTAAGCTGAGAGCAGCAATCACTTGATGGAATCGTCCAAGAGTTTGTTGGAGGACTCCAGCGACGGCCACAAATCCACAGAGCTGCCCTATTTTGCAGAGATTCAAGTAATTTAATATCTCCTGAAGTATGTGGGTACCACACAACAGCGGCATACTCCAGTGATGGACGAACAATTATTTTGTATGCTGCACACTTGGCTGCACAGCTGCATCCATGCATTGAACATCGCAAGTAGTTTAAGGACTTGGTGGCCTTTTTCACAACATACTTGCAGTGCTTTGACCAATTCAGTTTGCTATCGACAAGCAGACCAAGGTATTTTACATGATTGTTCCAAGCTATTGATTGCCCATTAACACAATAAGTGAAACCAACAGTTTTTCTTTTCTTTGTGATGGCCAGTAGACTATGATGAAACACATATCGTTTTAGTAACAACAGTCATCATTATTTTGTGTGCTGCAGTGTAGATGAGTTGGGGAAGTCAAAGCATCCTGTCTTACATATACAGGTGTAAGCCATTTGTATTCCACACTTTTGTAAGGCTTGTCACTGATTTATAACTTATTGGGTTGGTGCATATAACTGAACACTCCAGTACACTGTGGTAGGGTTGAGTGATATTGAATTTGTGACATGCAATTACTGCATGAGTCATTTAATGCAATTATTGCAATATTGCATGTGAAAACTGAAACACAACCACATGGTTTGAAAAGTCCACATGACTGCTTGTTTTCACTGAGAATTAGTTTACAAACATAATTTCTTTGCTAACAAGTCAACAAATTGACATATATATATATAGTTAGCAATAAAATGTACAAATTGTATCAAATATCAGGTCTAGAAGAGACACAAATTAGATGATAAAATTAATGCAATCATTATTGCAAAATGTGATAAATATTTCCTATGCGATAATATTGCAATACTGCGAAGGCTAAACACATGTGATAATGGTATTGTGAGCACTTGATTAGACAATATTGGCAATTTATTGAAATATTGTCCAACTCTACACTGTGGTATGTGATAGTGACACAGTTTTGTCTATGTAAAGCTTTCAGTATTCCAGTTACAGGAGTACCCCTAGGGGTATAACCCTCTACTCTAGGTATACCACTGATGTGACAGAGAAACCTTTCATGTTACAATACATTTTAAAATAATTTTTTTCACATCATCTACAACATTTTATTTTTTCAACTTTCTCAGAAGAGTTGTGTAATTTAATAACATCACTAGTTGGTATACCATCATTGTGTGGTTCTGTCACACTGGCTAACATCATCTTTACCAAGTTGATGAGAGCAGTGGCTACATTACTACCAGTCTTGGCACTGACTTCATAATGTATACACTTGTATTGACGTGATAATTCTTCTCCCTGTTTGGATGAAACTACCCTCTGTCCTTCCAAGTCTGCCTTGTTACCTAGCAACAGTATCTTCAACAAGCTCTTGTCGGCAACTTCCTAGATTGGATTAACATGGATCATGTGATCTGATGTATTAATGGGATGGTTACCATGGCACTACTGATCCAGCCACTGACATTAACAAAAGAATCCCTATTAGTTACATCATAGACTACTAGTAATCCATTGGTTCCTCTGATGTAGGATCTGGTGATTGACTTGAACCTCTCCTGGCCGGCTGTATCCCATAGTTTTAGTGCAATCACTTTATCGTCCAGCTGCATGTACTTACTGAAGAACTCCACACCTATTGGATGAATATGATGTCATCTGTGTTGTGGTGGTCATCAAACACTTTGGAACCAGTTATTATTGGAGTGTACACATTTACAACCATAAACTACTTCGGCTTGTATGAATAATTTTTACACAATAACCAGGAGATGATAAAGTACATGTATTGTGACCATACAAAATGAGGAAACCAGATCAAAAATCTTAAATGTGTACACAAATAAATACAACTGTATTTTATATATGCCTCACCTTCATGCTTTTTTGAATTTATATCATAACAAAATGCTACCTACCCAATACCTCTCTGTACAAAATCTCCACACTAACACGGCCATTTTGTTTTCACTAATTGTCAAAAACACATCATTGAGGATATCACCTATAGTACACTTCTTTTGAGGAGGACACATGTACTCTACTATGATAGAGTATTGAGAGGTATGTGGAACACAGTATTGGTCCATCTTTAACTATCGTATGTACTTCAAGACAGTTCAGTTTACCATAACTAGCTACATGAGGAGGATACATGTCTTCCTCCATGGTAGTTATTCACTATATGTGTGTACAGTATTTGTCTATCTTCAACCATCTCGTACAATCCTTCAACTACTAACCTATGGTAGATTTGTAGTGTAGACCAAATGAGTTACAGCAGATACGGTTCAAGATGGCCGTCTTGCCAACAAACTGGTCACCAAGGAGTAGTATTTTGAACACATGATCAGGTGATCCAGGGGAGCTGTCAGTTAACTGATACTATAGTACAACAACAATTGATCATTACATAGTCTAGTGAAGACTAGATTACATGCCCTGACTATAGTTGGTTCACATTCACCTGTTCATCACCTGAGCCCTCGTCTATCTTGTTACATGAGCCAGCTGTCCTAATATTTAGCAGTGAAGCCCTTTAAATGTCTGGAGGACAGTTTATCAAAAAACACACTTTGATAGGAGTGATGAGTTATAGTAACTTCTTGTTCCAGTACAAAACTATTGGAAGTGAACACATGTTTACTTCTTTGATATGACTATATTTGGTAGGGGCTCAGGTGAATGTGAACTGACCGAAACAAAGCAAAATGGTAAATACACTTTGTCATTAGCTGTGTTCATTCTACTCGATGTTATACAAATTAAGGACAGTATGAGTACCTCTAGCTGGAACGGTAAATACAGATGATTGCTGTTACAAACTTGTTGGATATTCAACAAGAAGTCATTGACACAACATCAGTGAATCAACTTCTATTATATAACAACAAATATTGATATTTGGTGACTTGCCACAAAATTACAGACTTACTGTTGGTAAAAATTTAATTTGGTGAAATGGTGGTGCACCGTTGAATGTGAAGTTGTATGTGGTGTGAGCTGACAGAAGGGTGAAGCGTGCATGTTGTATAATCCTTTTTGTGCTGAAATGTTTGTACTCACTGCAGGAATCTGGCCTGGTTACTTTTATGATTGAAACTGGGCCGGGTCAGTGGGTCTGGCCTGCTTTATAGAATATCCTGGTCCTTGCAAGTCCAGTGGACCACACCCACTTATCAGGATTATGTGTTTCTATCTGTAGGTATACACAGAGCCTCACCCATTTATCAATGCATTTATCAATGGCTGTGCACAAATCATGTCTGTTGCGGTCTACAAGCTTGCATCACATGCAGCCACACCCACTAATCCAGTACAAGTTCTAGTCTAGTCTTACAGCAGGTCATGAGTCACACCCATTTGCATGTGTGGAACTACATTACCAGTAAGGTGTGTTTAAGTATCATCACAAAGCCACAAACCTACTGTACCTCAAAACAACTGCTATCAAAAGGTTAGGACACAAGGTATCAAAATAATATTGACAGATTTTAAATTTGGTGGTTTGGCGATGAATCACCAATTTGCCAAATTTAGTTTACCTCCAAATTGTGTTGTTATACTGTATATGGTATGTATTTTAGTTGCTGTGGTAGGCAAAAAGATAAGCATGAGTTTATGTGTGTTGGTGATTGGTCAGAAGAGAAGTGATCAAGGAATGACTAAGGAATGTCAAACTATCACTTTAATACTGACTTTGATCTAAATACTACACCTTATCCCTACAGCTAGGCTCTCTTGATCATCAAATTGTTTACCTCTCCAAAATCTAGTATTGATTTTGATGACATCTCATCTGAACTTGATACATCCCCACCTCCCCATGGTGAGGTGGTCATGCTCATCCTACCCGCTGGGGTTGAGGTCACTATGCTTGCACCACTTCTGTAGGATGGTATAGCTTTGTCACCCTCACCCACATGGTGTGGGGTTTCTTTGTCTTTTGAACCAGTAGTCACATTGTTCCTATAGTAACAAGTTGACCACAACTTGATAACTATAACATGTACATTATTGGTGTGCACAGTATAACAGTTATATTATAGGATGTCTGTATAACCAACCATAGATACTACTACTAATAACATGGGATTGGAATCTTTGTTCACTGACTCAATATGTGTACATCACAGTTACACACTCCTTGTAGTTTAGTAGATTTGCCATTCAGTTCGTGTTCACCTGAGCCCTAATTAATAACTCTTGTTACATGGGCCAGCTGACCAAACATTTAGTAGCACTGTGAAGCCCTTTAAAGTTAATCAAAGAGGTGCTTTGATATAGGCAAGAACAAGTGAGTTATTAGTCTGGCATCGCTGACCTGACTTTAGACACCTATAAGTGCCCTGAAAAATAGGGTCTGGTCTGTGTAGAATCAAGGACTTGTGCCACCATTACCAAAAACTGGTGTGTCCAATCAAATCACAGTATTACCAATTAAATGCATTTGTGGCTGCATGATGTGAGTAAATACTGGGACAAAAGTCATGAAATGAAAGTTGTGCGAGTTCTTTTTGTGTCAGGGTGAATAAACCAGGGACGATTTTCTGTTTAACATTCATGAGTAATAGATGCCTTCCCTTGGAAAGTAGAAATATTGCCTCCACAGCCTTAACATCAACCACCCATAGAAGGCAACCAATTGAAATCCCTAAAGTATGATTGAATTCTTTGCTATTCATGAGCCGCAGTGTAGTTACGCATTCCTAAGCACAAGTCCTGAATGCTACATAGACCAGACCCTATATTTTCGGGGAGTTTATAAGTGCCTAAAAAGGGGTTGTAGGTAGAGTTGTACCGATAATAGGGTAAAAAAATATTGGATATTGGCTTTTCTTAAAAAGTGGGAATCGGTACAACACTATAGTTGTAGGCACCAGACTAGTGAGTTATGAGGCTCAAAAGTATCCCATACATTTAGTATGGACAATTCAGGTGCAAACCTGTTTACAACATGAAAACATGACTTGTTCCTGTATAAAACTATTGGGAGTGAACACATGTTGACTTCTTTGATATTACTGTATTCGACAGGGGCTCAGGTGGACTATAGTGAAGGATCACCAAAGGTTTAAAATTGCTTAAAATTGCACGTACGTTAATTGTGTGCATTCATGAATGCCCAAAATATGTCCCTGACACCAGCATATACACCACATAAACTATCAGTTCAAATGGATGTCAGTTTTAAGCTTTGGAGGTTTGAATGTAACATTCGAAGCTTTGATGAATATTGTATGTAGCTATAACTACAGTCAGCTACATATTATGCAGTTGGTAGCTAATGGCATAAAATTTATTAAACAATAGTTGCTGTTTTGACTCCCTTTGGGAAATAATTTCTCTTGCGTAACAAGATTAGCAGTTGGAGCTCTAAGTCTTTATAACTACAACACTAGTATGCAACTCATGAAAATTCTTCCTGTACAACTTGTACATTTAGTATTAGTACAAGTATAAGAAAAAATTGGGAATTTTAAATTAGATTAGGGACAATGTATAATGCTGCAATAAAAAGTACTGAAACAAGCTGGATCGGAGTAGTACGTAATGTCCAAATACTGGCTACTGCTTCCTGTATGTCAAAGCCTCTGTCATATCCCCCGGTTCAAGCAAGTCTAAAAGTCCGGACTTCTCTGTTAATTCACGATCAGAAATTCATCCACCTCAAGCATCTGACACAAAGCTTACCAACCCAGAAGGAGTACAGCCTACCAGAACTTTCCAAGTATTTCTGCTTTTGTACTGCGAGTATGTGACTGAAGCATTCATTAGCCCTGAGGGTCGCTGGCATTCTATTTCATAGCAATCTATGATAATTCTGGTGTTAGGGAAATGCTTCTTGAACCATCTTGGCATCCATTGTGTAACCTGGTCACGTGAAGGGAAGGGAAAAATCAATAAAAGCTCTTTAGATAAAAAGCAAATCCATGTTGTAAACATTCGACTGTATGTTCCCTCTGCCATTCTAAAACGAGTGCATACATCAGTCAATGGTAGAGCGAGTCTTAATCGTACTAGAATGGCAAACAACTGGTTGGCAATTGATAAGCCACCAAAACACTGTGAACCATGTTGCTGCTTCTCCTCTAATGATGTACTGCTACCTTTCCATGCCCTGAGCTCCTTAGCCTTAGGTGTTAAGTACTCAACTAGGGCTAAAAAGGAATCAAATGTTGGCATTCCTGTATAAAACCTTGTCAGTCTATCATTGTTCTCCAGCAATCGTACATCTAATTCAGGTCTCTCCAACAGCATAGATCTTAACATTCTATTCTCTGCCTGCAGTCTTGCAACTACATTTCCATCTTCATCCGTCTGGCATTCTGAAAATGTTATATGATGATAGTTAACACCTACAGTAGGTATATTCATGACTCCACATGACTTACCTACTTCAGCACAAATGGCTCTCTCGTCACCACTCCGACTCGACTGCAAGTACAGGCTACACGAGGATGCTATTGATTCATCTCTAGCTGGTGGATGCTTACTTCTGCTACAGTAACTGCCACGGTCGTGCTGGAATGCCTTTCGAACGTGCTGGTTGACGATAGCACGTCTTTCTTCTTCCTTTCTCTTTGTTACTTCCTTTCCTCTCTCTTCCACTTCTACTATCTCTTTAGCCAAAGATCTTCATTTTGCACGCTTGAAACGAGCTACGCTCTCCACGTTCGCCGTTGTGCGAGTAGAACTTAGTTTTTTAGAAGCTGTCTTGGGATAGATGGATGGAACAAAATCGGGATCACCAGCATCATCAGACTTCTTTCCAGAGATAAAATGGGAAGAACATACTCTATCACCATCTGCTGGCTCCCAGGGCAATCCATCTTCATTCTTTCGTGATACAAAGCTAATCCACTTTCATCGCCTCTCTAAATCTTCTGCTGGAAAATGATAGAAACTTATGCCACCTCCCATTTGGTGATGGTTGTAGCAATCAACTACAACACAGCTAGTTGGCATTCTCCACTTATTCGTGACAATTAACTAGCGGCCGTTAATTATTATAATTAATTATACTGCGGTTACGCACAACCTACCACTGGAAGCATGCACGTATAATTGCGTTATATTTCCGTGTTACGTGAAAAAGGTCTATAGAAATAAAAAGTGATGAAACCATTGAGATCATGCATTTAGTTATGCAGGTATGCTAATGGCAAAATTGGATTACCAGAACCATCCAATTATGGATGGATATAAATTTGGTACAGATTATTCCAAAATTGGAAGACTAGAACCATCCACTTTTGGATGGTTATAAATTTGGTACAGATTATTCCAAAATTGGAAGACTAGAACCATCCACTTTTGAATGGATATAAATTTGGTACAGATTATTCCAAAATTGGAAGACTAGAACCATCCGCTTTTGAATGGATATAAATTTGGTACAGATTATTCCAAAATTGGAAGACTAGAACCATCCACTTTTGGATGGTTATAAATTTGGTATAGATTATTCCAAAATGGATGAACAGAATCATCCAATTTTGGAACCTTATTGTAGATTTTCGTAACTATATAGGAAAATGAACTATTTCCATCCAAAATTGGAAGGATATATCACAGAGTAAAAAACATCCAAAAGTGGATGAAAATAGGTCCACCATTTCCCTCCATTTTTTGAAGCAGAACATATATGCCAAATTGACACACAGTACTCTAAATGTGGGCGGATATAAGTTTTGTATAGAAGCAAGAAGGACTCACTGGTCAAGTGATTAAAGGTTCTCTTAATTAGACCAAGGGACTGCATTGCTTTTGCAGAGGCTTTATCATATTGTAGACTAAAATCAGGTTTTGATGCTACCCACACGCCTAGATTCTTTTCAGATGAAACAATAGTATTGCCATTAGCAATGGGCGCGGTCACTCATGGCACAAGGTAATGAACTTGTCATACAACTAGTGGCTTCATGTACGGGTCCTTTGTGTACAACCATCTTCAACTACTATCTAGTGTCTCAAGTGTAACTGTCCATGGTTCATGGTGTGATGAACAGTTGGATTCTCCTGCTGCAATTTCAACTGCCAATATAAGCCAGGTTGTGCATGTGTATATGTGAACTTCACTTATGTCATTCGAATAATGCACCCTTCGAACCGCTGAAAAATGCAGTACAGTCAATTATGTACTAAAAATTATAAACACACACACTTACTGGTTTTCAGGGGGTTTATTAGTTGTTGTTGTAACATCATTGTTGTCATTGTCATCATTGTTGTCATAGTGATCATTGTTGTCATAGTGATCATTGTCATGGTGACTGAGCTCTATCAGTTTTTGCTGTAGTTGTCTCTTCTCCTATCCAAAGTGATCACATGAGATCATGTGAGCTAGAGTATTATTATACCTGTTCGGCAAGTTTCAGATTGGCGGCCATCTGGTCTTGTGATTGCTCGTGTGACGTCAGCTGAGCTTGTAGGTCTTCTACCCTCTCCCTTAATGAAGACATTTCATCAGATGACTGGTCACTTGTCTCCTGTTTTGATGTTACTGGTGTACTGGTCTGTAAAGAGTGACATGTTACTAGGTAACCAGGTAGACTATGTACAATGTATGTCGGAAGTTACAGGAGTTGTTAGATGTTTAAATCGTGCTTCATGTAATTACAAGCAAGTCATCATGTAGTTACCTTGTCATGTAATAATTGTTCAGTTTCAGTGATCCTCTCATCAAACAGTTCTCCTAGTTCTTGTAGTTGTGACCTGTTCTCTTCCTTCTGTTTCCTGTAATTAGGATGTGCTTATAATATACCTGTATGTATGTCCTAATAGAAGTCACACCATCACACATGTACTGATAGAATAGCACTATACAGTGGAGCTTCTCTAAGACAGACATCATTGGGGAAGTCCTTTGTATAGAGGTGTCCTCAGTTAAGAGATTAACCAGCTACTAATACAGTAAATTTGGGACCTACAGATGTCCTTATCACGGGGCTGTCCAGAATTCAGGGGAGTCCTTTAATAGGGTTCCCCTTCAATAGGGTTCCACTGTACATACACTGTATGTCCTAATAGAAGTCACATCACATCACTTGCGCTAATAGCATTAGAGATTTTATGTTCTTAGCCAACCAAATTTCAGTATCAAACTCTAGTCAACATAATTTTAACCACTCTGTTTGTTTCCCTAACACAATTTGATTATGAGAGGTACCATGTAGCTATGTTTGTTCAGATAAATGGAGAAGTCTAGTACTATCACGGGAAATTCTGTTTAGCACCATCTGTGTTCTGGAATGTTTAAGCACACTTCATCTTCAACTACACTGTAGATGGGCTTTACCAAATACCTAGATCACCAACCTACACTGAATATTTGCTGACTGCTGTATTAAGGTGACAGTTCTAATCAGAGTTTATCGGTCTTGATGTTTATACAATTATTGATGCCCAGTGGGTACTGGCTATGCTCCCTGGACCTACTGTACTTGAAATGGTCACTATAATAAAGTGGTCTCATTAATGAGGTCATGAAGTACACCTTAGCTATGTTTGGGACCTACTTGACATGGTCACTATAATGAGGTGGTCTTATTAATGAGGTCATGAAGTACACCTTAGCTATGTTTGTGACCATACTTGACATGGTCACTACAGTGATCCCCTTCCTTAAAGGACACTCCTGAATTCTGGACAGCCCAGTGATAAAGGACATCTGTAGGTCCCAAATTTACTGTATTAGTAGTTTGTTAATCCCTTAACTGAGGACACCTCTATATATACAAAGGATAAAAATAATTTCTCTCCGTCTTAAAGGGGTTCCACTGTGGTCAATTATGGGGGTGTATATGTGGGACCTACGGTACTGCCCAAGCACAATATCGCACTCGCTTGCACGTGCAATTTTGCTCAAGATTTTAGAAATCACTTATTAAGGGGCGTGGTAACTGTTTTGCTTGTGAGACAGCGTGGCAGCTGTTTTGTTCACAAGAATCAGAAGCGAAACAGTTGCCACGCCCCTTAATTAGCAATTTTAAAATCTTGAGCAAAATTGTGAGTGCGAGCAAGTACAATGTTGCGCTTGGGCACTACCGTACTTAAATGTTTATTGTAATTCCTGGCTCTTCTGAACTGTAGTATGTCCAGGCTAACAAGCTATTGTATCTATCCCATTTATTCATGGGAGGTGTTAAACATTTGGATTATGAAAAAGTGTTTCCACATTAATGATGGTTTACATACAATACCAACTTGTGGTTTATTACTTCTTATTTGAGCTAATTATTGGTTAGGGAATTGTTCACAACTACGAGTAGTGTGGCCATTAACTGGACTGGACTACTGGACTCATGCATTTTTTCTTTTATCGCAAATAATGAGTTTGGGGAAATATGTATCATACTTCTATTCACAACACCTTTATTATCAAGCAGTACAGTAGTACTGTTTAGTAGGATTCCCCCTAAAGTGATGGACACGCCACATCTACAACATCATAGAGGTATATATCATACGTGATGAAAATCACCTTTATGGAATAGTCCAACAATTACAGCATTAAAAACAAGAAAACACTCACAGACAGCTGGATATTTTTATTTGCCAAAATTTTGGTCTGCCAGCCCGCCCGCCCAATCACAGTTGTAAGGCTATAGGCTAAAAGCCACAGCTAAGGCTAGAGCAGCACACAGCCACCACCCATGAGTGGGATGTGCTCCAACAAATATCTGCCTTCTTCACTTTGCCATTCCTTTTAAATACAGTGGCCATCTTCTTCCTCATGCCAGGAAATTCAAACCAAGGCATTAATTTTCCGTATAAACACTTGGAGTGTATTTAGAAGGTACTTAATGGTCTGCAGTATCCCTGGTAATATCAGGTACTGTGTAGCCTATTTTCAACGCTGAGCAATGAAATTGTTGTTTTTGTAGCTTTGTAAACAATTCCAAAAATAATACATGATGGTTTATAAATTTTCAAGGCTAAATTTTCACTGTTACAGTGTTACCCTGAAAAGCAAAAATGTACTCCCTCAAAATGTTTAGACTATACGAGAGCAGTGTTTAAAAATTGCAATAGGTCATGCTCCTTTAAACAATCACCACAACTCTAATAATCAGTGTTGAGGCCACTCTCAAGTTACATAGAAAACAAGACATAACACCACGCCCCCTAGCTTTAGCCAACTGTATAGCAGAGTAGTGAGCAGTCACAGCCACACACGTATTATATAGCTAAGTTAACAAACTAGAGCAGTAAAACTTTTGGGTTTGGCTATATATGTCTAACCAGTACCATCAAGCTGTTATGAAACTGACGCTGGTGGTATGTGGGGATATTTTGTGCACCTAAACCTCCGTGATCCCTATTATTCAGTACTACCATATAAACCACCTCATTAAACTAGTCATACAGTATTAATATTGTAGATACTTACTCAAACAATTTCTCCTGCTCCTCATAATCCTGTACCACTTGATTTAGTAAATCATCAAAATCACTGATCAGTTCAGGACAATCCTTTGTCAACTTGTCACGGAAACACCTCCACACTGTACCACTGTGACTATAGGAGGATTATGATAAGACTTAGCAAATATTGTGTGGTATAGTTGCAAAGTTTCAATTCAAAATACCAACAACATTTGCAATATGCTTCTACAGTGGAACCTGTCTTAGTGGCCACCTGTATAGAAAGGCCACAAAAGGCAACTTTAAATTCCCTTATTTAGGGTTGGGGGGTATTAGTAGTTAATAAAGGTATTTTTCAAATACCCAACTAGTTTTCTAAAATACCAAAATACTGATTTTAGTATAGCAGTCACATACGCATATGGTTTAGTGATGGTCACACATCAAGGCAAGCCATGCAGACACTCTTACACTACAGATGAACACACACACTTCTGAGTGTAGAGATATTCACCAGGTTGGGATAGTTTGGCGTACTCTTAACTTTAATTTGTAATTGATTTCCTCCTTTAGAAAAACTTTATTAATAATGCAAGTGTGGGTGTAAGTGTAAATCATAACGAACTCATCTTTTAAAGGTATTTAGTGATACTAAGGTATTTTCTAGGGCTCAATACATTCTTTAAAAATGCAATATTGCCAATATAAACACCTGCATACATACACATTATAACGCCAGGAAATTTTGGCTTGAAAGTGACAGGTTATTTAAATCAGTAGTCTACACACAGTTGACACAAACTGTTTGGAACCTCAAATACAGTAGTATCTGGAATCTTCTGTAAGTGTGAATGAAATCTAAATAATAAGATGTTGCTTTTGAACATCAAGTAGTGGTCAAGTTTGAATAATAGTCACATCAATATTTTAAAACTAAGCTAATAAATGCTGTGGACCTGTGATACACCCAAGGTATCAAAATTACATGCTGGAGTTAGGGCTGGAGTTAGGGCTGGAATGAATATTGCTTCTTGGCAACTACAGTAAATACAGAGGATATCTGTTTGATGTCACACTAAATATTCTGTATGATCTTCATGAATGCGTGAGGCAAGAGTGAGTTACAAGCCGAAGAACGCTGGTGAAAATAAGAATGCTGTGGTGCATTTGTTTTATGCTGTTTGTTGCTTAGTAATGTTGCTTTGCAGCTGGAAGAAACAGGAACATTTGGCTTGTACTGCACAAAGCTAACACAGTTCCTCTTTATGCCTGCTCTTGAATTGGCTATCAATATAAGCAAGAGTTCATAATATATATACTGAGGAGAGTATCCTACTCTCATATACCCTGTAGAAGGGCGTATCGTGAAGTTATGATGTAAAGACAAGATGTTGTGGTTTGTGACGTACGAGCAGCCATAAAAGTGCAAGAATCGTTAGCACCATTTCACACTCTCGATGCTCAGAGTAGCCGTATTCGTGAATGGCCTAACAAGAAACGCCTACGAAGCGGTCTTAACCCATGAAGGAACGATTGTAGTTCGGTGAGAAACGCTTAGAGCTGGAGTTACTTTGGTTGCTAGCGACGTTGTTAGGCATGCATTCAATCGATACCATGTTCAACTAATGACATCATTAATTATACAAAGAAAAACGGACGAACTCAGAATTACTACGTCATAACTTCACCTTCTACAGGGGTATATGAGAGTAGGATGCTCTCCTTAGTATATATATTATGAACTCTTGATATAAGTAACTCACTCAGTATAGCTTCAATTGTGCAACAGATTTCATTTTCTCACAAGGGTGCCATTTATTGTTACCCCAAAACATGGTGTATAGTAACTGTTACTAACTTAAAATGACGTAAACGGATACCCTCTCTAAAAAAACTTGCAGAGTAAAGCAAAATATCAAACGACTGAATAGTTTTAGTTGATGTCTAGACCACAAAACTCCAAAATTGGCGATTAATATCAAGGATATTGTCTGAAACACTTGTAAATATCAACAGAAAATGAACGTTTGAATCGTACATAACTCAGACATACAGATATTAAGAAATTAAACAAATATTTTAAGTTTAACGTTCAAACCATTTGTCCCACACCTAGTGGGAATCATTATAACAAGCTAATGATGTTAACTTTCAAAAACCAGACACCTAACTGGTACTAATTAGATAACTGGCTGTTTTATGTTTTCATTTTGTCTTACAAGACTTCTTCAAATGCCTAGTTTAAAAATGAGATTTGGATTAGTTTAAAAATGAGATTTGGATTTTCAGTCCCTCAGAAAGAGTAACTTACGCACACGCACGAGCAGTTCATAGTACATGGTACTTACGTTTCACTGGGGAACTGTACAGAGGGGTCAGGTTCAGTCCGGTCCAACACATATTGTACTTCAGTCTTACTAGAGGACATGTTGTTATACGCGGACCTGAAGTCTTGCAATGATACGAGTCCGTCCCCATCAGCGTCCAGCTGTGAAAATGCTTCGTGCCCCGCCTCTGGCATGACTGTCCTCATTTGTTCTCGCGTAAAGTAGCCCTTCCTGTCCACGTCAAACTGGTTAAACAAGTAACTGAGTGACTGCTTGCGAGCTAGTTCGTCCATTGACATTCCCAACCACTCTCGACCACTCCTATTAGCATTAAGCGCGTAATGTTTGAAGCAACAGGCGCCACCATTTTGGAGCCCTTACTGATCACGTGTATGAAAGTTCCCGCCCACTTTAAAATTGGGAGCGATGAAGAAAGCAGACGGTGGAAAACCAAAGCGAAGAGCTGAGTTTAGTTTAATACGAGGAAGACTTGGCAAGAAGGAGGTGTGGTAATATATTTCGTGCAACTGAAAAGTGGAAATTTACTTTTCAGAGGGACAAAGCTGGAAAAGAAAACCAGTCACGTGACGTTCTACAGATTATTCGAACAAAAGACGAGCGAATTAACACCGTATGACACTCAATTATCACGTGATGGTTTATTAGCAGGTTTTTGTAGGGTGGAAAAGATGACAGAAGCGTCCTAGCCTGTATCACCAACAACAGACTAACAGTGAGCTACTGTCCATGTTGTTAGTATTGTATTGTCACGTGTATGTATTGTAGCACAAGCTAGGTCTGTATGGGAAGGCTAAACACTCCACAACAATACACAGAGAAGGTAACTGTGATTTACTGACTGTTCTATTAGAGTGTTTTACAGGGAGGACAGATCACAATGTCTCAACACACCAAGGTAGTAGTATAACAGACACACCCGGTAGTGAGCCCGTTGAGGAAGAGAGAAGTATGGAATGCTCCCCTATAGCTACCTGTGCTAGTGTTCAGGTCGTTCATTTGTGTGAGGATGTGGTGTGTGATGGTGTTATTGCAGGAGGATGAAGTGCAGGCATCAGCAGAAAGGATAATAGTGATGTTACAACCCGAGGAAACATTTTCTACTAATAACTACCTTCACGAACTACGCTGTCACCTACAGAAAATAATAAAACAAAAGTTAGTCATACAGTGAGGTGTCAGTATAATTGTTATGATGTTGTCATAATTATGTTGTTTACATACAGCCAGTCATAATAAACGTTCAATTTGGAGTGTATTTTGTAGAGATTTTTTTGCATCAGCAATACTTGTCCTTAAAAAAATAGTTTCAAGGGTTGATAAGTTAGATAATGATTTGTGTTGTTACTGTTTTAGATTGGTGTGCATGTGTGTGTGTGCGTGTACGTGTGTGTGTGCGTGTACGTGTGTGTGTGCGTGTACGTGTGTGTGTGCGTGTACGTGTGTGTGTGCGTGTACGTGTGTGTGTGCGTGTACGTGTGTGTGTAGCGCACGCGCATTCACGCATCTATGTATATGTTCATGTGTATGCAGTGTGCTCATATGTGTGTATACAACATTGTGTGCTTGCATACATGTACGCATGTAGTTTACACATGTCACCTAGTCCTCCTGTTACAGTGACATGAAGTGGTCACCCACTCCCCTACCTCCACAAGATCAACCAGTCAGTATGGATCACCAGACCAACACAACTAGCCAGTCAGTACCTGTTACTAACATGATCACTACTGGTCATCACGACCAGTTGAACCTGTCTCTACCCACCCACTATCATACTGTATCCAGTAATACAGGTTTGTAAGTGTAATGTGAGTATGTTGTAGAGAATAATTATTGTCCAATAAGTAATTATTGTTTACTCTAATATAGACCTATAACACAAGGCCAGTGTCCAACACGTTCCGTCTGTAATCATCTAGTACAGTGCAACCACTGTAATATGGACACCACCAATAGTGTCCTGATTATCATTTTATGTACTAAGGGATACTTTATTTTGGGACTTTAACCAAGTGTCTGGATTATGTAGTTGTCACATTAACAAGTACTACCTGACTGTTCTATTAGGGTTTTTCTGTTATAGATGTTAGTGGATGGACATCCATTGAATCACATGATCAGCCACAATGCTCACATGATCAACACCATTGTTCACACGATCAATCTCAAACCTCACATGAATATTTCATCAATGATCCTGTTCCCAACAAGTCTCCATCACCAACACACAGGTAATATCTCATGGTCCTGGTATGATAATATTGTGTTGTTTTGCAGCTTGCCATTTGGAGTGGGGCTTGAGCTCACATTACCATCAGCTCCGCCTGCTCCTGCCACGAATGACATATTGGACTTGCTAGATTGCATTCCTAATGTGACAAATCCCCTGGGGATTTCCCCCAGTCCACCGAAGTTGTTGCCTCACAGATTGTATTGATTGTAATTGTGAATTGAAATTGTTTATTGAATTTGACGAATTGCATTTATATTTATATGAACTTCAGAAAACCAAGCCGGAAGTATGAAGGGTTTTTAATACACAGTATATAAATATCAGTTTTTCCTTCAACGAAACGTTAACCTTTGCAATGTCTACAACCCGGCTCGCGCTAATTGCATTTACTAGTAAGTAAGTTCACGTGATCGGATGCGCATTATTTAGAGTAGCTCATCATGTCGCTCCTGGATCAGTTTGAAATTGAGGAGCAGTCGTTAATAACTAACACTACTAGCTCGACTGGCTACATCAGCGCAGACAAGCCGTACCAGAGTAGCCGCAATGTGATGAGTAGCGTTACTAGCCAGGTGAGTTGTGTACAATGAAAGTTTTTGAGGTGGTGGGCGGTGCTTTCGTTTTGTGCTATGTATGTGTGTGAGGAGCCTATGATACTGTACAATGCTAATTTCGAGTGCATGTGAAGTTAGCTAATTCTGGTCCTGGTTTAGCTGCTACAGCAAACTCCACTTGTGTATACACTCTAGAGAGCTTATAATGCGCCTATCAATGTAATGCCCGACTACCACTGATACGGGCTGAGGGTGGGGGATGGTGGGGGAATTGATCGCTAAATTTCCCCGACATAGTGGGGATTTGTCTTCGCTAAAGAAATTCACTCAGACAGTGAAGATGTGTGCTTTCAGTTTAGTAAAGAGTGTCTCGGGTGCTAACTATTACGTTCATACTATCCACTCGAACTAACTCATCACTATAGACCAACGCCACATGACCGTACAAATCCCCTCCTAGCCCCAGTATTCCTGGGGTCTGCAGGCCGAGACTTGGTTGGGGTTTGTATCGCCAGTACTCCCCCAGTAGGTCGGGAATTGTAATTTTCAGAAATGCAAATCCCCACCTTCCCCCACCTCAGCCCGTATTAGTAGTAGTCGGGGATTACATTGATAGGTGCATAATACAACCACGAAGAGGTAACCACCCTTCAATACACTGAGTTATAGTAATGCACCTATCAGTGCTAATCTCCACTCCCTCCATTACTAGCAATGTCAAGCTTTAGGATTTGAAGTTGAAAATGCACCTGGGGGATTTGAACAAAGCGCTAAGAAGTTCTGAGTTGTGGCACATGATAAAACCAAAGCTCTGTGTCAAATCTTTTCTTATCTCCACATCTTAGAGTGGGGATTTGACCTAACATTTTATCCCCAGGTTGGGGAATTTTTCAGGTCGAATCCCCACTGTGTCCCCACCCTTCCTGGGGGGAGTGGGGCTTAACATTGATAGATGCATAATCGTAAATATTTGCGAAAAGATGTCTTCCACACACATCCAATTCTATGAACTTGGTAGTGTTCGGCTAACATAAACCGGAAATTTTCTCCATCCATTAAACTATGTTAGTGCTCACTACTGACTAAATTTCAAGTCAATAGCGTTTCCTATCTGAAGTTATTAATCATCAAAGTTGGTAAATTGGATGTGTGTGGAAGATCCCTTTTTGCAAATCCGGTCACACTTGTGGTCAAAGTGACGGTTACTTTATAGTATGGACGAGACAAATTGTAAGCAAATGATCAGGCCTTTTTTGCTGTTTGACTAGTGTACGAATGTATAGACGATTTCCACGTGACACGGAATAAATTAGGATATTGCAGAAATTGTAACACTGGTAGGCAACTTGTGTGGTTGCGTTAACAATGCCAACAACTTGTGCGGTTGTTGGGTGTAAAACCAGACAAAGGAAGGGCATTCCCCGTAGTTTTTATCGAATTCCCCCCGACTCTGAGCGTCGCTGTCGTTGGTTAGCGTTTATTAACAGGAAGAATGAAGATGGAACACCATGGCGCCCTGGAACAGGAGACCGTGTTTGTTCAGATCATTTTATTTCGGGGAAGAAATCAAATGTATCTACTCATCCAGACTTTGTTCCATCAGTGTCAGTCTGGAAAAGACAACAACGTAGGAAAGGGCCAAGCCCAGTTTGTGCAAGGTTTGAACGTGCTAAGAATAGAGCCAAGAAGAAGAGAAAGCAAGAGAGGGAAGCAAAAGAACGTGTACGAGAACAGCAGCACAACCTGCGTGCGTTACTACACGACCACAACTACGGTACTAGAAGAGAAGAATTGGTAATAGAAGAGCAGCCAAGATTATTGTGTACCACAGCAGTCAGTGCTGGTGAAGATGAAATCCCAGCTGACGTAGGTAAGGTAGTTGTGTTGTGTGTGTCACATTTTATTATGGTAATTTATATAACAGAATGCCAAACAGAAGACACTATAACCCACCCTGTACAGTGTGAGTGCTTATTTGCACATGCACAGCTACAGTTAATACCAGAATTTAGTGTCAGAATGATGTTGGAAGGCAATGATAAGCTGACATGCTACTACACTGGCTTGCCTACCTACAATAGTTTTGTTGCATTTGTAGAGTACTTAACACCAAAAGCAGTAGCATTAACTCCGTGGAATGGTAGTAACACAAGAGATGTTGTACCACAGTCTAGTGTTCCCATTAGTCAACCATTTGCTGGCCTAACAATTGCAGACCAACTTTTCTCAGTATTGATTCGGCTTAGGCGTGGACTAGAAGCTTTTGATGTTTCAATCAGATTTCAGATCAGCGAAGCCACTTACAGCAGGCTGTTTGCCACATGGATTTTGTTTCTGTCAAAGGAACTTAAACTGTTGTTCCCTTTTCCTACCAGAGACCCAAGTATTGCAGTGGATGCCTGCATCATTTAAACGTCATTTACCCAACACACGGATTATCATTGATTGTTATGAAATTGAGTGCCAGCATCCGTCAGGATTAATGAATGCATCAATAACTTATTCTCAGTACTAGAGCCGCAACACCTGGAAGATATTGGTGGGATGCACTCCCTCTGGATTTATCAGCTTTGTTTCAGAGGCATGGGCCTGGAGATATGATCATGGCAGACAAAGGGTTTAACATTCAGGAGTTGGTTACCAAAAGAGGAATACTTGTAAATGTTCCACCAAAGCTAGAATAAAAAAAAAAGCAGATGCCAGCATTAGATGTAGAAAGAACAAGGAGAATAGGCGAACTACGTATCCATGTTGAGCTGGCTATGGCCGTGGAAGAAGGTTTGACATTTTAAATAAAACCTTTCCCAATACAATGTTTGACCTAGTTAGTGATATAAATTGTATTTGTATGTACTTGACTAATTTTGATGTACCATTAGTTCAGTAGGATTGGTTGTGTGTGTGTAAAACTTGTATGTACCCTGTATGTAGTTAGTTAGTCATGATGTTGTGTACTCTTTATAGTATTATAGCATGGCAAATAACAAATACTTGACCTTACAACCTCACAACAAGGATAGATTACAATGATTACAACTCCGTTCCATTTTCTTCTTGAAGTATCTTTGCAGATAGTATTTCAGGAATTACGTGCTGAGCATAAAATTCATCAAGCTTCACACACAGATTGTTCTAGTATTCTACTTCAGCTAGGATACGATCAACAACAATTTCACCTCCACTAAATACAACAAAATCACACCACTCCACTTCTAAAATAGCCATCTTCCCTTGTACTTGAGTATAGTACACATGATCACGTGGTAAATACAGGCTTCCATCCACCCTACTTCTCATGAAAAACTTGTTGCCAAACTTCTCTGCAATGGTCTTAGGAGCAAACTCAACTGTTACACATCCTTCTATGCTGTATGGGCATTTAATTTCCAAGCAGCCATTGCACAAAGTGTCAGCACTAGAACATTGTACCAGTCCATCAGGGGAAGCACCCAAGTAACTCTTCTCCCCCAATAAATGTAATCCACTGCATGTAACGATCATATTTTCACCTTCAGCTGCTCTATTGTCAACATAAATTTTGCAGACAGTTTCCTCATTATCCTTTCCCCACCTCATTGCAGGAGTTGAACATTTGATAGGCCCACCATACCCCATGATATCCTTGACAAGTCGTCTTGAATTAGTTGTTGGTCATCAGTGCAAGATTTCACCAAACCTTGAACTGGTCAGTCTACCATTCCGCAAGGCATACCAAAGCTCACAGTCGGACTGGTCACGTGTTGCAATTTCTATGTCTTCCACTGTTGTCATGGGCAGTCTCATGCTATCTAAAAACCTGTGGCAATCATCAGTAGATGGGGAGAAACGGTGTGATGTCATGGGATGAATCTGACTATAAATGACATGGCTCCACAATGACTTAGTGAGCGTAGCAACTTTTGAGGTATTGCAACTTCTCCAGAACTGCTGTAGCCCTGTAGATGGAACAGAGTATAAAAGTTTATCTACTGCATTTGTATCTAATATCCTGTGTTGGTGCTGGTGAGGATCAAATGTGCTCCGTTTGATTCGTTGTGATCTATGTTCGGGATCATCCCCATGACTAGGCTTGACAAATGTCATGGAAGTGGTACGGGCTGGAGTGACAACCTTCTTAGGTGGCTGGTTCCATGTCATAGCTATGGAAGTTTTGGACTTATCTGTAGGCAAATCAGCATCATTTGAATGGTAATCAATATAAAAAAAGCAGAGCAGCGATGTGGTTGCAAGCTTGACCTAACCTGCAAGCTTGACCTAACCTGCAAGCTTGACCTAACCCGCAAGCATATGGCTAATCAGAACATTGAGTTAACATTCATCAATATAATTTAATATTAGGCCACTCCAAGAAAATTTCTTGTTTCCCATTTCATTGATCTCAAAAATACATCCAGGCGAGTGGTTCAGTATCCATTATTTATTATAGATATTTTCATTCGAAATTCACAACTAACTTACAGGTAGAAAGAATACAGTAGAAATATTTAAACTAAGAACCTGAACAGTGAAAGGCTAGCTAAATGGGCTTTCTGAATGCTAAACTAGTACTGTTACTGCTATGCAATCACAGGATAAAATAATGAATAAAATGTTCAGTTGACAGCAACAATGAATAACCATGCAGGAAGAGAATCAGCATGTGGGAGGGAAATGGGAAATAATGAATTCTCTTGGAGTGGCCTTAGGAACAGTGCGACAGGCAGCACTAAACACAATACAGTTAGAGGGTTAGATTTACTGCATTAGTGGTGATAGCTAATGGAGTTTCTATCTGCTGCTTAGGCCTTAACACTCACTGAGCCTGTTTCTGTTAAACACTGTCCTCTACTAAATAAATTAATACCTCTTAGCAATGTTTCAAGTTATGACTGCTAGGTACTTTACTTACCCAGACACACAGGAGCACTGGCCAGCATACACATCTCCAGTATCACCATTCAAAGCAACAAAGACTTCCAAGGGAGCATCACAAGTCAGTGAATGGTAAACAAAGGCACGGAAATACAACACTCGAAGAGACAAATCATTGGTGGTCTGGCATTCATGAACCCATACGTTTTTCACAAATCCATCGTAGAAGAACTTGTAAGCCTTCAGTGACTTGTGAGCTCGTAGTGCGTGCATATCGAAGGTCTTGTCCCGTCCATAGACTAGATACACTATAATATTCACCAATGTGAAATCTGTTAACTTTTCACCAAGTTCCTTGCTCCATTCTGTCACCCTGGAAAATAGCGGAAGTGTCCTCAGCACACTTTTAACCTCGTCTGTTATGTACGATATCCCTGTTGCTTCATCATCGTCCTCATCATGCTTTCCTCGATACGCGCCAATCCTTGCCATAGCCAGTATTCTGTCCATCACTTCACCTTTCATTGAAGATCCAGTGAGGCGTATGTTGCAGTCTTTCGCCAGTAGCTTCAACTGTTTAAGCATCATTCCTGATAAAATACCAGTTAATTCTTCTGCCTCGTCATGACCCAGTCCCAGGCTGTTAAGAAGAAGCATTTTCGCTTTGCTTTCCTGAGTTTCAGGCTGACGTAGCCGACTGAGCGCCATTCCTAAGCATGTTGATTCCTTGCCTACCAGCGTATCCGAATTCCATAATATCCGGCGTCTCCGTGTCACGTGGAAGTCGTCTATAGACATGTATATTGTAGTAATTATGTAAGAAGGTCAATCGCGAGAATGAAAGCTAATAGAAATTCATTTGGCAAAGCAGAAATTTTATTTCAACTGCAGCTATAGTCTCCCATACAGTACGTGACTATTGGAATGACACCGGTTGGGTGGTACAATTTAGGACTATAGATATATACAAATCCTTTTATCATGCAGGCATTTCAGAATCCAAGGATCTATACTTGTACATGATTACTGTAATTGCCATAAATTTAGTTCTGGCATACAAGCAAGTCCTACAACAGTAGCTCAACAATACAATGTTTGCTGTTACTAGTGAAACCAGAAAAAGACACTGGTGGGAAGAATGGTATGCCATTTTTTATTAGCTTAGTGCAATACGGCATCTAAATCATCCTTTATATGCATTGAATATCACTGGTTTAATTCTATTGTAATTTTATTTCCAATCAGTGTACAGTGCTGGTCCCAAATCTTGTGCAGTTCTAAGCACATTGTTAGTGAGACGCGGCAATGGTGTATTATAGGTAGTGATGAAAAGTGTATGTGTGTAGATGTGCATGTATGTTTGTAAAATATAGAATAGCATACAATGTTTGAGAAAAAGTGATTGTGTGATGACAGTTTATCCCAATGAACTGTTACCATATGAGCAGTAGATTTTCACACACTTGTTTACTTCATGTATTTCCCTGTCATCCAGTCCTTACAAGGGTCCGGCTCATTCATGCCAGAGAGGAAGATCTTCATTCAACATCCGGTGAAGATAGAGTAAGCACGTTTCCATGGTGATGTAGTCATACATTATACTCCTATTACAGTCCACCATCAGCAATACAGTACATGACAGTTAGTAACAACATCATCACCTTGGCCTTCCAGAATAACGTAATCTCAAGATTTGATATCTCATCACCAGATAATATTGAACGTGAGTTGAAGAAATATATACATTTAATAATACCATACCTGTTTCACTGCCCATACAAAAGTCTCAATAGTAGCAGTGAAATTTATCCTGTATTTCACTGACAGCAGTGAAAAAGCAATTTCATTGGCTAGAATTTATGTTAACAATGTAGCGCCAATTAGTGACGACGCATGTCTAGTACATAGTGACAAATTGTGTACATAGCAATGCTAGTTATTAACTGGGAATAGCATGGGTATAGCAGTGAAATTTATCCCCATTTCCAATGCAACACTCGTGGTATTTATCCCAAATTTTACTGCTACCCATGCTATTACTAGTACTAATAGAATATGTTTGTCTGCAATAGAGACCCTTTCTTTTATGTATGTATGACTTTAAATGATAGGGGAAATGTCTCCCCTTGGGAATCCCTTCAAGTATACTTGTCTTTACACTGGTTGTCATGGTTACAGGTTATGAGTTCAAGAAGCCAGATGATCAGATCCACACTATTCTACAGGACCCTACTGGTCAACACCTACTAGTTTGCTTCAGATCAACACAAGAATGTTATTATATCACTCGTAATGCTAAGAAGTATCGACAGCTGGGCAAAATGAAGGTGTGGTTAGTGTATCATGTGATCTCCTTGTCGTACATAGATAAATGTTCTGAGGAAACTTCGTATATCTGACTTACTGTAATCTGACCAAACCATAAAATCCAGATATCCAAGTTTGGTACTTCTCTACATCAACTTGAAACTTAATCATGTTGTTGAACTATGCAAGAGCTATATAAACTGATCAATACTCTATTCCAGGGTCACCTATTGGAGTGTATAGGGTGGAACAAGCTTGAACAAGGTGAGAACAGTACCGGACCAATTCTGATTGGTACAAAGAAAGGAACACTATTTGAGACGGAGATTGACCCTCATGGAGGATTTCTGGGTAGAGGGAGACCTGAGGAATATTTCACTGAGGTAGGATCATGTGATCAGTCTGTGTGGTCTGTACGTTTGTTATTAATCTTGTTTTGTTGTGTGGTCAAATTGTGCAATTGATTCTAACTCTTGATAGTACAAAATGGGATGTGTATGGTGGCATAGCTAGCACTGACGCTACTGGTCAAGAAAACTTTCTTAGGGGAAATAAAAGTGAATGAAGAGAACTTAGTGCTGCAAAAGATTGAGACATTTTAATAGAGCAGTCACTGCATCCTTTATTTATATAATACTAGCATTGGTACCTGCCCTACATGCAGGACCATTTCAACATTAAACATTTTAATGCCAGGAAGAGGGACCAAGCATTAAACACCACTGAGCACTGCTAATGTAGCTATGTAGAGTACATGGTAATGCCACATTTTTAAAGAGCATGAGGTTCTTTATGCCATCCTGCTGAAAGTTATGATACAAAACACTAAAGTTTATTGTTTGTGGTTTTTAGTTCAATTATTCAATGCGTCTTCCCTACCAGTGACTTCAACGTGCTGTAAAGAACAAACGAAACCTTCACTACTTTACATGCAGGACAACTAATGCGACAATATTGGGAACCAAGCATAAATATTAATGTCCTATATTTGCTGTGTAGCAAGCATGTTGATAGTGCTTTAAAGTACATGATCCTTATGTAGTACATATAGTGAAATAATGAGTATGCAAGGCTAATTAGTTAAACTGCGTGTGAGCTAAGGGAATTGTATACAGTATACCCTACATTATATACAGGTTGTGTACACATGGTACAGTTTCAGTTTCTACATGATGTTTACCTTACTGACTGTCACAAAGAGAAATAAACTTGGTCATAATTTAAAGCCAACACAATCTTGCCATACAGAAACCCAGTTTTAAAACACCTGCAGTGTAATTGACCATTACGGCATTGTATGATCCTTTAGAGTGAAAGCATGTAAGCAGGATTATAGTGAAACAGTTGTGCCAGGTCAGACGTAGTTCCTCGGTGTAAACTACAGTATCTGCATGGTTCTGCACCGTAGTATCTGTCTGTAAGCTGCCTATTTACTACAGCAGTAATGAGGTAAATCTGAACAAACAGTTTTGCGTGTCAGTGCACACCTATGTGCTTAAAACAAAGATGTAGATATTCTGGATACTGGTGAAAGAAGCTTTTACTTACTCTAATACAACACACTGGACCAACGCACGGATGGACAAGTATGTTGACAATTCACCTGCCCTATCCCTAGAGTCCCATGGTGTGAGGCATTTAATTGCCGGTGTTGAAAAACTGAGCATAAGAGGTTTGTAGATGAAGACTTGCATGGAACAGATCAAAAAGGTGCATCAAAAAGGTCCCAAAAGTGAAAAAAAAGTTAGACCTAGGAAGGGATTGAACCCAGGTAGGTTACAATAACTTGGTTAAGGGAGGTGCACAAAAATCGCCAAATTTGTTTATCTGTGGTTTTGACAGGAATGTAGCTCAACTTTTCAGTGATCCTTCCCTACACCAATGCCTTCATCACCCTATAAAGAGCGAACAAAAGCACGTATTGACTTGCTACAACAACACTCGAGTTGCCAGATTATGGGCATTTAATTTTGCTAAAGTCCCACGTTGATATGTACTTTGCATGCCAAGATATGATGAACTAAAAGTCGTGTTTTAAAAGGCAAGAAGGTACTGAGTAGAAAGAAACAAATATGCCAACACATGGATTCGAACCCACGACCTCTTACACGCTAGGTCAGGCATTCTACCACTTGAACAGTATGTGCTGTGGTTTTCAAAGGAATTTTGCTCTACACCTTGGCCTTAATTCTATGTGCTGTAGAGAACGAACGGAAGCACGCGTGAACTCGTGATAACAATCTTAGAGTAGCTGGATGATGAGTGCTTCATTATCGGCACAGATTGCATCAATTCGCGTTAAGTTTGGTGAGTAAGTGACATGACAGACGGACAGGCGGTTTTTCAGCTTTATATACTAGCATTGGTACCTGCCCTACGTGCAGGACCATCTCCACATTAAACATTTAATGCCAGGAAGAGGGACCAAGCATTATACACCAGCACTGCTAATGTAGCTATGTAGGGACATACATGGTGATGTCACATTTTTTTAAAGAGCATGAGGTTTCCTTATGTCATTAATGATGCAAAACACTAAAGTTTATTGTTTGTGGTTTTGACAGGAATGTAGTTTAATTATTCAATGCGTCTTCCCTACCAGTGACTTCAACATGCTGTATAGAACAAACGAAACCTTTGCTGCTTTACATGACAACTAATGCAACAATAATTAATATATTGGAGTAAATGTTAGTGTCCTATATTTGCTGTGTAGCATGCATGTCGATAGTGCTTTAAAGTACATGATCCTTATGTAGTACATAATAATTAATTTTATTGTGAAGTAATGAGTATGCAAGGCTAATTAGTTAAACTGCATGCGAGCTAAGGCAATTGTATACAGTATACCCTACATTACATACAGGTTGTGTACACATGGTACAGTTTCAGTTTCTACACTATGATGTTTACCTTGCCGACTGTCACAAAGAGAAATGAACATAATTTAAAGCCAACACAATTTGCAGTTATAGCTACTTCATGGCAAACAAAGGTTCAGAACTTGTCCTATGCTATGCACTTTCAGTTCTGATGTTGCAGTGACACATACGCCGTATGTGGGTTTTTTTCACGACACTAAATTTTCACGAATTTCACGAATTCCCGTTTCATTCGTGAAAAATTAATTCGTGAAATTAGCAATTATTGTAACTACTCGTGCAACATGTCTAAGAGTATTACCAAGTTCTTTAAACCTCTCGGAACCAAGAAGGATGACTGCAAATCCAGCTTTCCACCAAACATTCTGCAGCCAGCACTAAGGGAAGTCAGGAAAGCTGAAGAGCATATAGAAAAGACGGGCTCGAAAAGAGGCAACTATACTACGTATACAGGAGGCAATAAAGCCAAGGTGGCTAAGTATGCTGCAGAGAATGGCGTAACGACGGCAATAAGACATTTTAATGATACCAAAGAGTTTACTGATTTAAAGGAGCCTACTGTTCGAGGATGGGTGAAGAAGTTGAAAGAGATTATGGCTTCTCTAGGTCCGTCGTCTTCTATGGAAGATGTCACCAGTTTAGAAGAAAAGAAAAGAAGTCGACCTTTACTCGTTGGTGAAGATGTGAAATCTTACGTTAGACAGTTTCTTCGTGAGTTGAGAGACCATGGGGGGGTAGTCAACACTACAGTAACCTTAGCAGCTGCGACAGGAATTATACTAGCCAAAGATGCAAGCCTGCTTGCTGAGAACCGTGGTGAAATTGACCTGTCTAAGGAGTGGGCTCAGAGAATGATGAGGAGAATGGGGTATATCAAACGTAAAGCTTAAACAGGTGCGAAAGTAGATCCTGAGGTGTTCAAAGAGCTGCAAGGACAGTACCTTAGTGATATACGTACGAAGTGTAGTAAAAATGGAGGACATTCCTCCAGATCTTATCATCAACTGGGATCAGACAGCTATTAAGTATGTGCCAGTGTCAAACTGGACCCAAGAGCAGAAAGGAAGCAAGAGGGTAGAAATTGTAGGAATTGATGATAAACGGCAAATTACAGCTATGCTGACTGTCAGTGCAAGTAGAAGGTTATTGCCAGCACAGATAATCTACGAAGGAAAGGCTCCAGTTTGCATCCCAAAAATAACCTTTCCATCTGATTGGCATGTAACCTATACAGCCAATCATTGGGCCAATGAGGATACTGTATTAAGTTACATTTATAACATGCTCCTCCCTTATATAGTGAACACCCTTATATAGTGAACACCCTTATATAGTGAACACCTGTAAAGAGTTGAAATTGTCCCACTCATTTCCAGCCCTGACGATTTTTGATCATTTCAAAGGCCAGCTTACTGAGCGTGTGCAGAATGTTTTGGAATCCAACAATATCTTTGTTGTAGATGTGCCCCCCAACTGCACAGATTGCCTGCAACCTTTGGATGTCAGTGTCAACAAATCTATTAAAGCTACAATGAAGAGCTTATTTTCAAGTTGGTATGCTGACCAGGTTAGACAACAGAATGGCACTTACAAACCAATTGATCTGAGGTTGAGTATACTTAAGCCATTTGGTGCAAAATGGTTTGTGAAAGCTATTGAACATGTGCAGGGTAATAAATTATCAAGAACGGTTTTGGTGCAACTGGAATAACCGACACAATCAAGTAACCAAAGAGGTTGACCAGGAGCTGTTGAACATACTTGTGTGTTTGATAATATTATACTGATACTGGTATTAGTTTATTTTATTTGTATATAGTATTGACCAATTCTATCAATTACAGTTTGACACATTATTACAGCTATAAAAATTATGTACACCACTAATATAATAATGTCACAGCCAAAACTTCTAGACTGTGAAGCCTATAAGATACTATACACTCCTACACACACTATATATAAATCAGTTTAGGAAGGAAAGACTTCCATCTTCTGCTGCATAAGGCATGCTACAAGGTGATCTCTCATACACCATTGGTCATACTTGGCTTTTACTGGACTTCTCCCAAATGCAATTGTTTTTGCAATTGCAAATAATCCACACTCATTACAGCCTGTGTGCTTCTGTACATGCACTACCTTAACATTACAGGGACTGCAACGAAAAAAGCCTGTAATAGGTTTGGAAGATGACTGATCAAGAGAGGAATAAGCTGAGTCATACACATAAACCACCTTGCTACCAGGGGCTGTCGCAGCTACTATCCAATGATCACCACGGACATGAAATATTTGTACAGCATTATCAGTTGCACCTATCAGGGTTGGTTTTGTAACAAGGACAAAACTAATCCATTTAGTTTGGGAAATTGAGCATGTATCAATCTTTGAGCACTATTAATGTGCTGATCCATTAACTTTTCTCCACCAAGAATCACCCTTTTGTCAGCCTGTGTCAGTTTAATGTCCCTAATAGTAACCCATGTTACATCATGGTCCTTCTCTGGCACATCTTCTGAGGCTTGCGGCATTAAATCTATCGTGTCATCATTATCTTTATCTGCACCATCATCTGTTGTGGGCTGTTCTCTTTGAACATCTTGGTTGGTATAATTTCTGTCGTAACCGCCTTTAACTCTTCCAGTCTTTTCTTTGCCTTGTCCATAAACTCACGATCCTTCCCTTTACAACTAAATGTATAGATACAGGGGTATTTCCAAGCCTCCCTTTCCCAAATCACGTGAATAGCGTCTGGGACCAGTAACTGTGCTAGCTATTGAGCCACCTTGTCCCAAAAATAGGGAACAAATGCACGAATAGTCCCGTGGAACATGTCCAATTACCGTCTCTTCCTTTTGCACTGCTACTGCAAATCTATCGCTTCTGTTGTGCGATTCTCTAACACACTTCAACACTTCTCTGTAAACTGGAGTCCAGATAGTTTAATAGATATGGAATCCTCGTATGCTGCTATGTAGCTGGAACGAAAACGTCTCCATTTTAATCATGTGCGTGAGCAACAATTATCAATTCGTGAAAATTTAAACGTGAAATATCACTTTTTCGCCAATTCGTGAAAATAAATTATTGCAAAAAAAACCCTGCATACGGTATACCTCTTGCCATACAAAAACCCAGTTTGAAACACCTTCAGGACATTCGTCATGCTGGTTCTATTAAGTTTTCAAACTATTGTACATACAACACTATGCCTACGTGTAGCCATCATCTTACCCTCATACCCCCACCATCATCAATCAATGCTAGATGATACTCTTATTTTGTCCGTGTTTGCTTTGTGTGGAACAAAGTACCAATCAGTATTCTGGGAATTGAGAGCCGTGCTGTTTCTCGCCACACTATTTACAGACATTTCTGTTGTAATTTTTAAATGTAATTTATTGTTGTTGATTTGTTGTTTTGTAGATGTAATTATAATTGTTGTTGATTTGTTTTGTTTTGTAAGTGTTATTTTGTGTGTGTTTTGTTTAGTGGTTGTATGTGTTTTGTATTAGGACAGTACCTTGTACAGGCTTGCCTTTTGTACCGTTCCTTCCCTTGTAGTAATTTGATAATAAATAAATAAATAAATAAATAATTACATTAAGTAATGTAACTTCCGTATGCTTCGAGATACGGGGGTGGGATAAAGTTTAATGAATTCCTTGATGAATGGGAAATTGAATGGTATATAGGTTTAAGCGTTTGGGTGAAGGGGAAAGGGGTAAACGAACCAGTTTTCAACAAGGCGATTCTGTTTTAAAACGCGTAATTTTTTATTGAAATACAAACGGCCATAACTTCCACATACTATAGTGCACGGACCTGGATAAAGGTTCAATGGATTCCCTACGTCACACTCGACAAAATGGCATCTAGTTTTTATATCTGGGACCAACTGTTCGCGAGATGTGGACGTAAACAAAAAGGATGTAAAATGATGGCCGATTCGTGAAGAAAGGAGAATCCAGGAGTACAAGGATTGTTCTTGTCGGCTGATGGGCTTGTTAATCGTCGAAGACCTAGGCCAGGGTATGTACATCGATGTTTTAAAGGATTCTTGTAACAGCAGTACATGATTTGGGAGAGAGAAGGGTGAATTCACAAACACAGCAAAAACGCGTGTTTTTCATTGGAACAATTCAGGCCTTAAAGGGATTTATTAAGGTGCTTAGACTACCCTACTGTACAGATGAATAGATTATATTCCTTACTGATATAATCTATGACGGAGGGTACTGTATGGAGGTACTAGTACTAGATAGCTTCACGATAGGTCACAAGATCACGCCCATTCTTCATTCTACGCATTATCGATCTATCGATTGAAACCACGATGACACACCCCTTTTGCACTAGCTGTATTTCAGTGACCACACACCTTCAATTTGGAAGGCTGACTCGACATACTCTATAATTGATCGAAACCACGCCCCTTTTTGGGAAGCACACATCTTGCAGGCTTCCTCGAGACACTCTAACACAGCAGTCACCCTAATAGAACAGTCACATGTTTATAGCTATCTGTATGCTTTAACAAAAACAAAAAAACTAAACAAACTGGTATATTAATTATAAATTTAAAAATAAAGTAGGAATCCAAGCGATAAAAAGTAGTGAAACAAGAGAAGATATTACAGCATAGCTCGGTGGGAAATTCCTACTTTAGCATTGAACACAAAATAATGGCTATATCATGCCAAAGTAGGGATTTCCCACCGAGCTATGCTGTAATAGCTACCATCGTTCTTCTCTTGTTTTACTACTTTTTATTGCTTGGATTCCTACTTTATTTTTAAATTTTTATAATTTTTAATATACTATAATAACTTGGGGTTAAGGGAGGTGCACAAATCGCCACAGTTGGTTTTGACAGGAATGTAGCTCAACTTTTCAGTGATCCTTCCCTACACCAGTGCCTTCATTGCCCTATAAAGAGCGAACAAAAGCACGTATTGATTTGTTACAACAACACTCGAGTTACCAAATGATTGGCGTTTAATTTCGCTAAAGTCCCGCGTTGATACGTGCTTTGTATGCCAAGATACGATGAGCTAAAAGTCGTGTTTTAAAAAGGTTTGCACAAAAAGGTACCGAGCAAAAAAGAAAAAAAATGCCGACATTCGAATCCACGACCTCTTACATGCTAGTCAGGTGTTCTACCACTTCAACAGTATGTGCTATGGTTTTCAAAGGAATTTTGCTCAAGTTTTCTCTACACCTTGGCCTTCTACGTGCTGTAGAAAATGAATGGAAGCACGCGTGAACTTGCAGTAACAAACTTGAAGTAGGCGGATGATGAGCGCTTCGTGTTGGGCACATGATGTGTTGGTGTGGACAATCCCAGGTGAGTAATCGGCGTGACGGACGGACAGACAGGCGGACAGCTTTTCAGCTTTATATATATATATATAGATATACTGTATAGTGGGAAATTTTTGAAAGGTTATATTTTCGAAAAAGTGCTTGATTGAAAAAATATTTTCGAAACAATGCCTCTTTACCGCACCGCACCGTAGTTAATTAATTCACGAAGGAAGCTGACAGTGGTTGCGTTGATCGTGTATGTAACTAGAATTTGCTGCTTTGATTGTCTAGATAAATGCCCAATTTGGTTTGGATAGAATCTACCCTAGGGTCTTCCTTTGTAGGTTGAACCATGTTGTTTGGCGGACTTTACCTTAATTCAGTGGCCTGCGGATTGAACTGCGGTTCGAGCTGTGGATTGAGCCATAGCTATAAAGTCCATGGCGTTTTTTCAGCCAGTCTAAACATTTGCTGATAATTATTTGCTGTCTTTCCTAGTAATTTCTGGCTCTTATAGGCTTCAAGACTTGTGCTGCCATTCGTGCTCGCTCGTATACATGTGCGTGGTATAGGTACGTATATGGCTAGGTACTTGTGTGTGGCCCAGTGCCTATAGCTACAGTATAATACATTAGGCCTATAGCTAACAGAAACTATGCATGCATGCACTTGCAAACTTCATTTATAGCTACAGGAACTATAGCTACTTTCTTTGATTGTCACTTCAAAGCCGGGAGTTTAATACTAGCTATTGCTTGCTGTATGTTCGAAAGAATATTTTCGAAAAAACATTGTTATTTTCGAATTTTTCGAAAATTTAGCCTTTCAAAAATTTCCCACTATATGGTAATTCATATGTGCCCAAGCCTACTGAAATGTTCCAGCTATGCCCTTGGAGTGCAGTATAGGCTCACGAGCCAATTCAAATTATGATGTTAAAAAGACTAGTGTAGGCTATGTTTAACTATTTAGCTAAATATGTCATGTGTGAAGATCATTGTCATATTAGGCACATATTTACTAATATTATTACCTGATTATTGATTGTGAGTTGTGACCACAATCAACACTAAATCAATTGATAAAAGTTTTATACTCTATGTGTTTCACTTTGTTTGGTGTTCAGATTGGCTATAGCACCAATTCACATGTTATGTATACAGTTTGATACTCCTTGATACAGGATATCTGATAGTTTAGTCGTTTCATGTCTCCTTTTGATCTTACTGTATGCTGTGTACATGTATGTATGTGTACAGTTGTGGAGTGTTTTCAGTAACAGGTGCATGTTCTATTAGAGTATTTCAACAAAAGGTCTTAAATGTATCGGCTTCAGCTATCTAAGCAATTCACTTATCTGACATGTTTTAGATCAAGGGGTGCTAGTGTGTTGCTGTGGTACTACTTATCATTGTGTTGCTATGGTAACTAGGTGTATCAGTTGCGGACAGAGACGGGTGGAACAGAGCCAGTTACTGGAATCAGAATGGAACCATTTCCACATTCCATGACTCCAACTGAGATCAAATACTTCATCCTAGTGAGTACACCAAGGTGAGTATAACGGTGATGTCCAATCATATTGTGTCCTTCATATAATTGCATGTACTGTACTGTAGAATCTCTCTGTAATGAACTCTTTTGTACCAATAATTTTTGGGACTTTTTTTTTTTTGCTGTTTCAGTGGTCCAAATTTTCCTGTCTATAAACACTTGTGATTGATACTAGAGTTCCCACTATATCTGTGTACTGATAATTTCTTTGTGCTTTTGTAGTCGTATCTACCACTTCATTGGTATGGCAACCAGGGGGGAATCCACCCAAATGTTCTTATCAATGTTTGAGGGATACTTACGATCATCTCAAGGTTCCTTGCACTAATTTAGAAGAATATGTATCATTGGTGTGCATCGTTTAGAGACATTTGTAGAGATACCCCGTAGTCTTGGTTATAGCCAGCTGTGTGTGTGGCCAGCAGGAGGAGAGAAGCCACCTAAGACATTTGCTTGGTTGACAGGAGCTGGAATATATTATGGACATCTTGACTTTGGGTCTGACCAAGTGATAGTGGAACCTCGACTAATACCGTATCCTTTATGTGACTAGCATGTGATTATAGTGTGACTTACATGTGATCACACTTTGTGTTTTAATTGTATCGGATGTTCCTGCCATATTGTTGATTGTTTTATTGGATACTTGCACTCAGATACCTGTAGTTGTCCTTAGCAACCACCCTTAGTTACCACAGTCAGGATAGTAGCTCATCTCAGTCAGATGTTCCCATAGCGATGTGTCTCACTCAGTTCCATTGTCTGGTTATGTACAGAGACAAGTTGGAGGCATTGTGTGTCCTAAATGATAAGGTGGTGTTCCAGGAGGCTCATACTGTACGGGTGAGTATCAGCTTTAGTGTGTGTAGTGTAACCTGTAATGAGACTAACCTCAGGGGGCAAAATTGTGGTCATTGTGCAAGTCACTCTGAAGGGAGTAGCTAGAAATATTCGTTCTGTGAAACTTTATGTACGTAGTCCGTTGCATCCTTCTAATGCCCTGCCTACAACTACAAACAAGACTTCATCATACAGTACGGTACCACTATTGTATATATTAGGGATCATGAAGGTTTGTACTTTCTTACACAAAAAAATATATTGTCAAAAAACCAGTCTCGCAATACGTATCTTGTGGTGCCTTGACAGTTTCGCTTATGTAGAATCAATTATCCCAAAGGTGACTTTAGAATGCTTCTGATAAGTTGTACAATACATTGCTGTGTTTGGGATTTACTAGAGGTGTCCACTAGCTGTAATGAGGTGGAACCGGGCATATTTCATTCACTTAACAAATTGCTACTGTGTTGATAATGTTTTGTTGTTGTTTTGTTGTTGTTTAGCGTTTCGGCCCACTCATATCACTAACTATAGACCCAGTTACCATGGTGATATGGACATTCACAAACTACAAGGTTTACAAGTACACAATACACCAGGAGGACCGGTATGTGATAAGGGGATTACCCTTGCTTGAACTGTAATTGTTACCATAGTGACGTATGGAAGATGTACCTGTCTAATGGACAATTTGATTTAGCCAAACAATATTGTAAGGTGGGTGTGGTTGTGTTGCCTATGGTTACTGTTGCTAGGTGACATGTTTATCTCCAGGGTAATGCCACCCATCTTAATGAAGTACTCACTAAACATGCAGAACATGAATTCCAACAGGGAAAGTGAGTGTATATGTGGTTGTGTGCCTCCTTGCTTGTGTAGACTCCAATATAATGTCTCTTACATGATCTGTCATAATGACATAACAACATATTGGTACGTAATGGTAGGCCAGCTTATATACACAATACTTTTTTTGATAGATCAGTGTTATATCTTGGTTGGTCAACATGGCTTTTGGGTCAACTAAAAATGACAGGCTGAGCTCTGCAAATTGTGTGGGAATCAAGTCACTATTTGGGTTTGAGATTTTTTAATTCTCTACTATTGAGATATATAAATTTACATTACAAAAAGATCAGTTGGTTTACTGTCTGCTTTACCATTTAATGTTTGCTCACATGATGTGTATGAGCAAACATACATTGTAGATAGGTATATACAACAGACACTTTTTTTTATGAAAATGGTTTCAGTATATGTGAGAAATACCTAAAAAGCTAGATACAGCCTGTATCACACTTCTCCGCAGGTACACATGTATGCTTTGGTTTGAAGTTGCCAGTTTAAAAATAGCCGTATTTGTGCAAATTTTGAACAGCTGGGCTTTTCAGGTGTTTAACAACCAAAAAGGACCATAGTAGGTCTTGTAGGCTACCATAAAAATGTATCTCTTAATTTGACTTGAATGAGGACGTGTCCCCTACATGCTTAAACAACAATGAATAGCAGCCTCGATGCTTTGTCAGGTGAAATTTTTAGGGAATAGATGTTTTCAATTTTATAATACAGTTGAGAAAATACTTTTGTGTGAGATGTGTTGCTTAAGGTGGATTGTTATAATAGTGTTTCAATCCTTAGCAGTACACAGCAACGTAATTAGGTATGAATTACAAAATCCTAAACTGTAACAACGTAATTCTGTAGATGCCTAATAACATCATAGTGTTGTAGACATACTTCATTGATTCCAGCTAGCTAGCTGCATGGCTCCTGGTTTTTAGATGTAGCACAACGTTAAATTATTTAATGGCCTATTATAGTTATGGTATTTTGACCCTGAAACTTTTTGGGTTTTTACTTGGATGCATTTCCTCAAATCCCAGGTTTGTTGCAGCAGCCCGTTACTATGCCGACAGCAAAATCTCATTTGAGGAAGTGTCACTCAAGTTCCTCACAGAAAATCAGACTGATGCTCTGAAGACTTTTCTACAGAGGAAATTGGATAGTGTCCATAGCAAGGTGAGGTCTTGTGAGCCAGTTGTGTGTGTAGTGTGTGCATGTAGTGTAGTATAGTTTGTGTACTCTGTGTGTGTGTGTGTGTGTTTGTAGTGCAGCCCACCCAGCTGTAACATCAATGGGTACCTGGTATTAACTGGGGAAACAAATTCCCAACTGTCCTTGTTTCACTTAGTGGTGTTGAGGTCGTTGTGGAACTTTGGATTCCACGACCTCTCTCCATGAGACCTGGACAGTCCTCTTGCGGGTTACTAGCCCTGACCCAGTAGGATTTGCTTGCAGAAGGCTCAAGTGCCTGAGTGGTGCACAGGCATCCCAGTGCTGGTTTGCTGGGCAGCAATAGCTGTGTTTCATATGCTTTGCTTTGTTTTTGCTTAGCTTGGTGTAGTGCTTGTGTATCTACTTGTGACTGCACATGCGTGTGTGTGTGTGTGTGTGCATGTGTGTGTGCTGTGGCTGAGCTTAAAGATGCTATGGCTAAGCTGAAGGTAGGTGGCTTGTCTGGGATTCTCCCAGAGTTACCTTTCTTACTTGATAGACTACTTGTTTTGATGCAGAGTGTTTGGAGGAAGGGTTGCATGTTTCAGAATTGGAGGGATGTTTTGATTGTACCTGTTCCCAAGAAGGGTGACCTTCGGGCCTGTGACAACTGGCATGGGATAAGTGTTTTATAAGATTTTTGCTCGAGTTATTCAGCATCATCTGCAAGTGACAGCTGAAAGGTTGCTCCCTGATTCCCAGTGTGGTTTTCGAAGAGGTCAAAGATGTGTAGATATGATCTTTGTGGCGAGACAATTGTTGGAAAAGACAGGGGAATGTGGAGATTTCTTGTTCATGATGTTCATAGACTTGAGGATTTTGTACCCAGAGGTGCTCTGTGGGATGTATTGTTGAAGTGTGGTGTACCTCCAACAATGTTGAGTATCATCCTTTTCATGAGGGAATGGTTTTGGGGTAATAGATTTGAAGTTAGGAATGGCTTGTGATAGGGTTGTATGATGGCACCAACTCTCTTCAACTTGTACTTTAATGTAATGGTATCCATGTGGCATGAGCAATGTGATGAAATTGGTGTCCCTGTGTTGTATAAACATGGTAGGAAGTTGTTAGGGGATCACACTGCAAAGTCCAGGTTGTTGAAGTGAGTTTCAATTTGCTGATGATTTAGTTCGTGGTTGAATCAGCTGGGAGGAAGTTAGAAAGCCATTTTGGTTTGGTAGTTTCTATTCTGTTGTATGATGCTGAGACTTGGACAGTGAAGGCCCTCAATGTGCATAGATTGGTTGTTTTTACAACCGTTGTGTTCATACCATCTTATAAGTATCCAGATTCAAACAGTGGAATGAATGGCTTGCTTCCAAGTCTGGTGTAGTGTGTACCGAATTGCTAAGTCGCTTGCACATGTCGTTCATGTAACTATTGTAATAGCAATAAATGTGTGAGTAAAGGTACGTACATACTTGTTTTATTTAAAGTCAGACAGCATGATCAATGGAAACTATGCAGTTTAGAGTAATTCCTCAGACCCTCAATAGTGCCATTGTTCACTACAGCCTCAGGCCTATAAGGTTACTATAGTGTAAGGGACCATAAGTCGTGCAGTTCCCTCTTTTCTATGTTATACACCATCAAAATATGGAAATTTATGGATGCTGGTTACTATCTTCTGACCTTGTTTGATGGGTTGTGTGAATCATATTAATGGCACAGAAAAGTATCGGACTTATAAAATTAGACCAGGAAAAGTGTGCGACTTAAGATGTCATTATGTCATGAAGGAAGCACCACTATCAACATTAGGAACTGTGGATTTCAGTATCTGTCATGTCTAATCATTGAACAGTTGACTGGGCAATACTACTACTTGAACCAGCTTTTTAAAGCACTGGATATCGTTCCATATATTTTAGATGCAGGACTTAATGTGTCACTGCATAACTTTTGGTAACTTTTCACATTTTTGAAATGCTTTGTAACACATCTGTGCCCTGGGGCAGTAGTACCACTGGGTAGCAATGCATTAACCACTAGTTGTACAGTGACATTGTGAGCAGTGATACAAAAGGTGCATGACTTATGGTCCCTTATGCTATTGCTTAGAAAATAGTATAAAGCCTTTGATCTTTCAAATCAATGAAATTTTTAGGGTCTTCTTGGTGTCTACCACCTAAGTTGTGGAGCCAATCAAAATAGTTGACACTACAACATGTATATGTACTGGCTAGCAGAGTGAATGTTGCCATACATTTGTTGTTTAGTGTTCATCTAATCCACAGGACAAGACCCAGTGTACAATGTTGACAACATGGCTGGTAGAGCTCTACCTCAATGAGTTAGGAGTACTACAAGATCAGGGGAGGGTACAGGAGAAACAGAGATTGCAGAGAGAGTTCCATGACATGTTAAGGAAGGATATGTTAAAGGTATGTTTACCGTGTGTGTGACTGTATCATTCTTGTATTGTATAGAATCTGTTAACATTCACATACACCCTGTAGCCTATATATGCTAGAAACATTTGTGACCGGATCTGCAAAAACCCGACACAATTGTGCATTTTTCAAATTCCTGTTTATTATGCATTTATAATCTACTTAGCCAAATGCTGCTCTGGCAAAGTTTTGGCCTCATATGCCAATAACTTGAGAGGAGTTACAGCCCTACAAAGTAGCAATAACAGAGAGATCAATTTGTACAGCAAGAATGGGGAAAATAAATCACAGGTGCTTACTAGAATGGTTATAACTTACAAGTGGAATGTTACACGAAGTTGAAATTGTGCCATCCTGTTCACAATGAATAGAGGAATTGTTGACTGTGTAAGTTTTTCACCTTTCTTCACTGCATATGAAAATGAAATTAATGAAGAAAGATTGATTGTGTACTTTTGTTTTGACGTGATGTAAACAAACTTCTGTATCCTTGCATCTACTGCAACGAAACAAAGATTTTGAACTCCTTTTGAGTAGGTTAATAAGATGATATCCAGGTTTTTATTGTTTGCCCATTCTTCACCAAGAACAAAGCGTCTGAAAAAAATACTAAGTGGTGAATGTGAAGTAAAGATACTGTACTCCATTAGGAGTAAACACATGTTCACCTTTTTGTTATAACTTTTTAGGTGAACACAAGCTGTCACTTTGTAATAGTTTAGTAAGTTCGTTCTCATTACATCATCATGTTGTCCATATTAGGAGTGTTTGGAGCTTAACTGTCGTACAATATATGACCTCATGGCCAGTCATGGATGTGTGGAAGATATGGTGTTCTTTGCTGGACTAATGAGAGGTAATGAACGTGCATGTGAACCAGGCTATCAAATGTAGTATGTATTGTATCAATGAGTCCCTCTCTATTATGGACTCTTGATTATATAATGTAGCACAGTAAATTTCTCTAATTGAACAGTCTGCTTATTATATTTATTGCTTAAATATCCTATAGTATTTCTATACATACAAGTACACAAAAATAAACTGGATTTTCAACTAGAGTAGGGACCATAGCACATCGATAAAAGTACTGAAACAAGCTGGAGTAGTGTACGATATTAAATCACAGTAAAACAATAAGGAGTGTTATATCCCTACTGTGCTTAAGATACCATAACAGAAATGCACAGTAGGGATATAACACTTCTTATTGTTTTACTGTGATTTAATATCATGGACTACTCCAACTTGTTTCAGTACTTTTTATCGATGTGCTGTGGTCCCTACTCTAGTAATTTTTTTTTGTACTGAAAATACAATTATTACGGCTGGTGAACCCATGCATACCACACTAAAAGAAAGAAATGGCACCGCGCACCCAGCTCTCTATAATCATCTGAAAAGTGAAGTATCCACTACGCTTCGTTGTCAGTTATGTTCTAGAAAATTCTGAAATTTCATATCAACTTGTTGAAAGTATTTTGGGTCGATCCTGAAGACTTGTTTATGGGCTTAGTTTTACCTAACCAATACTGCTTTATTGTTGTCAGGGAAAAGTGAGGCTGGTTTTTGGGTGATGTATTTTCATGGGCCATGTCCACACCTTTGTGGTCCCTACTATACAGTACTGTCATACTGTATGATACAGTAGAAAGTCAAACTTTGATTATGTTTGATTTGCTGGATGTTTGATTAACATCAAAATGACTGTTCTATTAGAGTATTTGTTCAATAATTTGTATGCTCTATTAGAGTAATTAAAACAATTCTCTGCTTGATGGGTGGATATTTGTTTCAATACTTTTATGTACTTTTCAAGTATACTTTCCTCGTATTGGACTAGTGTGCACAACCACTTCTCCACTGTAGTAATATTTTGTTTGTTTTTTGTGCGGTTCCTGAACATTGTATTTTGTATTCCATGTAATTCTTTCAGACCACGAGAGAGTTATCAACTACCACATTCAACAAGGTTGCTACAAGGAAGTCCTGAAAGTGTTGACAGCCAGTGTAGGCTCTGCCCACCTCTTCTACAAATTCTCCCCACTGCTGATGCAGCACATCCCCACAGCGACAGTCGATGCTTGGATAGAAAAGGGTAAAAGTTTAGAACCAAAGAGGTTGATACCATCATTAATACAATGTAATCAGCCGACTGCTACTGAATCTCATCAGGTGTGCATCCTGTTGCCATAGTGATATGTTGTGTAACTATGGTGATGTGCTGTGTATATTAATATGGCCTCATTATCCAAATCTGGATTAACTAACCCCCCAATTATTTGTGCACTAGAAGTGATTGTTCTATTACTGGTGTATGTTCTATTAGAGTAACTAGTACTATAGGATATTGTACATAGCTGGACGGACTCTATTTAGATCCATCCCATTGTATTAATGTTGCACTAGAATCTGTTAATGTGGACACTTGAGGACACCTACATAATCCAGACACTTAGTTAAGGTCCCAAAGTATCCCTTAGTAGATAAACCGACCTGGAAAATCAGGACACCTTGATAATCAGGACACCTTGATAATCAGGACACCTTGATAATCAGGACACCTTGATAATCAGGACACTCTTGGCTGGTACCAAGGTGTCCAGATTTCGCAGATTCCAATGTACATATACCAGCCATTAAATTACTATGATTGTTTCAGCTTGTAATGACTACTTTCAGTATGTAATAGTGGCAATTACTTTACCACCACCAGTTGTGAAATTATTTCTCCACAGATGAAGGAAGCTATACGATATCTTGAATTCTGTGTTCAGAAACTTGGTAACCGGGAGACAGCAATTCACAACTTCATATTATCACTATATGCCAAGCAGTCAAACAAGGCTCAGCTACTGAAGTATCTGTACACCTATAAGGTAGGTGTGTTCGTCTGTATGTGTGTGTTGTGTGTGCATCTGTGTGTGTGTCCGTCCTATCACTTACCCAGTGATGTCACTACAGGTCGACACTACAGTGCCGTATGACGCTCGTTATGCTCTCAGGGTTTGTCAGGAAGAGAAGGTGGACAGAGCTTGCGTACATGTCTACTCAGTTATGGGACTTCTTGAAGAAGCTGTACAACTTGCTCTGACGGTGAGTTCTAGATCTGTGTGTATGTGTGTGTAATGATCGAGTCTGTATAGAAGTGATAAATACAGCTCTCTGATACTGTAGCTGTATTTATCACTTTACATTACAGGTTCATTATTACTAGCATATTAAAAAGGAATTTAGAAATGAAATAGGGATCTAAGTGATAAAAACTATATAGTGAAGCAACAAAACACTGTATGAATGATGGTGTTACAACATAGCTCTGTGAGAAAATCCTTACGTTGACAAGTCAAAGCAATTGTTAAATAGGAATTTTCCAACAGACCTATGTATCGTTCACATATCTAATCTTGTCTCACTAGTTTTATCATGAGATCTTCACTTGTGACTGTTCTATTAGAATATTACACGTGGCTGTTGTATTATGGTGACTGCTTTATTAGAGTATCTCGAGTTAGCCTCTCAACTGGGGCAATCCCTACTAAACAGTGCTACTGTACTGTTTGATTTTTCAAGTACATGTTGACATGTCCTTATTTGGCTACTTATTGGTCACTATAGTGTCAGTTATATGGCTCTGCATATAAGGATATTATACCCAGTGTTTGTATTCAGCTCCTAGTCTCTATATTATGCCAACTGTAGTTGTGTGTACTTACTTACATACTTACAAACATGTCTGATCGTAATATATGTAGTATTGTCACTATCTTATTTTCCTCCTCAGTTTGACGTTGATCTTGCTAAAGAGGTTGCCGGTAGACAGATGCATGATGACAGCTTACAGAAGAAGTTGTGGTTGAGAATAGCCAAACATGTAATTGAGGAGGAACAGAATATCAACCAGTGAGTGGGTGTGGCTGGTGGGTATGGTTGATGATCATGTGATGTGATCACCAATGGGTGTCACACATGATCACTTCTGTATTATCTACCCTCAGGGCGATGAAGTTCCTCAGTGATTGTGCATTCCTCAAGATAGAGGATATCTTACCATTTTTCCCAGACTTTGTCACCATCGACCAGTTTAAGGTGAGCTGCTATCCTGTGGTGATTGTAGTAAGCTTTCCATGGGAACTAACCTGTTGGCACCAAAATCTTTCTTTTCATTTGTTGAGTCCTTAGCTAGCTGCAAGTCTACATTGTTAAATCATATGATCTCTCCTGCCACTATAGGAAGCCATATGTCAGTCACTCAAGGAATACAATACTCATATTGAGAACTTGAAGTCTGAAATGAAGGTGAGGTGACTTGTGAGTATTAGCAGTCCTGGACCAAAATTTGGTAAAGGTTTCTCAGCCCCCTATAGTCTCATTTATCTGAAATAATGGCTGTTCAGAATATCAGGGTTCTGTCCACACTGGTCGGCAGTGGTTCAAAGCGACCGGTACCTCTAAAAAGCCGACCAGTACCCTCTTAATCCGACCAGTACAATTCTTGCATATATCTATATACATGTGCAATATACTCTAATATAACACACAGCAAATCAGTTAATGTTAACTTTAGGCCACCACTCAGGAATTTCTGGGCAGAACCCTGGAATCTAGCATGTGTGATAATTCTCTACACTGTAAACATTTCCACAAATCATCAATAACAAATTTTCCCTGTGATGTCTAATGAGATATAGCTTCCATATTAGAATAGTGGTTGTGAGGGAAAAACTTGAACATTACTGTACTGCACAACGAATCTTAGTGAAGCCATACTTCAAATCTTTAGTTGTACGGTTATCATTAACTGGTTATCGGTCTCCATAACAGTTGTAAGTATGATGGATATATGGGAAGTTTGGTGTTATTGCCATAGGGTTGGAGACCTGTTTAATCACATGACTTTGCTGATTGGCTTTCAATATAGACTGCATTGATGTCCTACCTCTTGACAGGTCACGTGATACCACCGAAACCACAAACAGGGATACCAGTGCCACATAAGCTGGTGAATGCCAGCATTGTATCCCTACTTCCCTTTCAGGTATTCCATATAAACAACATGTTGTACTTTTGTTCACTGCTGGGACTCTACCTGTAAAATTGCTATACTCAAGCATGATGACTTACACTGATTGATGATTAGTACAAAAATTTTGTGACACATGTGGTTTCAATGATACCCCTACAGACACAAATGTATGACCTACTATATGGATTGTAAATTATCAGCTATAACACAGTTCAAAGTCTGGCCAGTAGTGAGTCAGATCCTGCATGATGATAGCCTTGCTGAGACAGCAGCCAGGTGTTGTGGAGCAGTCCTGATATATAGCTGATAAGATGAACTCTTCCACCTGCCCAGAATTTGTATAGCCGAATCTTGAATTCCCACCGTAGCTGCGGTAGTGGCAGCTCCTGTTCGAAAACTGTGACCTGCATAGTCCTGAGCTGGGAGGCCAGCCTTAGTCAGTGCAGACCGAACTTCCTCCACAAATCTTGACTTCAGTAAAGGTGAGCCATCGTCACAGATGAACAGGGCACCTGGTTGGGGGCCTCGCCGTGCCAGATATGCTAACAATGCGGTCACTGGACAGATGTCATCCCCCGTTCTCCCTATGACAACTTTGACACCTATTCTGCCCTGGTCAGTTTTTGAGTGTTTTAGTTTCAATGATATCACTGATGGATTGAAATTGTTGTCTGTCGAGAGGTCACTCAGGGACAAGTGTGTTCTGGGTCGTATGTTGGACTGACTGTAATCTCTCCTGAGCGGCAGAAAGAGAAAAATGTCACTGATGAAGCTGCCCATAACATTGAAGAGGGTTCTGATTGAAACCACACTCCCTTCAGTTTTCGAAGGATAGCTGGAGTTATTGGCAGCCGAGCACGGGGTGCTTTTCCCTTTTTTCCAGCTTCAATTTTGACACCTTTTAGTACCTACCTTAGACATGGCATTTGGCCCACTTGAGGATCGCCTAGTCCATGAGAGATCTGTAGTTGCCGAACACCAGAAAGGTAGGTGCTTATGGAGTTGTGGGCCAAGCCCTGTTGACCGAGGCATGCTACAAAGTAACAGAGTGTACTCTCTTTGGCTGGTAGAGGATTGAGGTTGAAACTATTACAAAAAGTGAGATAGCGACGTTCGGCTGCAGCGTAGGTCTTGTGAGTAGAGGGAGCTAAAGCAGCTGCAAAGTATCCTCGAACAGCTTCATCCAGCTGATGGATGTCCAAGTGAGGTTCTGTGTCACCAGGGTGATTAGTGGGGGAGGAATTATTGAGGGATGAGACAGTGCTTGGGGAGCCTGTGAAATGAAAGAAGATATGTTATTTCTAGATAAAGCATCAGCAAGTTTATTGTCTTTACCAGCTAGGTGAATTGCATGGAACCAGAAATTGTGATGGGCTGCAAAGAAGACCAATAAACGAATCAGGTGCATGAGGTGAAGGTCTTTGCAGAAGGTAGAGTTGATTGCTTCTACCACTGCCAAGTTATCTACTCTGAACAGTACTATCTTGCCTGACCAGAACTTTCCCCATATGGCAGCAGCAAAAATAACTGGGATCAATTCCTTGATAGCTATAGAGAGTGGCTGAAGTCTCTGACACCACTTTACGGAAAACCAGTGTGGGGATCCGTAGGCTCCACAACCCCATGATCCTGATGCGTCCGAAAACACAGTCATGTCTGCGGTCTGTCTTTGCACATCCCACAGGATGGATATGCCATTCCATCTCTCGATGAAGAGGAACCACCACAAAAGATCTGCTTTTGCTGGAGCATTTAAGCGAATATTGTGAGTTGGGTTGCTTCCAATCTCTTGTATGGAGTACAATCTGTGGAGGAAAGGTCTGCCTGGGCGGACCACTTTTGTAGCAAACTGGAGCATTCCCACCAAGCTCTGAAGGTCTTTCTTGCGAATGGACTTCTTCAGAATGCAACACCTTTCAACACAGTCCCATAACAGCTCTTTAAGTATGATTAACTTTTCCTCTGGTAGTCTGAGCTGCAGTGCCACTGTGTCTACCTCTATGCCAAGGAAGGTCAAACACTGGGATGGACCTTCCAGTTTGGATAGTTCTAGTGGAACTCCTAACTCCTCAAATAAGGATACCAGTTTTTTCTTCTGGAGGGTAGCCTCGTCTTCTTGTCTGGCTACAAGAATGAAGTCATCCAGGTAATGGAGACTATTACTGATTCCCTTGCTCTGGAGAATCCACTGCACTGCATCAGCCACAGCAGAAAAAATTTTGGGGGCTGACCTCAAGCCAAAAGGCAGTGCACTGTCAATATACACTGAGTCCTTCCAACATACTCCAAGGAGAGGTTGGTCTTCAGGATGGACGGGAAGCATTCTGTAAGCTTCCTTGATATCTGCTTTAACTAGAAAGCAACCCTGGTGTTCATGCAGTATTATGGAGGATAGATGGTCAATAGAAGCATACGATAAACTGGACAATTGGAGAGAGATGCCATCATTTATACTATGATCCGTAGGAGAGGATAGGTCCACAATTAATCTCCACTTGCCTGGTTTGTTCTTTTTTGGAATGGCACCCAGAGGGCTGATGTGAACATCTTGGGGATAAACTCCTCTAGGAAGCTTGATCATTCTGTTGAGAGATACCTCTCTGGCCAGGTATTCTGAGATAACTGACGGCACTTTGGATGGCATATTTTCAGATGCTTTCGCAGATTATGTGTCCTATCAAAGCCAATCCGGAAGCCTTCTGCAATTCCGCTCAATATGTAATTAACATACATTCTGTCTGGGTGGTGTATTAGCAACTTCCTCCAGCTCTCCAACACTAAAGGAGAGTGACTACTAGCATACAAGGGTGAACCACCTGCTGCCCCTTGGTGACTACTCAGAGCTAGTAGGTCTTCCATGTAATGGTAGCTGCCATCATTCACCATACCACTCTTGAAGAGAGATAGATTCAGCTGCAAGCCTGTAATGTGAAAGGACCAAGCAGTGATCACACCCCAAGGTGGAAATGCTGGCCCTTTATAAGTGAATGCTGATGGGACTGAAAGGTGTGAAATATTACTAAGGCTGGGCTGCTATATAGACCTATGTCACTTTGAGACAGAGGATCACCCAAGAGCAAACACTTCAAAGGCTTACAACTATCTACCTATAAGTGATATTTAATTTCCTTTATGTATTATCATGTTATTGAAAAAACAACCAAAAAAATGTGACTATTTAATCATGAGTAGCATAAAGTTAATCAGTCCAGTGCCCTTTAGTGAGGGTAATACTTTCCTGCTGTAGATTTGCAGTCTTTTCCCTGGTGCGGTCTTCCACAATGGTAGCACTTGTGGGCAAACTGGCATGGTTGCCGATCACAGTATCCTTTGAAATTCCACTTTAAACACACAGCAGGAATTGAATATGGTGTAGCCCTCTTTCTTGCCATTGCCTCCTTGTGTGGTGCTTTGGCTGTAGCAGGAAGAAGCCACGTCTGTTTTTGTTGGGCTGCTAGACATTGTCCGTATATGGGGAAGTTCAGCTCCCTCCACTTCCTTAAGGACTTGGCTGCTGCCCATTCTCGAAAATCCTTATCATATTTTAGCCATTGTGTTCCCAAATCATTGGACAGCTGTAGAACTAGGTGTAGGTGGGCTGCCAACCCTGTTGCTTCCTCTTTGGTAGTATTGTTATCAGAAAGTAATACTGCCATAAACCTGGAAAAAGCCTGGATCCATGACAGTATATCTGTGATATGACTCCTTTTCTTTCTCTGTCCTGAATCAGAGAGTATCCACTGTCCAGCGGCATTGACTGTTAGTTCAGCTGGTTGGGTAGCATTCTCTTCGAGTAGTGAAGACAGGTCCACAAATTCCCATCGCCTGATTTTTTCAACCAGCTTAATTGGAAGAGGGGGCATTCCTTCTGCCACAACCATCGAGGGTGCTGGGGTACTGGGTAGTACATCAGATGTGCTGGCACTGCTGAGTAGAGATGGCAGTGAGGGAATGGATGGTACCAGCAGTGGATCAATAGGCAATGACGGCCAGGATGCCAGGGGTACTCCTGCAAAAGGAATACACACACATGAGTTGCTGCCTTGGTACAGTGGACCTGTGGGTCCTTGCAAGTATAATGAGCCATTTAGTGGCCGATGACTACTGACTGGTAGTGATAGTTGCTCTCAAATTTTGTTTGTTAGTTTTGCTAGGTAAGCTGCTTGATAATTAAGCTTAACATTTGACTGGTTCTGTTGCCTTTGTCTGAGGCTGATGAGTGCCAGCCTATACTGCTGGAAGCTAAATGTCAATTAGCTTCTGCTGCTTGGAACTGGTAGTTGATGTCTACCAGCTTCTGGGTCATATATAACACTTAACCACAAATGCATCCCCCTCTGGTGTGACCTCTTGCTGTGGGTGCTGACCAGTCAAAATGTTAGGTTTGCTGCTTTAGAAAAAGGAGGGTAATCCTCTTGGGTAATACGGTAGCCAAGAATTAAGAATTCTTGTCTGCTTCAATGTATAAGTTCTAACATAGAAAATGCTGGAGGGACAAATTGTCCAAACTGATGGAAAAAACCCACATAAGAATGCAAACTACTCCTAGCTGTCAGGACTTGCAAATTAGAGCTCTATCGGTTGGTAACTAGATTACATTATAGGGCTTACCTCCACTGGCTGAGCTCGTGTTGGATGGTCTTGATGATGGCCTTGGGTCTCCTACCGTGGTAGAAGAACTGCACTGCAAAGGGCTTGTAGCTGATGGGGAAGATTGAAGAATTAGTTCCACAGCTCCCGCAATCTGCTGAATTGTTTCTGCTGAGAAGCTACTCGAGACTGGGTTAACAGCATAGCTGCTGATTGAAGCTGAGCTTGTAGCTGTGACTGGTGGAGCAGGTGCAGCTGATGAAAATGGAGGAACTTCTTCTTCTGACATTCTCAAGTCTGGTGGTCTTGAAGCAAATTCAGAGACACGCACTCCTGAAACTTCTAGCACTTGCCGAGTAACACAATGGAGTGAGAGATGCTGGCGAGTCCGTTTATACCCTGTCTAGGAATGTGTTTACCTTAGCAACCTGACACCTCCTCTGGAGTCCAAACCCTACCCATAACTTGTTTACCTTCTCAACCAAGCTGTCCTCTCTGGGACAAATGCTTTAAGGAATGTGCAATGTTGAATGCTGCCATAACGACCAGATGGACACCTCATAAGGGAATGTGCTGTGTTGGAAGCATCTTAGCAGGGATGGATGTGTAGTGCTGTTGACCTGCCAGTTAACCCTGTTTAACCTGCTGTTAAACTTGTAATAACCAGTAAGATAGTTGATGGCCAAAGGTATTTTTAAAAACAGCCAGTTGTGTTACAGTAGTCAAAAGGTATTTGTGAAGTATCTACTTGTCCTTCAGATTTGTGTTGTCCCCCAACTATTGAGTGAGCAATGTATTCCGTAAATGTTACGACAAATTACTCCCCACCTGTGTAGGGAGCTACTGACAGTGCTAAGTCCATCAGAGCTGATATACATGAAGTACGCAACAAGTAAGTTATTCTATAGATCACGGTATTAGAGTAATGCAGTGAATGAGATTGTCATTCTCCTTCCCTTACAGGTATGGCATCATTCCACCAGATGCCAAGTGTGGATTATGTCACTACCCGTTACTAACCAAGGGGTTCTACCTGTTTCCATGTCATCACACATTCCATAGTGATTGTCTCATAACTGAACTGACTCAGCAGTTGACTGGACCTCAACGGTGAGTTGTCATGGTGACGGTAGAGGGGTTGTTAGGGTAGTAGTAACTTTTAAATGGAGGAAAACATAGATGGTTCTGTGTAGCTTCTTCATTCAAGCAGTAATGGTGGTCTAACAATAGTAATGTATGATTCATAAATTGGAATATTGCAATACTCCACTATGACACATTATTCATGTGTCGATATTTGATTGTAAGATCACAAAAATATGAATACCTAATTTTGTACAACTCAACCAATACACTTGCACATGGTTTTTAGCAACAGTACACTGAAAATGCATACACTAATAAATTGGCTTTTATGCATGTCCTCAAACAAAGCACTGTAACTGTCGAACCAATAACTCTATGGCTACACAATTTGTGCCATTGTATTTGTAATGTAATAAGGAATAAAATAATACCTAGGGGTTTACCCTTCGATAAAAGTATGGGGTCAAAACTTGCTAAGAAACTACACATTTACTCAATAAACCCACATGCAAATGTATATTTTCAGAAAATGGTTAACTCCCTCCCAGTTCACTGTATCAAGCTGGAATAAACACTAGTAGCTTGCCAATCATGGTATATAAAGATCACACGAGTCAGACATGTATAAAAATGGCTACCAAACCATGCATGCATTCTCGAGGTGGGGGGAACCAGACATCATTTTCAACATACCATAACAAGCTAGTGAATGTTGTTACAGTGATTGTCTAAGTAGTCCAACAGGTGTAATTCCAGTGATAGGTGGCTTTTGGACTAATGTAGTTACAGCGATTTGTGTGAACCTTGCAAAAAATGTGCCAGACAGATGGTGCTTGCGCTAGTGGAATTTTATCAGTTTAGATGTCAAAAGTAGCTGCAAGTGTTTTAGTGGTACCTGATGACAATGGTTAAGACAGGAATCATTTCTTTTCATAGCTGAGTGCCATTCCAGTACGGTACAAAGTCTATAATTTACTACTGTATGAATATGCGCATGCATCAAATTCGAATAATTTTTTTTTTGCAAGGTTCATGCAAACCGCTGTAGACAAGTTTCATACACTGCTGGTTTAGAAGCTATCACGTAATAATAACAATTGTGAGTATTTTGAACTTTATAAAAATAACATCGGTGTATGCAGATGTAAGGGTTAACAGTGTAGCTGGGTTGTTTACCAGTTGTAATGTAATGCTGGTAGTAGCTGCTACTGTATCCACATTGGTCAATATAACAGCTCACCAGTTATGAGCATCTGTGTGCTGGCTTGGTCACTAAAGTGCTCAAATGAGCTAGTTTGGTGATATCTATTGATATGCTCTAATAGAACATACATCTGTTGACGAAATAGAACAGTCATTTCTAGTGTTGTGGTCCTACACGTGCTCTCTTTACAACAATGTTGTATGCTACACATCCTGGCCAAATACTGTACATACACTCTGTATGGGATGCTGTTGTAAAGCCTCCAAACTCACTTGTACTGAACATTTTAAAGTCTTCACAGTCTTTATGTTTTGAATTGTCTATAGAATATGTTCTAGTTGTTTGAGCATAGTGCAGAGTTTAACTGAGTAGTGCAGTAGTGGTACTATCATGTATTTATTATATCAATTCCGTGACTCATATTTTGGTATGTACTAGACTTTTTACAGTAGTGGGGAGCAACATTGTACATCATGTTACCTGGTCCGTTTCAGTTACACACTTAACCCTTAAACCCGCATAATCCAGAAAACTTGATTTTAACTTAATAAGTACACATGTCTTGCACAAAGCGCTGTAACTTATGAAACATCCATCCTATGGCTATGCAATTTACGTCATTCTACTTGTGATGTAATAAGGATTAAATTGATACCTAGGGTTTTACCCTAACGCTAAATGGTGAGGCCAAAACTAGCCGTGAAAATAACTTTTTGGTAAGGAAACACGCAAACCCTTTACATACCATTATAAAATGTTGCTCCTATCATCTTGCAGCAACTTCCATTTGATTCGCCATTAAATTGTCTATCAGGCCAATATGACTCACGTGAGTAAACCCATAATCGAAATTAGGCAAGATTTTGAAACATGGAGACATGACTTGTCATTGTTCATCACATCATAACAAGTAAGTCACTATAGTTAAAGTGTTCATTTAACCTTCTCCAAGTAGCCCAGTAAACAGACTTTTAATAAATGTAGGCTGTAAGAATTAAGTTATCCCACCTAGTGTCACCATGCATACCCATATTGTGTAAACATGCATTTCCGAAAAGTTCTCTGAGGGTTTCAGGGCTAAGTAAATAGTTATTGTTCCTGTAACCAACCCATAGTAGTACACAACATGACTGAACATTATCAGAACAGGGACCAAAAGTATTGTTTGTAGAGATTTCTTTCTCTGCTGATGTGAATGTTTTGAACAAAGTGGATGAGAAGGTGGCAAAGTATTGACTTGTGAATATCACCTGTGTTATTTTGATGATTCTGGGGTAGTGTTGTCTTACTAGAGCTGAAGAAGCTACCTTTAGCCAAGTATCGCAAGGCACCATCTTTAGGTCCTGTTACTTGTACTCCAATTTGTATCTGTGCAATTATCTCATATATCATATTATTGTTTGTATTTACACAGACAAAAGCTGGAAGAGTTAATTCAACTCCACTCCAATGTTTCAGCTTCTGAGCAGAGCAAATTAAAGGTGTGTATTATGTGATCAAGAGGTCGTAATATAAGCTGTGGTATAACCTGTACAATGACCAGAGGAGGGCTGAAATGACGTAAGCGCAATCTAAATTCTTTTTAATTGCTAAAGACAGGAAACACCTTTTCATGTGTATAATTCTAGGTATGTAGACAGGAACAATGCCTCACTATGTTATGTTGTCCACACCTTAAGTAGTTACTGCCGAAAAAGGGCGCGTTTCAATGACACTTAATGCTCTTCCACTGAATTATATGAGCTTGAAAAATTCCCTAGTGTCTGTTCCATATAAGGTGTCACTGTATAACTTGTTGTAGGAGCAAATTGATGAGATTGTGTGTGCTGATTGTCTCTTCTGTGGAGAAATCATGATCAGGTGACCACTAGTATAATGTGCAGGTTAAGCCACACCCCTTTCTTCCCTGCAGGTTAGTTGATCAACCATTCTTTACCAAGGAGGAATACGAAGAAGCTCTCAAGAGCTGGAGGTAGCCACTTCTTCTCCAGTGAAATTAACAAGCCTTAATTTTTGTAAAGTTGATGATGTCATTAAATTTTTGATGATTGTGCTATATGGACTCCCCTTGGTTGACATTATCATCACTTCTCTGTCACCAGTAGAGGTGTTAATTTGATCAGAGGTGTGTGTTTGTACAGACTATATGGATTGGTGAGGTTGTAATCCATACCTCTTGGTGACACAAATTAACAAAAAAAAATCTTGGGTTTTTTATCATACAGTACAATAATTCTGTATAGTAGGGACCACAAAATAGTAGGCGTGGCCCACAAAATAACCAGCCTCAATTTTCCTTGACAACGAAGCTTAGGTAAAACTAAGCCCAAACAAGCTTTCAGATCGACCCAAAACGCGTTCAACAAGTTGCTACGGAGTTTTAAAAATAATTTGATGGAATTTTCTACCGACTGTTGCCTTCAGACAAGCATAACTCGATAGCGGCTAAGGGTATGGGCTTTATTTTTTCACTGTTCGACATTGCTTTGGCCCGAGAGGTGCCTTTTGACATACCATAGTATGTATGATGCACTTACCAGTGTCCTCCTTTTTGTCCCATTCATCTTTGCTAACAGCGAAAAGTGTCAATTTGGTGATAGCACATGATGGCATCTCTTCATAACGGAAATTGTCTGTATTTTTCATAGTGGCTGTTTTGATTGCAGAAGTGCTTTTCGAACAGTTCTCGATTTGTACTGCTGTGTAATGGGTTGAACACAGCTGACAACAAAGCAAACAGGTACTTCACTTTTCAGACGATAATTGATTTAACTGGGGCGGGTGGCACCATTACTTTCAGTATGCATGGGTTGCAAAAGTGCTTGATTGATTGATTGATTTTTTATGTAAACTCCAATATTCGGCATTCCATTCTTTCATACAGGAGTGTACATAAAGTAATTAGCTACAAAAACAGAGAATTTACAGCTACAAAATTAATACAGTTACATAAACAATAGTACAACACCAGTGTACATGGTACCATCCCATGTTGTTAGGTAATATTCTTGTCTAGCTTGTGTTCAAAATGTTCATCTTCCTGATTTTTGATTGCATGTGCGTGCACTTGTTGTATTCATCATTCATGACTTTCTCTCAGTTGAGGAGAGAAGCTTGTGTCCCATTATAATAATGGTGTGATATAAAGAATTATAGAGACAACCAACTGTGCACATGTTGCTCTGAAAGATAGGTTGGAAATTTAAGCAAGTAAATACAGCAAGTCTCTGGAAGAGTGGTTAAAGATTGGAATACTCTAATAAAGCAGTCACCATATGTTGTAGAATGCTCACAGGTAAATTTTCTGTGAGCATATGTCTACTTTTGATATGCAAACAATTAATTAATCATTTTATTAGTGCAATAAATTTCAGTCACCTTTCAACATATTTTAGCCACTTTCCAACTCCTGTGTACCTGGTTTATGTGATGTCACCTAGCAGATTACATCACTCACACATTATGTATTTGAGGGGAAATTTTGGGGTCATTGACAGCTCATAATCATGTAACATGATTAGCATCCATTTCAATACAGGCACACTACAGCTAAATACTGGAAGCATAACTGACTGTGTATTCTGTCAGTATTTGTGTATTCTGTCAGTATTTGTGTATTCTGTCAGTATTTGTGTATTCTGTCAGTATTTGTGTATTCTGTCAGTATTTGTGTATTCTGTCAGTATTTGTGTATTCTGTCAGTATTTGTGTATTCATAACTGATTTTGGTATACTGCCAACATGTGGAGACTCTCTTACGCAAGTGTACTCATGTAATGCTATAATCTGGATCTTGAAAATGAAATTGATAAAAGAGAATTTATTTCTTACTGTTCCCTCTTGGTTTTGTAATTTATATTGTCTGTATTATGTACTGTACAGTGGAACCTCAGTTATCCCCTTAGGACCAGGAATGGTTCACAAGCCTGAAAAGTTCACATGTCCAGAAAGAACCTTAAAATAGCATAAAGAATTTTTTTAAATTTCAACTATGCTAATAACAGCCACTACTCTAGAGCAGTCATTTGGTTAACCAAGAATTCAGATAAGTTGGGTCTGGATTATTGAGGTTCTACTGTACTTGATTACTCATGTATAGTTTGTACCCTTTCTGCCGTACCTGTGTGTGTGGCTGTGCTTCTATGTTGCTGCTCATGTTAACCTGGAGGATGGAAATTATAAACACTGCAATTGATGCACGCATGGTCATAAGTAATCCTATAATTGTAGTAAAGCAACCTCAACGTTTGTAGTGGTAAGACACAGCATATATTAAGAATTTCACAAACTATTCCTTTACTTTCTATTATGTGCTGCTAGCAAGAGTTAATATTATTAATGGTAGTCCATTGGAAATGTCCTTAGTTCCTGTATGACCACATTATAGTCCATAATGAACCCACTGTGCCTTGCAGTGCTTCCGGTCTCCTGGTCATAATTCAAGCCTTGAGGGTGTCAGAAGGATTAAGGGCTTCTGTCAACACTAATGTTTCCAGGTGATGAGGGACAAGTAAAGTATATGCTCATTTGCCATCATGTCTTGATATGTTTTATTTATACAAATTTACTTCTATGGTTTAAGTTGTTGATGACACCTTTATAAATACCACTAATCTGAGAGTGTAAGGATTTCTCAACACCATTGAGTACTCACTGGAACAGCCATAAGTAGCTAACAGTAAAACAGCTATGTAACAGTTACAAGCTGACAAATCCTGATGTACGTAAGGTAGATCACAGCATCACTAGTTAATGTGTATAAGTAATACAAGTAAAGGGGCACACATTGTAATGATACAATATCTCATTAGCCTGTGCCAATACCTGTCTTCTTTGTTCTGGAGTATATCAGTCAGCAACATTATCATGTTTTCTGTGAAAACCTTCAATGGTAGATTTGATGGTACATTGTAAGTCGTCTTCAGTGTAGGGAAAGTCCAAAAATTCCATAATCCTTTTTAACTCTGTATGTAAAGTAGTGAGCAAGTTCTCATGTTTTATGGTAGTACCAGTTCATAACTACTTGATTTGTAATACATAGAGTACACAAAGAGACTTTTGTTTGTACGCTTAATTAAGAGGAAAAAATATGTGCTCGACTCAATATAATTTATATTATTAAATTTTTTTTGCAAAATATGGTTACAAAGCTGTAATGCTGCATACAAAATTAATTTTGATCGGAAGAGACAAGATGTTATGCTCACTACACATTTTGTTAGTCAGTGGTAATCAAAGTTATATTATTGCCAGGTATATGAATTTAACAAAATCTACATGATTTAATGTACACAATCAGTGGCAAATTCAGGTTGGGGGTGTCAAAGGGGATGGGGATGTGATTCTCAGTGTAGAAGACCATCTATATTACAGGTATTACAGGTTTTGTGACATATCTATGACTTCCACACACACACGCGCGCACACACACACATACATACATGCACACAAATATCAAACTTGTGCTTTTGCTACAATTGCACATGCATTCATAGTCTACCAAATTTCACCCTCATACTTCCTTCAGAAATGGTGGGTCTTGTTCTAGTCTCTGGAGCAGCTTCACTCATACCCTGTAAAGTAACAAGTGCATGCAAGGAGGTTAAGTATCACACAAAGGGGATGGGGTGTACTGAGGGGGTGGGGGGATGGGGTGTACTGAGCCCACCTTCTCCAGTATACCAAGATTTAGATACTCTAATAGAGCAGTCACTCTAATAAAGCAGTCACAGTATTCAAAGCAGTGTGTAGCGAGCTATGTAAGGATTTTGATGTAATTTATCAGTGATAAATGCATAATTGGGGAGGTGGGCAGTTATTGTCAGCATGTAATTGTAATTTTCAAGAGGGGGTCTACTCAGTAACCAAATACTGATTTTGGTGGAGCCTTGTGAGCAAAGAAGAAGAGTACAAAACACAAATACAACTATAGATACAACACCAAAAATAAACATGCACACACACAAAGCCAATACAAAGAAATAATACTTATATTAATGACATAATTTTTTTGAAAGATAAAACAGTAGTAGCCTCCACAACAGTTGATGCAGGCTGTGACCTTTTTAAGGTCTCAAACCAGATAATGTAGTGCGGACTAGTGCCATTTCATTTTGACCCCCCCCCTTTCCAAAAGTCTGGCCCTTGTACATAACACAATTATTGTTAGGCTACTTTAAGTGTATTGTAACTTTCCATTGTCTAAGCCTAAGAGAGTAGAAAACAAAATAATAAAATAAATAAAGACCATAGGTAAATTTGTAGTCCCCATGGACCCTCTTTGCACTCAAATACTTTTAAAATGAGGCAATGTGAAACTACTGAAATTTCACCACTCAATGTCATGGCTATATATATGAGTGACACTTAACCTCCTTGCATGCACTTGTTACTTTACAGGCCATAGGCGGATCTGAGGGGGGGCCAAGGGGTGCTGTGCCCCCCCTGGCCTTTCTCTTGCCCCCCTTGGGCTCACAGTTGATACCAGAAACTGGAATGATGTATTCATACTGTATTCAGAAGTATAGAAAGCAAATGGGCAAATAGAAGACAACAATTGTAAATGTACTTTACAGTTATACTGTACATTGTAAAGAAAGTGAGACATATAAGTTTGAATTTTTGTGCCAAGATCGAGATACTCTAATAGAGCAGTCACTACTCTAATAGAACAGTCACAATTGTAATGTCATTACAACAATACTAGCTATATAGCTACACCTTATTTCTATTTAGCACACTTTACCATCAAATAGGTTTTATCTCAATTAGGATAACTAATCTTTATATTATGCATTGTAAGCATACACTTTGTTAGCTAAATGCTATCAAAAATGCTCCCAGATTCAAACCTAGGAGGTCTAATTTTAAAATTTTTTTTGCCAACTACAGTCTTACAACCCTATGTCTATCATTCATCCAACTATACTGAATGAAGTTATGTAACTGAATATAACTTGTGTACTAGAATTCCTCTTAGTGGAATAAACCCTTTTGTACACTAAAACTTTTTGCCCCCCCTTGGCCCCCCCTGACAATGCCTCCTAGATCCGCCTATGTTACAGGGTATGAGAGAAGCTGCTCCAGAGACTAGAACAAGACCCACCATTTCTGAAGGAAGTATGAGGGTGAAATTTGGTAGACTATGAATGCATGTGCAATTGTAGCAAAAGCACAAGTTTGATATTTGTGTGCATGTGTGTGTGTGTGTGTGCGCGTGCGTGTGTGTGGAAGTCATAGATATGTCACAAAACCTGTAATATAGAATATAGATGGTCTTCTACACTGAGAATCACATCCTTATGCAAACTTAAGAATTACACATTTTTTGAAATTTGGTAAATTAAGTACTGTGGTCCCTCCACCATCAATCATCCAAACTTTCCATTATCCAAACTGTGCAGGTGACTGTTCTATTAGAGTATTTTGTCTAAAGTGCGTGTGTTCTATTACCCTAATTGAGTGTACGGGCTTGTATTATCCAAACTTTTCAGTTATCTGAACACACTCAGGGCCCAATTGAGTTCAAGGCTACTGCAATGTGTTGAAAGACACACTATTGTAACAGTTATTATACACATCAAATTTTTACATAAAAAGTAAACAACAAACTTGATATGTTAAGATTTTCCATTCTAGGGTTTTTTTTGCTATAGAATATTCTGGTCTTTTGCTTTCTCTTTTTTCTTTACAGCATCACAAAATCTGAAGCCACAGCTGCAGATGTCGGCCAACTGTCACGAGAGGATGTAATCTTACTCAACAACTACCTATTCCTAATGGGATGGCAAAATTTGATATGGCACATCCACCTTACAACAAATAATGATTAATGATTGTGATTGTTGGTTTTTTGCAACTAGATTATAACAGTGGATATTATAGATCTAAAAGAATTATTTTTTACAACTACCTCCTAATGTGAGACCGGGGGAGTATAGCTGCAGGTGTAGATGACCTTCCTTGTTTTCTTGTTTTTTATTGCAATGATCTCAATTCAAATGTAAATTTCTAGTTTTTATACTACAAAATTTATAACCAGAGAACCAGCACATCAAACACATTAATTGTGTGAGTGAACTCAAGTATTACTAAGAACAGCAAAGCTGGTTTTGGGTGACATTTCTGAGTAGGAAATTCCAAATGCTCATGATCCATACCATACAGTACTACCATGCTGCATGACAGAGCTTCTATTTCCTTCCCAAAATTTTGAGCAGACCTTTAAATGAGCAGGACCTTTACTTGAGATTTGGCCTTTTGTCAGCGTGACTTCTGGCATTTAGTTAATTCTGAATTGTGTTACAACACAATCGCTGCAGTGGAATAGTATCATTCAGTGTGCTAGTCAATAGTATATCACTAAGAATTTGCTTCATTAGGTCAACATTTGCTGCTCTGGCATTATACTTAATGTTATCAGTCTTCTTAGGCTCTGAGTAACACAATATATCAAATTGTATACAAATGTGGTCACTGTTTCCCAATGGTGGAAGATAGGATAGATTATTAATCATGTCCTGCTCATTTGTAAAAAACTAAATCCTATAAGCTTGGAGACTCATCTTGCCTGATCTTTGTAGGTTTGGTAATGTGTTGGAATAAGTCATCTACTGAGTCAATAAATGGTGTGAAATGGCAATTAGTGGTGGAATTGGATATTTAAAGATCTGACCAAGAGACTTCTTTGAAGTTAAATTCCCCACAAATTAATAAATGAGTATAAATGTTGTCAATGTTTAGTGGTAAATATCGATAATAGTTTAGATATCAATTTTTGGAGCTTTGAGACAAATGGCACCCCATAGGCCATGCCCCCACTTTTATGGGACAATATTTACAAGACATGTACAAGATCAAGATACTCTAATAGAGCAGTCACAGTATTCAGAGAAGCAGTGTAGCAAGCTAGCTATGCATGTGTAGTTTATAAATAGTTGGTGTAGGGCAGTTATTGTCAGCAGGTAGTCACCTTTTTTTCGGTCTTCAGTTTACAGCTGGGCTGGCCCCTTCACTCTTTGGCCTGCTCCACCGCCCCTGCTAACAGCCATAAGTAGCTAACAGGTGAATAGCTTTATAACTAACAGTTTAAAATGGAACTTTTGTTGAGCGTCATATTTCATTATGCAGTGGGAGAGGATATGGCTAAGTTTTATGTCACTCAACAACTTCTTTCAATAAGTACCTCAATTTTTTTTTTGGGAATAGCCAAATCTCATGGACCAAGTAGTCTTGGATTACTTGCTAAGGGCTATGGAAAATCTTTATTTGTTTATTTAAAGACACTGTAGGTCATATGAAAAGTTGCATGGTGTTACCAAGAGTCCAAGACCATGCACTATTAAAGCGTACAGGTTGAGATCACTTCTCACCCTGGCATACTCTCTGTGCTCCTACAAAAATATTAAAATTCCTAAGCAGTCTGTGAACAACAGTGTTAAATTAATTACTCTATTTGAGTGACTGATGTATTTGAGGGCAAAACTGAAAGCAAGCAAACAAATCATATGATGTATGTGCCACATTCACTGCATCACTATCATATAGTATTATAGTATTGATGGCGCTATCTCTCTGTGGTGTGTGGTGCCATTTGTTTCGTGGTATGCTTGGGTTCACCAGTTAGCTAGCACATCAATAAAATGTATTACAACAAGCTGGAGTAGTGCACAATCACAGTAGAAGTGTTCTATCCCCACTGTGCTCAAGATACCATAATGGAAATGCACATGTACAGTAGGGATATAACACTTCTTATTGTTTTACTGTGATTTAATATCATGCACTACTCCAACTTGTTTCAGTACTTTTTATCGATGTGCTATGGTCCCTAGTCTAGTTGAAAATTCCAATTTTTTTGTTATAGTGTATAAAAATAATTTACATTATACAAGCATTGTACATTGCAATAACTCTGTCAATAAGTTATGTTGTAATGATGCAATACCTCATTAGCCAAGTTAATTTGTGTCAATACCAGTCTTCTTTGTTCTGGAGTATATCGGTCAGTGATATTATCATGTTTTCTGTGAAAACCTTCCATGGCAGAATTGATGGTACACTGTAAGTCATCTTCTGTGTAAGGAAAGTTCAAAAATTCCATCATCCTTTTTAATTCAGTATGTAAATCAGTTAGCAAGTTCTCATATTTTACGACCAATAGTGGAGTCTTTTTTGAACCTAAGTGTTTCCTTATATGGTCACCCCATATTTTTGAAAAGATCATCACTGCACGGCTCCAAGTAATATCTGTTAGAAAAGAGAAATAGCTATATTTTGTGTGCATGCATGCCCAAAAGAATGTTCGAAGTAAATTCTTTTCAGTAAGAACCATCAATTCATGGAATAATTTACCCAATTATGTAGTGTCGTCTAATTCTACTGACAATTTTAAAATTTTGATTGATAACTTTTATTCTTAATGTAATTGTTTATTGTAATGAGCAGGAATTACAGGCATAATGCCTTCAAGTTATCTCTGTATTTAATAATAATAATAATAATAATGTATGTATGGTTGTATCAGCCTTTAACCACTTGACACATGATGCTTTAAAAGTGATTTCGTTTGTACACTTATGTACTTAGAACAGGAAGAAAACATGCGTTTGATTATATGTTTGATTACAAAGTAATGTTGTATACAAATTTTATGGTGTCTTGATCTTGATTGATGGAGACAAGATGTTATGTTACACTACACATTTTGTTAGTAGTATTTAAAAAGGCATATGAATGTGACTGAATTTAACAATAACCTGCATGCTTTTATGCATGTACAAAATATATATTAATAGATACAGGTCCATATCCAGGGGGGTTCTGAAGAACTACCTTTGGAAAAGGGTCCACAATTTCAGTAAAAAAGTCCACAATTCTAGCAAAAAGGTCCACATTTTGTAGTATACAAGTCCAAATTTTCAGTAGCAAAGTCCATTAGCTACAGTGTACTAAATACCACTAATAAGTAGTTACATCAAGCTAAATTAAGTGCTCCAAGTAGCTTATTCAGTGCTTGTAATGCAAGATCGAGATACTCTAATATAGCAGTCAGCCACTCAAATAGACCAATCACTCTAATAGAACAGCCACATTTAGGTTTTAAAAAGCTGCACGTAACCACTTCATTTATTTACAAATCATAGTAAGATCATTTGCTTGAATTTACTGTCTGAAAAATTGCGGTACTCTTATTTACTGAAATGCCACCAAATTTAACTTTAGTATCTATTCTCAGAAATTTCCTGGGGGGCATGCTCCCAGCCCCCAGCATGCTCTTTGCTTTGCAAATCGTAATGTAATCATTATACCATACAAAAAAGGTCCACTTTCTCTTCTAAAAAGAACCTACCCAGATAAAAGCCTGGCTATGACCCTGAGATATGGCTACTTTCAAGTGATCATTGTATTGCAACTTTCCAATGTCTAAACAAGAGAGTAGAAAGTCAAATTGTAGTCCTCATTGACCCTCCTTGCACTCAATTGTAAATTACTCCGAACACTGTGAAGCTACTGAGTCCTCCATAACTTCACCACTCAGTATTGACAATGTTATGACCATTGAGAGACACTTAACTTCACTGAAGAGAACAGTTTATGTAGTCTGATCATCAGAGGTTACTTTCTTTTAGTACTACAGTTTGTTTTAGACTTGAATTTAACTTACTGTTTTAACTTTTTCTTGATTTGAAAAAGCTTACTGGTTTTCGGAAACCGGTGAAACCCCCTTAGAACTGCTCCTGGACTCATGTGATGTATTGACTTTAGTTAGCCTTACTGCACATGCATAGTTGTGCTTCATTTGTACAAAGATGAGTGATTAATAACCAGTGCTTAGTATATAGTACATTATTACAGGTTTGAGATGAACAATTTCCACGTAAGATCTTCTTTGTCTTTTCTGTTTTCACGTCCCAATGAATGGCCAAGCTAGAAACACTGTTTTGCACAGATTTGTCTAGCAACTAGTTTGACAGATTAGTGCACTGCTGTAGTCTATTGTATGGGGAAGAGATGGAAGACATACAACTCAGACAGGAAGAAGTTAGCTATTGCCAGGTTGGATAGTTTTTTTTTTTAAATTTAGAAAGAATGTTTAATTTTTTTGATTGTACATGTTTCAACTGATGTAGCCAACAATAGGGGAGTCTGTGGAGCAGTTTATCACTAGTTGGAACATTCAAATGAGACAGATACAATCCATGATCATATTATCATAGGCATTCACAACGGTAGCTACGTACACTCTCATAATGCCTGAACAATTTGAACAAAAACTTGTCAGATGTGAGGCAGTCCAAGAACACCAAGTGATTTGCGACATCAGAAATGATTATTGACTATGTAGGCTCTAGAAAGGAAAACAAAAAATTACCATTAAGACGATGTCATTTCAAACTAGTGCTAAGGAGCACAATGACAAGTGGCAAGAAGGAATTTCATGCCCTTCCAGAGAAGCTATATGTTGTAACTGCAAAAGAGGAATTTAAAAGTTTTGGGCTGCTCTAGAACCCAATGTAATATTGACAGGCATCTTTCTTCTCGAAGTGCGGCTCTGCTACAAATACCACAATACAGAGGTCATCCTCACTAGTATACAAGTAAAAGCTGACACAGACAGTTGTAGTAACACTGTAGCATACCATACTAAAACCACAAGACATATGCCATTAAAGTTTTGCGCGAAGAACCCAAATCCCCACGACAAAAGTTACTTACTTTAGTGGGTGTCTTCTTTAATAAAAACAGTCTTTATTGCAAGGAGCACTTGTGACAACTATTTTAATTATATAATTATGGAATTGTTAAGCATGCATAACAATAGAATAAAACAATTAGTTAATTCAGGTGGCCATGGAAAGTGGGACAATGGGAGTGGTGGGGAGAGGTGAATACAGAACTGCTTGTGGTCAGGAAGGAGTGGGAATTGGTAGTTACTGGAAGCATAGTATATATGTTTCAGTGGGTGAGGTGTAATTCAGAAATGGCAGAGGAGGCGGCATACAGTATTACAATAATGTCTGGCAAGGAACACTCAATTACTAGAGAATTTGGTTGAGTTAATTGTTGTTGAAGATCTTGCAGGTGTGCTAATTGAATCGGCTGAGCTGGGATGACAGGAAATGGTTGGTAATGTGCAGAGTAAACTGTCAAACCAAAGTTAAGTTAATGGGGAATCTAGATCAAAAATGGTACATAACTGTTATTGGCTTGGCTGATGATAAATAGGAGATGTCACTGGATGGTGAACATGACAACTAGAGTGCCCCACATCCATCAGGTGGAGTTCTAGAACATTTTCAGCGACCTTTAAGGGTACTGACCAATGTAACCAAATTATGTCCCAGAAGCAATGACCTCATCAAGAATATTCTAAATCAGTCTGTCCTCTTTTCTCCTTCACAGCAACTCCTTGGGATGTAGAAGTCAGTTGTGAACTGTCCAGCCATGACAAGGATCCACATCTTCAGGGTCCAAAGGATCGTAGTGAGGAAACTTATTGTGGACAGAAACTGCAATATCAATATTTTCAGACATTGCCGTAGAAGCATTGTCCATGTGGAAGACAGATGTGGCCACCAACTCAGATGATATAAAGAGACTCCCTGTCCCCTACATAGTTATTCACAAAAATCTGTTCACTCTCACTAGCGCTGGCCTGACTGTTACCTCCCAGGGTTCTGCCCAAACTGGATGGCAGTGGTTCAAAGTGACCAGTACCTCTGAAAACTGACCAGTACCCTTCTAAATCCGACCAGTACAATTCTTACACACATCACTGATACACATGCAATATACCCTAATATAACACACAGCATAATTATCAGTTCATGTTAACTTTAGGCCACCACTCAGGAATTTGTGGGCAGAACCCTGACCTCCCTCAACAATATCTTGGGGCAAATCCTCTAAGCAACTATCCTTCCCAGCAACAAATCATCTTCATAGTGAGAATGCATAAAGAGCCCAAAAATCAGTGCTGGTCACTCTAAAGCGTTAATAATAGTAATAACTAGTGTAAAAATAATTTTAAAAATTAAAACAAGGGAATAGAGATCGCTGAAAAAAGTAAAGAAACAAGAGTCAAACAAGCCAGCATGTTAAACACACAGAGATCTCTATTTATTAGACTCAATGGATATGATAGAAACTTAGGAAAAAACAGTAGTTTCTCCATAAATCAGGGGCAGATAAGTACTGAGAATGTTTCTATATAAATGTTTATTTGAGTCCAAATAGAGATCTCTGTGTGTTTAACATGCTGGCTTGTTTGACTCTTGCTTCTTACTTTTTTCAGTGACCTCTATTCCCTTGTTTTAATTTTTAAAATTATTTTTACACTAGTTTGTTTGCTTTTTATAATGGATAGCTAACATGATAATAAGAGGCACTGGTAGTGCACGACATTATTCAGTATCAAGTCAGTCATCATGTACATTAGATATTAAAAGTTAGCTAATACTATCGGTGTTAACCACCAATGTAGTGATTGATTCTTTACTATTAAATGTATACTTTGTACTACACAGCTTTGACATATCCAACTTTTGGCACGTATAGCATGCTGTGGTTAGCAGTAGTATGGCTTCAGTTAGGTGGTCACTGTAAGTCAAGTACCCAGTGGTTCACAACAACATTGCTGCTCTGGTATGAACTTAATACACTGTGGTTAATAAAATGTAGGAAATGATAAGGTTTCCAAATGAGCATGTTAATGTGAATAGATTGGATACTTATTAACACATAATTTATTAACATAAAAGTTACCCTTGCAGAAACTAAGTCAGAAGATCAATGACAAAGTGAACCTACAGGAAGCAAATTTGCATGAAAGTGGATTGTAATATGCATTTAAAGTAGGTCATGGACGTGAAGTAAGACATAGGAAGGAAAGTTATGTAGTTTTATCCCCAAAAAGTACTTACATTTTGCTCTAGCCCTGTGGGAAAAAATAATAAGAATATGAACAAAATGGCAGATTTTAGTTCTTTAAAAAGGTACTTTTATCAACCTCATCTTTACTAGTGGACATAAACTTATTCCAAATTAATTTCTAAGGCTTCTTTTGAGGTGGAAAAGATTTCTAAAGTGGTGTTTAGTTGAGTGTTCTATTAGGATTTTGGAAAAACATAGGCGATATCTATTATGAACCACTACTGTAGTTCATGATAAAATGTAACATCATTAATTTTACTGATATAATTGAACACTCAGTTGTTCAAAACGATATTGGAAAGTCCCTTGCCTGTAGACAAACCATTTTGCATGGTGGGAAAATCCAAGCAATGGATCAAAGGATCACAATGTTTGAAGGTGTCCAAACACCATAACTAAGGGAAAACTCGCCTCCTGCTGCCTGTAGCAACTCCTTGTGCCAAGCATCTTTCTCCATTCGCCCCTAATAGCTGTAAAGCCAGGGAGTGGTAGCTGAATGAGTCAGAACTCCCAGAATGGAGAACACTTCTTACTGAAACATCTGAATGATCATACTATTGCATAAGTGCTAATCACAGGATGCAATAGGAATGTTTGTAGCATGACATATGGCTTCATTTGCAATTGCTTCCAAGCCATGGCTTCTACCTTAAATGCTGTGATGACATGTGAATAAGTGACAATATAACTCCACCAAGTTACCATTATGACAAAAGGAAACCAACAGTGTAACATTTCACATAATTGCCCTGACCACCAGGTGCTATCATGATGTCACCCTGCATGTGGTTGGTTAAGGCGAAAAAAAAAATCATTGACTGCCTTTTTGTGGTAATTAAACTGGTCACCTAACTGGCAAATACAACCATGTGGGTGCAACTACATTCACAGGAAGCCCTGCCAATACACATTGAAAAGCTTTGCTGTATCTCAAGTGTCAACTATAACATCATGCTTAAAGAGGAGTGTAATGAACAAAGGCATCAAAGATGCTTTGCTCTGATGCAAACTAAAATAACTTTGAGATTTTCTAATAGAGCATTCAATAATGACCTCCATTTGCTATCCTGTAAACTGTCATTCATACATTGTAGCATTATGAACTCTTGATTGTAGCTACTTCATATGACTAGATATAAGTTGCTTACCAAATTTTGTAGCGGTAGAAACATGTGCTGTTAAATGAACCTTTAGACTTTGTGATCGATTATATTCTGCAAGTATTGCATCAAAAGGATTTCTAACAATGTAAATGATTACGTGTTTATACAACCACTGTAGTGCAGTTGGATAAGTATAATGTATCTTAACAGCAATGACATTATCAGTAAACACTCCTTCTCCAATCATGCCACCTGAAATGATGTAACTATCATCACAATCTTGATATGCACCAGTATAAATTCCAGTAGTGGTCTCTATTAGTTGCCTTACCTATGAGTTACCTGATCCAGGGAAGCTGAGTAATGCAGCAGCTTTACCAGTTTGTTGAAAACTCATACTCTTACAAGTCTGGAAATGTTTAGGCATAACCACTTTTCCTTCATTAGTTATGTTTGACCTTCTTGCCAATTCTCGACCAGCACAAATTAAAAATTGACTATTGAAATTCGGAGAAAGGTTTGGTACGTCAAAAGCAGTAATAATACTTTCTATTTGTGAATTAGAAAATTTACTCATAACTCCCTTGTAAAATGTTGATATTTTATAATCACTACGCTTTTTAAAAAATTCAGTAAGTGCAAATTTTGATCCACCTAGACTGGTACTAGCTGTCAGAGCAGTCTTGGGTGTTAATGGCGTAGTTTGTTTTGTTGTGCCACTCATGGGTGTTGCGGGTGTAGTTTGCGGTTTGGTCATGTCACTGTTCTCGTAGGGTGTTACGGGTGTAGCTTGTTTTGTCACATTATTCTTGGGTATTATGGGTGTAACTTGCTTTGTCACGGGTGTTACGGGTATAACTTGCTTTGTCACATCACTCTTGGGTGTCACGGGTGTAGCTTGCTTTGTCACACCACTCTTGGGTGTCACGGGTGTAGCTTGCTTTGTCACATCACTCTTGGGTGTCACGGGTGTAGCTTGCTTTGTCACATCACTCTTGGGTGTTACGGGTGTAGCTTGCTTTGTCACATGACTCTTGGGTGTTACGGGTGTAACTTGCTTTGTCACATCACTCTTGGGTGTCACCGGTGTAGCTTGCTTTGTCACATCACTCTTGGGCGTTACGGGTGTAACTTGCTTTGTCACACCACTCTTGGGTGTCACGGGTGTAGCTTGCTTTGTCACATCACTCTTGGGTGTCACGGGTGTAGCTTGCTTTGTCACATCACTCTTGGGTGTTATGGGTGTAACTTGCTTTGTCACATCACTCTTGGGTGTTATGGGTGTAACTTGCTTTGTCACATCACTCTTGGGTGTCACGGGTGTAGCTTGCTTTGTCACATCACTCTTGGGTGTTACGGGTGTAACTTGCTTTGTCACATCACTTTTGGGTGTTACGGGTGTAACTTGCTTTGTCACATCACTCTTGGGTGTTACGGGTGTAACTTGCTTTGTCACATCACTCTTGGGTGTTACGGGTGTAACTTGCTTTGTCACATCACTCTTGGGTGTTACGGGTGTAACTTGCTTTGTCACATCACTCTTGGGTGTCACGGGTGTAGCTTGCTTTGTCACATCACTCTTGGGTGTTACGGGTGTAACTTGCTTTGTCACATCACTCTTGGGTGTTACGGGTGTAACTTGCTTTGTCACATCACTCTTGGGTGTCACGGGTGTAGCTTGCTTTGTCACATCACTCTTGGGTGTTACGGGTGTAGCTTGCTTTGTCACATCACTCTTGGGTGTTACGGGTGTAACTTGCTTTGTCACATCACTCTTGGGTGTCACCGGTGTAGCTTGCTTTGTCACATCACTCTTGGGTGTTACGGGTGTAACTTGCTTTGTCACACCACTCTTGGGTGTCACGGGTGTAGCTTGCTTTGTCACATCACTCTTGGGTGTCACGGGTGTAGCTTGCTTTGTCACATCACTCTTGGGTGTTATGGGTGTAACTTGCTTTGTCACATCACTCTTGGGTGTTATGGGTGTAACTTGCTTTGTCACATCACTCTTGGGTGTCACGGGTGTAGCTTGCTTTGTCACATCACTCTTGGGTGTTACGGGTGTAACTTGCTTTGTCACATCACTTTTGGGTGTTACGGGTGTAACTTGCTTTGTCACATCACTCTTGGGTGTTATGGGTGTAACTTGCTTTGTCACATCACTCTTGGGTGTCACGGGTGTAGCTTGCTTTGTCACATCACTCTTGGATGTTACGGGTGTAACTTGCTTTGTCACATCACTCTTGGGTGTTACGGGTGTAACTTGCTTTGTCACATCACTCTTGGGTGTCACGGGTGTAGCTTGCTTTGTCACATCACTCTTGGGTGTTACGGGTGTAACTTGCTTTGTCACATCACTCTTGGGTGTTATGGGTGTAACTTGCTTTGTCACATCACTCTTGGGTGTTATGGATGTAGCTTGCTTTGTCACATCACTCTTGGGTGTTACGGGTGTAACTTGCTTTGTCACACCACTCTTGGGTGTTACGGGTGTAACTTGCTTTGTCATATCACTCTTGGGTGTTACGGGTGTAACTTGCTTTGTCACATCACTCTTGGGTGTTATGGGTGTAACTTGCTTTGTCACATCACTCTTGGGTGTCACGGGTGTAACTTGCTTTGTCACATCGCTCTTGGGTTTTACAGGTGTAACTTGCTTTATCACATCATTCTTGGGTGCTATGGGTGTAGCTTGGGGTTTGGTCATGTCACCGCTCTCGTTGGGTGTTACGGGTATAGCTTGCGTCGTCACATCACTCTTACTTAGGTGCTACGGGTGAAATTTTCTTTGTCATGTCACCTTTGGGTGTTAGTTCAGTTGCGGGTATTAATTTCGCTGTGCTCACGTCACTCTTGGGTTTTTGTGCTGTCATTTCAATTCGCTCAACACTGACCTCATTGTTAGATAGATAGAGGAATACACAGGCTGATGAAATACACAACACAGTCATTGAATATGAGCAGATCATTGTCGATCTTGCAATATGTTGACAGATTAAACCACCTAAACTTACCATCTCTCAGATATCGACGTCGTAGAGGGGACTTAATTTACACATACAGACTATTTCATAACATGCTGGACATGGATAGCTCATCTTTATTTACCCTTCGATCATCTTCTATAACAAGAGGTCATGATTTAAAGATCTATAAACCACACGCTACCTGCTTGCCACGCCGTCACTTTTATTCAGTAAGAATTATAAATGATTGGAATGGACTCCCATATGACTCAGTTAATGTTCATTCAACCAATTTGTTTAAGACACACCTAGATAGATTTTATTATGATTACCAGTATGATATTGTATAGTTATTTTTGTAGTAGTTTGATTGTATAGATCAGGTTTTTACAGGCTTTGCCTCCTTACCTGTACCCCCAATAATAATTTTCGTCCCATTTTGCCGTTTTCAGTACACCGTCTTTGATAGCTTAGACTATATTATTATTATTATTATTATTATTATTGCTTTATGGTGTAAACACACCAAAGGTCTGTTGGTAGCATGTACCAACAGCCGCGAAAGTACATTACATTACATTACTTATTTACCTACTTACTTACTTACTTATATACACACATACATACAGATTCTACAAGTAGTTCAGGTTTGAGGAGGGTGGAGGTGACTGGTGGCATCTTGAGCAAGGACAGAGATAGTGTAATGAGCAATTGTTGTTATCTTCAAAGTTAGTTCTAAAATGATCCCAGAGAAAAGTTTTCAGTTTTGATTTTAGCAGAGGAAACGTTAGATCCAAGTTAAGGATAGGCATGGCATTCCAGAGAATTGGTAATCTATGGAAATAAGAATGTCTAGATACGTTATTTAAATGATGAGGGATGATCAATTTGTTGCTGGTGCCGGATCTAGTATTAGCTGAGCTGAAGTTGATATGATCATGAATATTGAACTGTTTAGTTTGTACCTTGATTGATTTGATTGCAAATAATATATCTTGTAACTCGAACAGGTACATCAGAGGAAGGATCCTTAGTTTTACTAGACGGGTTTTGTAACTACTGGTGTAATCATTTAATAGATACTTAGTGGCACGGCGCTGGATTTGCTCAAGAGTTAAAATGTCTTTCATCAGGTGTGGACGCCATAGTTGGGTGCAATAGAGCAGCTGAGATCGAACCATTGAAATATATAATGTGACCAATGTAGAAGTAGAATGGGTAGAAGCAATAGTACGACGTATTAGTCCCAATACCTTATATGCACGAGCAGAGATTGATTTGTAGTGTTTGTCCCAACTTAGATTCTCAGATAATATGAGCCCTAAGTCCTTGTGTGAGTCATTATGTGGTATAGTAATATCCGAAATGGTGTAGGTGGTTTCTAACTTGCATTTAAATGATAAATGTACGAATTTTTTTAGATTAAAATTCAGATCTGTCTCTCTGGACCAAGTAAATAAAGCGATGATATCTTCTTGCAGAGTGTTGTAGTCAGATATAGTACAGATGTGCATGAAACACTTGGTATCATCAGCAAATTTTAGGAGTTGGCTTTGGTGTATATATGATGTCATGTCATTTATATAAATTAGAAATAGCACGGGGCCAAGTATGCTGCCCTGGGGCACACCTGAGAGAACTGGCAGTAAATCGGAGTAACAGTTGTTGATGCAAACACGTTGATATCGATCAGTCAGATATTCCCGGAACCAAGCCCAGAGTGTACCAGTTATTCCAGCAGACCAAAGCTAGTTGAGCAAGATGGCATGAGATACGGTATCAAAGGCTTTACTGATATCGAAGTACACCACATCAGTTTGTGAGGGGCTGTTAATTATGTAGTCTAGGAAAATTAGCATTTGTTGTAAGGTTGAACAGTTTTTAGTGAAACCAAACTGAGAACAACTAATATATTTACTAATGTGAGTGATAATTTTGTTGTAGATTAGTCTTTCAAGAACTTTAGCTAGATGTGTTGGATAGGAGCGAGATGGGACGATAATTTCTTACAGAACAATGGTCGCCAGCTTTGAAGATGGGTATTACTTTGTGAATTTTCCAGCTAGAAGGTAAGGTGGCATGACGTAGTGACATGGAAAACAGATGATGTAGTGGCTCACACAGAGGTCCAGCACAGCTGTGAAGTACTTTAGGAGCAATTCTGTCAATGCCGCAAGATTTCTCAACATCTAATGAAATGAGAGCTTCGAAAACATCAGTGACCTATATAGCCTATAGCTAGCGCTACTCACTGAATTAGTATACGTAGCTACCTCAGCGTCATATAGCTAGCTGTAAGATCGTAATCTGTTGAAATGACTCGCTAATCCCACATAACCTCATGAAATATGTGTTAATGAATGAATCCTTGCCGGGTGAGTTCCATTATTGTCTGGTGCGGCCGCCCCTTCAACTTCATCGAAGGTACTGTAGCTAGCTCAATGCGGTAGCACTGAGTACGATATGGAAAGGTAGCTAGCTATCATATATAATCGGCGGTGGAAAGGGTGTGTGTGTGTGTGTGTGTGTGTGGGGGGGGGGGGGGGGGGGAGTGGGAAGGGAGGCTGAAAACCGCGTAAAAGCGTAAAAGGTTTTTTTGATTTTTTTAAAATTTTTTTATTCCGGCCCTAATGGCACTCCCATCCTCCCCGATCTCTAGCTAGAAGTTAAACCTAATTTAATTTATAAATGACAAAAAGCAGAAAAAAGAAAAAGCAGCTAAACCTACAGAGCCTACACAGGCCTACAAAAACACCGCATGGACCGCCAGCATACACACAGCAAAACCCCCGGACAGGGGCCTTAACAAGAAAGCCCTGCAGTCTACTGGCCAAACTGCAGGGGGTGGGAGCATGAAACAGAGTTCAACTCCCACAAAGGACTGCCAGGCAACAGGCTAAATAGGTGTAAAAATGTCCGGGAATTGTGGCGCCGCAGACAAACAGAGAGTTGCTCTAGCAGATGGCGGTATGCTAGGCCACGAGAAATGCCACTTCTGGTGGTTGTTCTCAAAGCAATATCCTGCAAGACAGGACGACTAGCAGCAGACCACAAACCCAAGGACTCAACCACCAGGGGGACAAAAACACCTCCAGCAGCCTGTACAAGCTCATCATGGTGAGCATCCTTATCTTCTTCTCCCTTAGCAGCAGCCACACCTGCTGAAACTGCAGACCGACCCAACAGAGATTCTTGTAATGGACAACGTACAGTAACATCGAAGTACGCAGGCTTCCCATGCACAAAGTCAGGGTGAAAAACATCACCTGGGCGATCCAATCGGGAACCAGCACACCGTTGCTCTTTACGGCAACCAGTGTTGTCCTGAAGTAAAGCATGATATATCACATCACATAAAGCATCGTGCCTACGTATACGCATGGGTCCTTGTCCACAGCCAAGCAGATGATCACCAAATTGATCAACAACACTACCACATGGGCAGCGAACTGGAGAAGTGGCAGAAAAGCGTAAAAGGTCGATCAGCACGCGGATCAAATAGCCGGCTGTCACAGCTTTATAAAAACGTTTCCTAAATCTATAAGCGAGAAAAAATTTTATTAATTTTTATTTATCAATTAATTTTTATGTCATTGCATGTATACTCCTCAGGTAACCCGCATTTAGCTAATTACAAGTGTAAAGAAAATAAGTATGAGTGTAGGGGTGTTAAGGGAGGTCATCTACATCTGCATCTATAGCTATTATTATTTTTAATTTATTTATTATTATTATTGATTAGCAAAACCAAGAGTTAATAATAGTGGAGGGGAGAGTGTCTAACGCTGTATAGGGCTGCATAAAATGAGCGCGTGGGAGCTAAAGGGCTTCACCACGGATAATCTCGTGTTTAGTCGCATTCTCTACACTTGACAACTAGAACCAATCGTCACTTTTGTCAGGTCACATCAACGATGCTGCACAAGTTCATGAACACTAGAACGATATTTGGGAAGTGCTGATAGTGGTATTTGGTTCCAACATGGCAGACCAGGTAACACCGCATCGCGTCTTCGAACGACGGTCGAGGTTAAGCAACGTTTCAACTTCCGATCATGATGCTAGCTCTGAAACGGCTGAAGAATTTTGTGAGCAAGCAGAAGAATTGCTAGCGTCAGGTTCACAAGTGATGTCCAGTAGCGTGCTTCAATTAGACGCTATCTGTAAAACTGGAGAACAGCGTTTTAAAGGATTGGTATTTGCTCTCGGACATACTGGAATGGAAGGAACTTAAACACTTACTATAACACAACGTGAGCTTCACTGTCACCCTCCATTTGGTTACACTTCAAGGATGCATATTGTACTATCGATACACTCTTTTCTGAATGAGTATTGCGCCGGCCGCGTAACCATAATTGAATGCGTTAACACGTCGCTTGTTAAGATTGCTGAAGCCCTTTAGCTCACACGCGCTCATCTTATACAGCCCTATAGAGCGTTAGACACTCTCCCCTCCACTATTATTAACTCTTGGCAAAACCCATTGGGTAAATCGCTAATGTACAAAAACAAAATTTTAGTGTCTGCATTTTGCAAACGGTTCTTGAAAGTAAGTAAGTCTATATTGTCAAGATCTTCCATATCTAAATTGTTCCAGTCTGGTATTGATCTTGGTAAGAAAGAGTTACTATATCGATTTGTTCTGGCATACAACTGTAATAGCTTCAAGGTATGGTTTGCCCTGGTACTTGTTGCAGGAGATAACACTGGCAGATACTGATTTGGAACATAAATTAATTTGTTTACAAATTTAAACAACAGCATCAGACGTGCCTGTTTCCTACAATCTTCCAGTGTTGGCCATTTTAATTCCACTAACATTTCAGTTATGCTGTCCCTATGATTCCTTCTCCAAGGTCTATTTAACACGAAACGTGCAGCACGATGTTGTATCATCTCTAACTTGTGAATGAGTGATTGTTGATGTGGATCCCAGATAGAAGAGCAGTATTCAATAGATGGCAAGACGATCTGCTTATATGCACGTTCTTTTAAGTGAGGTGGACAATGGTGGAGAGTTCTTCGCAAAAATTCCAGTAGACGATTTGCTTTATTGCACACTGAATTATTGTGAGGGGTCTATGACAACTTGTTATCTAAAAGTACTCCCAAATAGTGATGTCTCTCAACAACTTCTAAGGGGATTTTGTACATTGTATAGGAGAACTCACTAGCAGAATGTAGTGTAGATATCTGCATGATGCAACATTTTGAAACATTAAATTCCATTTGCCAAATATCAGCCCATAATGATAATATGTCAAGATCACTTTGGAGTATCTTATGATCTTCGGGTGAGTAGATGGGACGATAAACTAAACAATCATCTACAAAAACTCTCAACTGACTGTGGATGTTAGTTACAATATCATTTATATATATCAGAAACAACACTGGACCGAGCACTGATCCTTGTGGTACACCTGATGTTACACTGCAAGGCGAAGACTGCCTACCATCAATGATTACTTTTTGTGTACAATTTGTAAGAAACGATTGTAGCCACTGTAACAATTCACCTCTTATACCATAGAAATTCAGCTTGTGAGCTAGCCTAGCATGGGAAACTTTATCAAAAGCTTTTGCAAAGTCTAAGATAGCCACACCAACCTGAACTTTGTTATCAACTGCTCTGGCAAAATCATCAACTGCAAGAAATAGCTGGGCTTCACATGATCGCTTTGATCTAAATCCATATTGTACATCAGTTAATATGTTGTTTGACTCGAGGTGTTTCATTATTTGACTAACTAAAATGTGTTCTAATGTTTTACAGACCAAAGATGTAAGAGACACTGGGCGATAGTTTCTGAGATCAGTCTTATCACCCTTCTTGTATATTGGGGTTACATTAGCTTGTTTCCAGGAGTCAGGCACAGTGCCAATTCTTAATGATTGATTGAAGAGATGTGTCAGTAGAGGAGCTATTTCAGAAGCAACTTGTTTTAAAAATGCAGCATGTATGTTGTCAGGACCTGGGGATTTAGTTGTATCGCACTCAGCAAGAAGGTTTCTCACACCATTTAGTGTAATGTGAATGTCTGGGATGGATGGATGGATAGGGAGAATTACCCTTATCTGGAATACAACTAGTGTCCTCGGAGGTAAATACAGATTTAAACTGGTTGTTGAGGATCTCTGCTTTCTCTAGTGGGTCAGTAATTATATTCTCTGCTTGGTCCTTTAAGGCGCCAATTTCGATATTGTCTTGACGTTTACTTTTAATATAATGCCAAAAAACGTTTCATTTTGTTATTACCAGATTCAGGGTTTGAAATATTAGATAGATACTGTTTGTGCTGCTGACGCGTCATACATTTAGTTTGATGTTGTAGTCTTTTATATTCATCCCAATCCTCTGTACGTTGGTATTTCTTTGCACGATTAAGTTCGCTGTTTCTTCTTGATCAGTCGTTTTATTGCAGCATTCATCCAGGGTAGGTGGAACTTACTACCAATAGTTTTCTTGGGTACCATCCAGGGGCGGATCCAGAGTTTGGAAAGAGGGGGGGCACAGTTGAAGACCAAAAAAAAAAAAAAAAAAAAAAAAAAGGTCACAACAATAATAGCTAGTGATCCTTTACCAAATATATCATGTCTGTTATGTGAAATAAAATCCTATTTATAGCTTCATGGGTAAGCTACACTGCCTCATGAACATTGTGACTGCTTTATTAGAGTAACTGACTGCTCTATTGGAGTATCTCGATCTTGTATGCAATTTCTTGAAGGGGGGGGGGGGGGGGGGGGCATTTGCCCCAAATGCCCCATCCTGGATCCGCCATTGCCATCTCTTGTATTAGTTGTGAGCATTGCTCATAAATATATTCCCAATTTTCGTTCACACTTCTCTGGGTGGTAGAGTTTAGTTCAAAATATCTCTCATAGATGTCTAACATTCTTTCTCGTATAAGGTCCCAGTTTGCTTCATGATATAGGAAGATTTCTCTAGGAGGTTTCTTTACTAATTTAACCTGAGTGGAGATATCCACTACAACTGCATTATGGTCGCTGATGCCAGGGGTAGTTTGGCATACTAGTGGAAATTTGATTCCCACTTCAGTCATAGAAGTAGGGATCATTTGACCTCCCTTCTTTCATTGCTTTTTATATCTATCCTTACTCAAATGTAAAATTTTAATTTGTCCCTATACACTTGTTCGTTAAGTTTATTAATAAGCTAACAAAGGAAAAAATGGTGCCAGACACATTATAAAAATTAGCTGCACAACTGAACATGCACCCTGAGTCGGGAATTAGTAAAACGCGGAATACGGAATAACGGAATTGCGGAATAACGAAATAAGCAAAACTTATCTTTTGCAGATTGTACAAATAGTTATATGCTCTATAGTAATTATACTTTATTTACCTTGTCACAGCTCTGCATGGCGCACCACGGCGATGGATAGAACAGCAGCTGGCGAGCATTAAATGGGACGAGCACACAACCAATCACCCTAGAACGATCTACCTTCGCTAACTTCACTTACCTACACTCTTGATTCAAACCTGAAGAGTTTTGAAATCCATTTAAAGACACACAACCATGCACTGGGCTTCCCAACTGAACTCTAGTGTGACTCTAAAACATTCGGTCGTATGCACATGAAGGGCAGCTAGTTTAACCTAAGAATATATATATATATATATATATATATTTGTTAATGTACAAACTCAATCATGAGTATATTCGTACATATATATGTAGTTAGCTACTTATTTACAAATTTATATAATTGTTAAATAAATCAAGAGATGGAGCTTGGATAATATGATCATCTAGTTGGTTCCATAATTTTATTGTAAAAGGAAAGAAGGAGTTCATATGAGCATCTACCCTTGTTGGCAACTGCAGAAATCTTTGATGGTGACCTCTAGTTGTGGTGTTGCTTGGTCTAAACTGTTGGTGCACATTAATATCTACCATGTCATTAATTATTTTATACATTAGTGAGGCTCTCAAATTATTTCTTCGCTTCTCCAATGTGTGCCATTGTAAACTGTTCAACATTTCAATAGAACTAGATCTTGGCGTTTTGTAGCTATATCAACTAAGGAGTATAGATAAGTAAGTTTAGCAAAGGTAGATCGTTCTAGGGTGATTGGTTGTGTGCTCACTCGTCCCATTTAATGCTCGCCCAGTTGCTGTTTAGCTATCCATCGCTGTGGCGTGCCATGCAGAGCTGTTGCAAGGTGTAAATAAAGTATGATTGCTATAGAGCATGTAACTATTTGTACAATCTGCAAAAGATTAGTTTTGCTTATTTCGTTATTCCTCAATTCCGTATTCCGCGTTTTACTATTCTGAGTCTCGGGAGCCTGTATTCCGCGGAATACGGAATAGCGGAATAACAGAATTACGGAATAAGCGATAATTACATTCTAAATATTTTGGTATTGTTTATAGCCTCTATAACGTTTTAATGTACATTCCTCACTTCGTAGAGAACACAATCAGGATGGCACCGATCCTCGGGGCGATCTTTATAAAGATATGTACAAAGATATTCACCCGGCTCTAGAACAATCTAACTAAGCTAAACTACAATCAAATACACTTCACCACACAATCGTTAGAAAGCTAGAAGTTTTTTGTGCCATACCAGTTGTCACACACGAATAACTGCCGGAATTTATTAGAGTTATATACGAAGTGTTAGAGCCGAGGTTGGAGCTGTTAGTAGCTGAAAGCGGTATTATTTAAAAAAAAAATTATATTCATTTAGAAAAAAAATTTTTTTGAAGCGGTATTATTCTCCGAAACACTTTAGGAAATGTTAACAGAGTTATAAGAAAGGTCAGATTATTCCATGCATGCAGGGTAGCTACCTAGGGGGTGGATTGTTTTGTCCTAAACTATTTGGCCAGTTAGCTAGCTAGCTGCTCGTGTGTGACAGCTGGTATGAGCAAGTATAGCACAAAGAACTTCTATAGTTTTCTAGCGATTATGTATAGTGAAGTGTATTTAACAGTAGTTTAGCTTAGTTAGATTGTTCTAGAGTGAATATCTTTGTACTATGTAAAGATCGCCTCGAGGATCGGTGCCATCGTGATTGTGTTCTCTACGAGGTGAGGAATGTATATTAAAACGTTATAGAGGCTATAAACAATAACAAAATATTTAGAATGTGATTTTCGCTCATTCCGTAATTCTGCTATTCCGCTATTCCGTATTCCGCGGAATACAGCCTCCCATTATTGAAAAAAGGAAAGTGGTTATTCTGCCTCATTTTCAGCTATGTTCCACCTACTATGCAATGCTAAAAACAAAATAACAGTGCCATTGCAATCAATCCAGTCACTACAGTATTACAGGTGATTCTTGTGATAGCCATGCAGCTATGATACAACAATGTACAACACCTATCAAAGGCCCATACCGAGAAGGTGAGGCAAACCTGACTATTCTAATAGAATTGAATGTAATTGACTGCTTTATTAGAGTACCTCAATCTTTTACATACAAATTTATTCCAATACAGGTTACCGAGGAAACTGCCTCATGTACCTATGCCACTGCCTATGTGGAGAAAATGGGGTACAGAGGAAGTCAAAGGTATGTCCATGTTGCACGCTGCTGCACCTGGTTGGCAAAAAGTATGTCCTGGTCCGAAGCAATGTTGAACAGTGAAACAATCAAGCCCATAACTGTTAGCCATTAAGTAATGCTTGACTGGAGGCATCAATTAGGCAGTCTGTCAGTTACGTAAAGTGCTAATAACAAATACTTTAGGTTTAAGGAAGAAAACCCATCCCTCCTGGAGGAAGACTGAGTGTGGCCCCAACTAGACATTGGGTGACCTGCAGTTCGAATCCTGGGGCTGGAGGGATTTTTTTTCCTTACTTTGGCCCCTTTTCTGTTACACCTTATCAGTCAGTAAGTCAAGTCATTAGGTCTAAGTCCCTGAAATTAGGTTAGGTAATCGTAAGGCTGTAGCACATGTTGCTGTCAGACCTTCAGTGCTGGTCACTGTAAAGTGCTAATAATAATAATAATAATAATAAATAATAATAATACAGAGATTCGGTTAAATAACTGATTAAATTTTATAAGGGTTGCTCTGAAGGCAATTTTGTATGGGCTTGATCACATCTTATGCCTAACCAATGCCACCAAACTGATGTGAAGGAACAATGAGGTTGAACAGGAAAGCCCAAACTCCATGTGCTATTGTACTGTATGATATTAAGGTCACTTGTCTAAACTGGCCAACCAAATATGAAAATCATTAATGTATGTGTTGAAATGAAAGTATTAAAAGTACTTCAGGAATTTCTCAAACATGAACAGATAGTAGTCCTGAGAAAGCATCATACGTATTTTGTTATTTGCCCCAAAATATACTAACTTCCTATAAAACTGTGCCATATAGCACTACTTTGAGCATGTCACTTATAGCTAATAATATTATTGTGTTGATATTTACATGGTGATTTTACTAGATGAAAACTATGATTGTCCCTGCATTTTTGTTTATGTGAAATTCTTCCATTAATTTCTTAAATTTCTCTAAGTGTGCAGTAATAACTAGTTACAATGTACTGTACTTGAAATTCACAAATCACAAGAACAATTTGTTTCCTGAGATGTATGCATAACATGTGGTCTGTGTACATGTCTAAGCAGCCTCAGTTAGCCATCCTAATTTTCCTTATTACAACATTCATTCATCAGATAGCTATGCATTGAGATTTTTGGAAAAGCGTTTCCACAAGATGGACAAATATGTGACTGAATTGTGGAAAATCATCCTTATGGTCACGCCTGAAACAATTAGAATTTTTGAAAGTAGCATGATGCTGTTACTAGCAGAAAGCACTTTTCAAATATTTCTAAAAAAATTCTTGTAATTCAGGGTATCTATGGTTTATTCTATGCTTAACTGGGTAGGAATTTAACTTCTAATGCTGTGTTTCAGAGCTAAATATTTAATGTGTCAAATGCACCCATAAGGGTGATTTTTCAAAATTCGGTCACATATAGGAAAGTAATAATATACTGTACTTATTTAGTTTATATATTTCTAAGGCTTTACAGCACAAATGCTGAAGGTCTGTAGGACACCTGGTCCTACAGCCTGTTTAGAGTTGTATTATAAGGATATGATCTACATTGTCTGAAAAAAATATTAGATCATTCCTTTATAGTAGTTCGGGTATACGGTAGCTAACCCTATTGGTTATAAGAAATGTTGCTTATGTGAAACTACACCATAATTATGAGTCTAATGTTCCAGGTGGCATGGAGGGTTTTCTGAAACCCACCCCTGGCATAAGCAGTTTGTGTTTGAGAGTTATTATTGTTCAAGTGTGTGCATGAACTTATGAATGTTTGCACAGTAGCGGCAAGAATTCATGATATAATTATATGGGTCTTCAATCTTGGTAATGGTACTTTGGTAATTGCGCTTGTCAACATAAAATGTAATCACATCCCCAAAAAAGTTTCATTTCATGTCTTTTTACAAGTATATGATAGTGTCCACATTAGGATTCTGTTGTATGACATTAGTGTGTGTGATGATGGGAACAAGAATACAGTGTACAAGCCTAAATTAGATATTCGATTTCTTTTATTATAGAGTGCAATCATCAACCAATTACAAAAGCGGCACCTGCATTATTGTCAGCCCTTAATTTACCACTGGAGTCAGTGGTGGATTAAAGGAGGGAATGTGTCCCCTTCCCTCCCTCCCAAAAAATAATATGATTAAAAAAATGTTGAGATGCCCTAATAGAGCAGCCAGTAAAATACTCTGCTGGAACAGTCACGGCACATAACTCTATTGACTATTGAGAGTCTGCAGTTGCTGAATATGAAAACTAGCATCTGCAACACTATCCCATGCATGGGAACACTTAGCCTGATGAAAATATTTTGCAAAAGAAATGTATGGTTTATCATTCTTAGGTGTATATAATTTAGTTAGCTGAACTACTCATGACTGTCACTTGTCCCTATACAATTCTTCATCAATGCAGTACATTTAGAAAGCAGTATGATTTAGATATTTGTGAATAATACCACTATACATTAAAAACTTCAGTCCTGAAACATATAAAACTTTTGGTAGACACACCTCTGCTGCCTACACCCCGTTGGATATGTCCCTGGAAGTTGTGATGGGTGATTATCTTGAACAAAGAAAACACTTTTAGTGAACACGCATATTTAAAGAATTAATTGTCGCACGGTGGTGATAGGAATTTCATGAAGAACAAATAATACCAATTGTATTGTAGCGTACTATACTGCCAAATAATATCACCCAATACCCAGTCTCACTTTTCCTTCACGACAGCTTGGTGGTATTGGTTAACCAAGCCACATGCATACAAAGTTACTACAATGCTTTCTAGACAAAAACTGAATTTTCTATTGAAAAACTGATGCCTTCAGCCAAGCATAGTTCAACTATGAGTAATGGTACAGTATGGTATATTCATTATTTCATCACTATTCGAAATTGCTTAATGTTCCATTTTGTTTCTTGCAGCAGTACAATGGATGTATTCTTTGTCCTCCACTTCTTTTTTTTGCTATGCACCACATAGATGTTATGCTACTTGGCTACTCTCTTCTTTGTTATATTTTAACCAATCATACTAAGTTTGTACCCAATAGTTTTTGACTGATGTCTTTTTCAGAATTGGAACATAAAATGTAATATTTTATACAATAGATGTCTTTCTAGATGCACAAGTATAGCCAAGTGCATCTTATTCAGTAAGACACCTTTGTACAGGTCTCCGCTTACAAGAATAAAAACCTTGCATACTTTGCAAACATCACAGCATTCTTTGAATCCCATTTTCTAAATAGACTTATATACCTTACCTTGAAATCTATATAGCTTTATGAAGCAAACTACATTAATGCTTATGTGGCTGTTGAGAAGTAGTAATAATACTATTGTATCTGACTACACTGTTTTATTTGGCATGAGTTTTAGTTCAATTGAAATAAAAATCAGGATATTTAGGTGTATGATGACTGTTGTAACTATCTACTATACAGTATTGGTGCACAGTAGCCTTGGATCCATTGTAGGTTTATTCTTGGTCAACCTCAATTGACTTAAAATAAATGTTTGTGGGGATGTAGGTATATATGTATGTTGGTGTACTCCTGCTACTGCTAAATGAAAATGTGCATGATTTTAACTTTCTTGTTAAGGTGGTTTGATGCTGCAAGTACACAATCATGTAACTAGGTCTTTGACAAAGATAAACATGAGGGCACATTATATGTACTAAAGTGTTTTAAACAGGTATGATGTTTTTGTCTGCAAGTAGCTGTGGAAAGGACTTCCTACTGCTCTTGGGACTTGACTCATGCACTATACTGGTAACTTCCTCCATAAAACAGACTGAGTTCTAATTATAACATCGGTAAACAAATCTTATCAGTCACAATAATGGCTGCAGCTGGCACCATTGAACTTTAAGCCCATGTCCAATTCTCTGGACCTATGATGTTGCTGTTGTTTTAGAATAGAGAGTAAAGAATTGAAGTGAAGAGGTGTTCTGTTATTACCAAGAGATAAGTTTGATGATACTTATACGCAGGTTTGTATAAACACTAGACCCCAGGACCGAGGATCTCCCTGGGAACCTGTGGGTGTTTATACATTCTGTACTTGTACCAGATACCGCTCTGCAAGTCACAGTGTCTAGTCTTGCATGACCAGACCACTTTTCACTGTCACACTGTCTTACATAATATTTTATATCAATCAAAAATAGTACCTACTCTGAAAAAGAAGAGTCTAGACTGCTAAGCATGGGCCATTCATTCATTAAATCTGGACACATGGGGTATTAATGAATTCTAACAAGTCTTTACTACCTTCATGATGTGCTACTTCATATGAAGCACAGAGTCTCATTTTTGTTGAACTGCATGATTTTATAACCTGTGGTGATAATTTCATCCCTGGAATAGTTGCGTGTACAACTTAGTAGCTAGGGATAATTGACTAGTGTGCAAATGATACAGCATGAGTGGTCTATGGTAACCAGTCAGCTTTCCGTCCAGACCTTTTAGAAATATTCTAAATTGGTACCTGCCCAAGCATCTAAAAGATACATACCTTGTAGGTACTGTGAAAGTCATTATGTGAGGCACTGTGACAGAAAACGTTGTCTTGCCATATGATGCTATAGCCACTTTGTTTTGCTGAGATATAGAAGTATAGATTGTAATGTATACCTGGGTTCCCAGGTCCTGGATCCTTTGTCCCCAGGTATGCCAAACCTAGATGCATGGTAGTAGTAAGGTTCTGGTGCTTGCTTATACTTGCTCCATAATAAAGCCTTTGAATATAAACCATGTAACCAAATTGAAAATCCACAAATGTACATTAACAGACACAGAATGAAGGACAAAGTACATATAAACCAAAGAAAGAGTCACTGGGATTATGTTTTAAATTCAGTAATCAGTTGGGATAGTTGCATTTAGGTAACAGTATAATTATTATTAATTCAAAGCGTCAAGATGATTTGTGCTTTGTGGCTTAAGTTCTCTTTATTTTTGTAGCTTCTTGGTCATTATGCTGATGCTTCAAACTTTACTAAATAAAAACAACATTAGCTTAGTCTCAAAATGTGCCATAGTAAATTCACTGCAGAATTACCTTGAATCATTTGAAGTTTGATGAGTAGATTTTAAGGCACAGCATTTAAACACTAGTCTGCTCTTCAAATCTTCAGAAATGACATCTCAATTTGGGAATCCAGAAGTATGTATCCGGTGGCCTGGCATATTTAGGAAATTTCTGGCTTCTTTATTAATTGGACTGCCAAATGGTTGCATAACTGATTGCCACCAGAAATAAAAGTAGCTAATTTATAACTAGTTGCAGAATGATATTATACAATGTGGAAGCATGTCAAGTACATTATTCCAGGCGACCAAAGTAGTGATGAACCATTCCTAGTATAGCTAGGTACTGTAAAGTAATCCAAAATCTGATATTTCAACTCTAGAATCAGAAATGAACAAATTAATGCTATGTATTAAGTTCAATTATGGGTAGCTATATGTGTGGAAGAACACTTTTACAAATCTGGTAACGTGTGCACACACACAAAGCCACACACACACCAAGCCAAAACAATGCCTTCAGCTGCTGTGCTAGCACTGGGACACCTGTGCGCTACTCAGGTGCTATGAGTCAGCACAGACAAATCCTTCTGGGGCAGGGCTAGTAGGTGTGGGCACCTGAAGTCTCACCAGGACCTTTACCCATTGTGTGGGACACGAATAATTGGCATTTGCTTCCTCAGTTTACATCAGGTACTCATTGATGTTATAGTTGGGTGGGCTGCTTCCTCAGTTGACATCAGGCCACCAGCTTCCCATTCTACAGCTGGGTAGACTGGAGAAGTTTCTTGCTCAAGGAAAGAACAAAAGCACCAGTTTGGCTAACAGGGCATTGAACCTGCAACCTTTCAATTACCAGGTTGATGCTTTATTTCACTATGCTGCCACACACACACACACACACACACACACACACACACACACACACACACACACACACACACACACACACACACACACACACACACACACACACACACACACACACACACACACACACGCACACGCACGCACACACACACACACACACACATGCACACACACACACGCACACACACACACACACACACACACACGGACAACACAGACACAACACACACATGCTTGCTTGCTGTGTTGCTGCCGCTGAATGGTTAAGCCAGCCATACAAATGACAACTAGGAAACTTCATATTCTGCATGTGTGTACTGCTATAGGCCTTCGAACCACTTGTCGCAAGTCATACATTGTACTGCTCCGGTCTTTCTGTAAGTGGACTGCTTTACTGGATTCATCAGTACACTTATGTCCCTTTCTATCAGATCATAAGTTGGAGAGCAAATTTCAGTTTGTGTCAGTTCAGCAGCCTGTCCACTAGATATTCTATTAGCTATTCTTCTATACAGTTCTCTCCAGCCTTCTCTAGTTGTCACAACTTCATTGTATCATTTATCCTCATCATCACCAACGTCCTTCAAGTCTTGTCATATTACATCCTTCTATCTTCTCTTTGGACCCCCCTGTGGAGAGGTCATTTTAACCATCCAAAAAATATTAGCTTGCATAATTGGGAATTCTGTGATCAAGCATACGTGCAATATGACCATGTTATTCTATTCTTCTCCTCATCAATTAATTTTTCATCCCCCCATTTCCTTCTAACTATAGCTAGTCTAATTATCTCATTCCATTGCTGCCTGTTTGTAATTCCTGAAATTGCTCTAGCACCTGTGGTGGAATTGATGAAGCCAGCAAAGCCCCATCATCAGCAACAAACATTTGTCTATCCGGCACGTCTAGTTTTTGTAATATCACCCACAAAGCTTCTCGTGGTACCAAGTCTTAAGCTTTCTTGAGATCTGTAAAAATAAATAACATTTATGTTCCCAAGACTTTTCTACTAGTTGATGGATAGTGAATATCATATCTATATCCCCTATATACCTTTCTTGAACCCATGCACATTGAGACTCAGGAAGCTCATCTTCTGCTAATCCTCGCACACAGACAAACAGATACACACTAACTACATACGTATTATGGGCTTCAGTATCTTGTATATGATTGGTCATTATAAAATAAGTAAGCCCACACACAATAATAAAAGCTGACTTATCTTCAAGTATGTACAGGCTTCTAAGCCTGAACCCAAATCACATCATAATCATAATCATGTAGAGATTTGTTGGTATTATTGTGCTAGCTAGTACATGGTTGTATAATAGCTATTATTTTGAAGCAAAACAGTGTATGAATACATACTGCAGGAATGTGATGTTATAAGGATTAATATAAGGTTGTATATGCAATGGAGACAGGATATTGAAATATTGTGGTGTAGATCATGGAAAGACAATGCAGAGGGAGTGTCGCATGTGGTTTATCTAAGAAAACAAATACCACAAACTGAAGCATTGCTAACATTCCACACCTGACTGTCTAGTAAACATGTATGAATTGCCAGTACACTTAATGGAATTACTGTCCAAACTGAATATAAAATGTTGGAGGCAATACCAACAATGAAAGTTTAAAGTCCTCATGAAGTCAGTATGAGCATGCACCATCTTGTGCATGCTGTACAATGTAGCTACAAACATGTTTTCTATAGCTATAAAGGTGGCACAGTGTAAATAGGTAATTCACAATTTCAATGAATTTACTAGCTACATAATACATTAGCTACAAAAGCAAAAAAATGTCATTTTGTGTTCATACCATATATAGCTATATAATCTGGATAACAATGGAATCATTTAAAATGTACATGACAAATCCCGCTTTTTACACAATTTTAAACTTGTACCTTACCATCCCAGAATTGACTTATATAAGTAATCCTTCCAAGAACTGTACCTGAATGGAATAAACTGAGTGATGATAGCTACTATAGCTATACATTGAAATTAACTGTATAGAATTATTTCAAAATGAGCACTATATAGGCTGACGTATATACGGTTCTGCATGGATGTTGCGTGCATGTATTGCAAAGTACGTATATGGGTGTAGCTATGTGCATTAGCTAATGCACATCGTGTTTGACTGTGCACGTAGAGTAAAGTATCAATTATCGGACAATATGATGTTCGGACAGCTGCCACTCACTTCCTGGAAATCCTGCAGCTTAGGTTATTGTACCGAAAGGTAGGCTACAATAAGCAATAATTATCCTCCAACAATCAGCTTTGTGTGATTAAAAGCTTAAGAGTTACAGCCAATAGTATGCTTAGTCCGATAAAATCTATGCTCGGATAAAATTATTAATTGTCGGACTTTGATTTTCACTACCAGTAAATAATGTCCAATTTATTTCAAATTTGTATGCAATATACCTGTACTCATTAGCTATTAATGGCCAAAAAATGATTTCGCTATCTTTAGCATAGAGGGAGTACGAGCCTCCCAATTTTTAGCGGTATTGTCGGACACCCTCCGCTTTAATTTAGCCATGCCCACCAACAGAGTTTGTATGCTTTTGCAACAAATGCACCAGTGCTAAACCACAGAAGAAGGTAAATAAATATCTCTCAAGAGTAGAGGTGTGCTTTAAAGTTTATATTCAGGATATTTCCATTGGAACGCAGTATTTTTAGCTCCTAAATGAAGGAGATGCGCGCAAGGTGGAAAAATGAAGTTATGCAAAACCACCTTCTGACCACCTACATATGCTAGTCTTGGTGTCCTATCACAAATACTGTCACGGAAATTGAAAGGCTTTTCTTTCTCTACCTTATATGAGTGAAACAAAAAGGACGAAAATGTTGCTTTGTGCATCCATAGAAGGTAGAAAATGGAACATCTTTTCATTTCTAGGTGGTATTCGCGATTGAGGCACCAAGACTAACAAATGTGGTTGGTCAGAAAGTTGTGCCTCGTATTTTCATTTTTCCACCTAGCGTGCATCTCCTTCATTTAGGAGCCAAAAATACTGCGTTCCAATAGAAATATCCTGAATATCAACTTTAAAACACACCTCTACTCTTGAAAGATATTTATTTACCTTCTTCTGTGGTTTAGCACTGGTGCATTTGTTGCAAAAAGCATGAACTCTGTTGGTGGGCATGGCTAAATTAAAGCGGAGGGCGTCCGACAATACCGCTAAAAATTGGGAGGCTCGTACTCCCTCTATGCTAAAGAAAGCGAAATCATTTTTTGGCCATTAATAGCTAATGAGTACAGGTATATTGCATACAAATTTGAAATAAATTGGACATTGTTTACTGGTAGTAAAAATCAAAGTCCGACAACTGATAGTTTTATCCGAGCATAGATTTTATCGGACTAAGCATACTATTGGCTGTAACTCTTAAGCTTTTAATCATGCAAAGCTGATTATTGGAGGATAATTATTGCTTGGTGTAGCCTACCTTTTGGTACAATAACCAAAGCTGCAGGATTTCCAGGAAGTGAATGGCAGCTGTCCGAACATCATATTGTCCGATAATTGATACTTTACTCTACCTTGCAATCGTGGACATAAGTGGTTTGCGATTGTGCCGCTCTGCCATGCTATATAATCAGTCTAATCACATGTCAGTGCGATTGGTATAATTATAACTAGTGTTATTGTTCTAGCAGGAAGTTCTCCGGTTTCGGTTTCAATGTCATGTATCGCTTTATAGTGTGAAGTCACTGAGTAGCGGTTACTTATTGGGGCGCGCGAAACTACACTATAGCTGTAGATGCTATATTTCTTGTTGCGCATATGTATATGTGTATAGGTGTGCTAATGTAGGGTCCGCAATCCGAAAAATCAACTTTCACAAATCAACCCCCTACCATTGTGGGATGTTCATTGTAGTATCCCATTGCTAGATCCACCATGAAACCGGAGGCACGATTGTTGTCTTCACAGAACTATCGATTTTAGTATTTCGTGAGATGCAAAAATTATTTTTAAAATTTCGTGCTCTACACAAAGAACAGGATAGAGCTTGCTGCTTAGCTAGGTATTATCTAGAGTTAATGTAGTTAAAAAGTACGCACAGTAATAAGCAAATGATTCACTGGGTTACCGGCACAGGGTTGCTTTCTCTCAAAAATCAGAAAACAAAACACGAATTTTCAAATTCAAAGTGCCCTACCAGCCAAGATAAGAAAAGCCAACTCTTCCTCATAGTGATGTGATAAGGTTGGATGCATAGTCTGTCTATGTTGTTAGTCTGGAAAGGATCTGAGACTTCTCACCATCTGGGTGAAGAACGTCAAACTTTTCGTGCGTCATTTCAAGGGATTCTCTCAATGGTACCAAAGTGCTTTCCAGTACTTCTGATGCCACACTGGTCACTTAATTTTGTTCAGAATGATGATAAAAGATGGTTCAAAACGTTTGGTAGTAGTAGTAGTTGGTGTTATGATGCAGTATACCAGCAGCTCACCAGGAGCTCCACCCAGCTCGAATCAAAAATGAAAGATTTTGTGCATTTTTCGGTTTGTTTTGGGATGTTTTGAAGCATAATGGTGATGTAGGGTGATCTAGTGAAGATTCGAAGCTGCTGTGGAGCGTGAGAGGTGAAGTCAAATTTGGACGATTTTGCTGCCTCCCTTGATGCATAGCTTAGAGCGAGGCGTGGAAGCTGTGGATGAAACAATAATTGACAACCGCTATTACCAAACGTTCAGGGACATCTTTTGCCATAGTTTTAGTCTATAATTGATGATTGTTGTGGTTGCAGAAGCGCTGGAAATGGCTAGAAAGCGCGACACAATTCTTTGATGCTGCAGAAAATTTTGACGCTCGTCACCCAGATGGTGAGAAGTCTCAGATCTTTTCCAAACTAACAGCATAGACAGACTATGCACCCAACCGTATCGAAACACTATGAGGAATAGTTGGCTTCTCTTGCCCTGGGTGGTAGGGCAGTTTGAATTCGAAACTTTGTATTTCTTTGTCTGTTTTATTCAAAGAAAGCAACCCTGTGCCGGGCACCCAGCAAATCATTTACTTATTTCTGTGCGTACTTTTCAACTACAACAACTCTGGATACGATTTGGCTAAGTAGCAAGTTTCATCCGGTCCTTTGTGTGGAGCACGAAATTTTAAAAATAAATCTTGCATCTTGTGAGATACTGAAAATGATATTTCTGTGAAGACAACAATCGTGCCTCCGGTTTCATGGTGGATCTAGCAATGGGATACTATAATGAACATCCCACAATGGTAGGGGGATTGATTTGTAGAAGTTGATTTTTCGGATTGCGGACCCTAGCTAATGCATGCATGATTTCATCAATACATGCAGTGTCACCTAAACTGCATGCATGAACTACTGGAGTATATATATAGCTAGCTAGCTGCACAAGATTAGTCTCCACATTACGTACAGTAGGTGGCATTGCTTTTGATTCGATAGCTACGCGATGGCCGATGACAAGCTCCTACACGACCTGAGCAACAAACTGAAGCAGTCAAAGGAGACTGAGGAGGCATTGAGAAGACACGTCGTTCATGTGGTACAACTGACACGTATATGTAAGTTTATAATAATATTATATTTTTTAGTATAGGTAAATAATTTATATCAATAATACAAGAAAATGTCTTCACGTTCAAAGATTAGCTAATATAGCTATAGGTATAAATCACGTATAGTAGCTATAGACTATCATTTAAAACGCGTATAGCTTTATAGCTAGCTTACGAGTATTCGAAAGATTATGTGAAACTTTTGACTGATTTAATTTTTTTCCTGGGCATATAGCTAGAGTCAACTATCAATTATCGGGCACTATGATTTTCGATCTGCTGCCACTCACTTCATGGAAATTCAACAGCTTAGGTTATTATACCACAAAGTATCCTACACTAAGCAGCAATTGTCTTCTAATAATCAGGTATGTAAGATTAATAGCGCGAGAGCTGCAGCTAATAGTATGCAAGGTCCGATAAATTCCAGGTTCGAACAAAGCCATCCATTTACGAACATTGCGTTTTACGACCAGAAAACAATGCCCAATTTTTTTCAAATTATGTCTAATATACCTGTGTTCATTAGCTACCAATAACCAGAAAATGGTTTAGATATTTTTATTATTTTATTATTATTATTATTATTATTATTAAATACAGAGATAAAGGCATTATGCCTGTGAATCCTGCTCATTACAATAAACAATTATATTAAGAATAAAAGTTATCAATCAAAATTTTAAAGTTGGTCTAATTCTATAGATATCTTTATAGCATAGAGGGAGTACGGGCCTTACGATATTTGGCGGTATTTTCGAACGCCTTTTATTTTTATTTAGCCATGCCTACCAGTAGATTTTATGCTTCTACAAGAAATACAACAGTGCTAAAGTACAGGAACCGGTAAATAAGCACCTTGCATGTATAGAACTGTACTGTAAAGTTGATATATCAAGGATATTTTCATTGTTGCACTGCATTTTTAGCTCATACGTGAAGAAGATGCAAAAAAGTGAAAAAATGATGTAAGGAGAACCAACCTCCTGACCATCCCTATATGTTAGTCTATAGGTGGCTCACTACAAATATCATCATAAAAATGAGGGGCTTTCCTTTTTCTACCTTATATGGGCACATAAAGACGCAACATTTTGCTACTTTATGCACCCATATAAGGTAAATAAAGCAACGCCATTTAAATTTTATGGTTGTATTTGTGGTGAGCCACCTATAGACTAACATATAGAGATGGTCAGGAGGTTGGTTCTCCTTACTTCATTTTCCACTTTTTTGCATCTCCTTCATGTAGGAGCTGAAAATGCAGTGCAACAACGAAAATATCCTTGATATCAAGTTCACAGTACAGTTCTACACATGTAAGGTGCTTATTTACCGGTTTCTGTACTTTAGCACTGTTGCATTTCTTGCAGAAGCTCAAAATCTACTGGTGGGCATGGCTAAATAAAAATAAATGGAGTTTGAAAATACCGCCAAATATCGTATAAGGCCCGTACTCCATCTATGCTAAAGATATCGAAACCATTTTCTGGTCATTGGTAGCTAATGAACACAGGTATATTATACATAAATTTGAAAAAAAATTGGGCATTGTTTTCTGGCAGTAAAACGCAATGTTCGCAAATGGATGGTTTTGTTCGAACCTAGAATTTATCGGACCTTGCATACTATTAGCTGCTATTAATCCTACATACCTGATTATAGGAGGACAATTGCTGCTTAGTGTAGGCTACTTTATGGTATAATAAGGCCAATGAAACTTGATTAGCAGTTTCGCGTCATCGCCCGCATGCTTTTGATACACCCGCATGGAATTTCATTATTGGTATTTCAGATCGAAATACTCTAATAGAACGGTCACTTTTACTCTAATAGAGCAATCAGCTATACTCTAATGGAAAAATCACTTGTTATAGATTAGTAACGTACCTTAGCTATTTAATACAAGAGTAATCAGTGTAGATCTCACTGTTTTTTGGCAGAAATCTTCATGTTTGGATGTGTGTTGTGCTTTTGGAAAAATAATGAATAATGAATAATAACCGCCCGCCCGCATCAAATTTTCAAAAATCTGAGCGAGAAACTGGTAATCAAGTTTCATTGACCTAACTTAAGCTGTTGGATTTCTATGAAGTGAGTGGCAGCTGTTCGAAAACCATAGTGCGCGATAATTGATAGTTGACTCTAGCTACCAGTATTACTGATTTGCCTTTTGCTGATTGCTCAGTATAAATAAATAAATACACTTCATTCAATTACCGGTGACAGTTAGGTCAGATGTACGCAGAATTTATATATATATATATTTGTTAATGTACAAACTCAATCATGAGTATATTCGTACATATATATGTAGTTAGCTACTTATTTACAAATTTATATAATTGTTAAATAAATCAAGAGATGGAGCTTGGATAATATGATCATCTAGTTGGTTCCATAATTTTATTGTAAAAGGAAAGAAGGAGTTCATATAAGCATCTACCCTTGTTGGCAACTGCAGAAATCTTTGATGGTGACCTCTAGTTGTGGTGTTGCTTGATCTAAACTGTTGGTACACATTAATATCTACCATGTCATTAATTATTTTATACATTAGTGAGGCTCTCAAATTATTTCTTCGCTTCTCCAATGTGTGCCATTGTAAACTGTTCAACATTTCTGTCACACTAGCTGTTCTATTATAGTTTGAAGTACACCTTATGCATGGATGCCGGTATCCACTGGGGATTTCATCTCTGTTGAAAAAACCTGTACCACGCATTCACAATACCTAAGTAATTTTTTCTAAAAGTATATCAGCTGCATTGATAGTGCTTTTTTTTGCAGTAAAACAAGTCCATATTATATAGCTATATAAATGTACAAAAACGATAACAGCTCTGAGTTACTGCATAAGTGATGGCAGTCTGGTCTCTATCTACATGGATGAGATCGGCCGGAGCTGTTTGTAGGTCTGTGTAGGCTCTGTAGGTTTAGCTGCTTTTTTTTCTGCTTTTTGTCTTTTATAAATTAAATTAGGTTTAACTTCTAGCTATAGATCGGAGAGGATGGGAGTGCCGGAGCTGTTTCTAAAGAGTGACCAAATCGTCACTTAATAGATGATCAATAAACACTCGTAGCTAGTGCACATGTCTTCGGGGTTGGCTGTGCGTATGCTGGCGGTCCATGCGGTGATTTGTAGGTCTGTGTAAGCTCTGTAAGTTTAGCTGCTTTATTTTTTTGTCTTTTATAAATTAAATCAGGTTTAATTTCTAGGTAGAGGAGGATGGGAGTACCACTAGGATCGGAATTTAAAAAAAAATTAAGAACTGGTTTAAAGTGACGTCAATAAAAAAAATTAATTACCGCGAGGCTGCGCGCCGGAGTATTAAAATAAATAAATAATTACCGCGAGGCTGCGCGCCGGAAGTAGCTAATTATTGACGTCCAGGTTTTTAGATCCTCGAAGACGCCTATTATATTTATTTATTTATTTTATTTTAATACTTTTTAATGCAGTTCAGGACTGCATTAAAGGTCAGTGGGTAATAGATACCCACTGCCAAAGAAACATACATACAATACAGAGCTATAACTAATAATTACAGCTGTTAGTTACTTATAATTACATCACTACAATTCTATAATATCTAAAGCATATAAATCATTGGCTCTGATACGACGTACTTTTTGTTCCAATCACTACCCATCAGTCAAGCTACATCTGTATATTACTTTAGTTCGTCCTCATCTTACCTATTGCTCTCAGTTATGGCGACCTTACCTAATCAAGGACATCTTATGTTTTGAGCGTATTCAACGTCGAGCAACCAAACACATCTTGAATAATTATAATATCAGCTACAAATCCAGGTTATTAGAACTTCATCTTCTACCATTCATGTATATCCTCGAGATTCAGGATGTTTTGTTTGCGATCAAGTCACTTAAGTCACCCACAAGAAACTTTGACATTAATAGGTACATTACATTTACTCAGGGTCACACCAGATCCTCTACACATAATAAACTCAAACATCATCTCCATAGTACAAACTTAAATAGAAACTCTTATTTCCACCGTCTTCCTCGTTTGTGGAATGCTCTTCCTGTAATCAATACCAATTTATCAATTGCAACCATCAAGGCTAAACTAAAGAAATTTATGTGAAATCATTTTGTAACTCATTTTGACGATGACAATCACTGTACCTACCATTATCTATGTCCGTGCAGCAAATGTCACGATCTCTCGCCACCATCAAACTTTCAAACACTATAGCTAAGTTATAATTAGTTAAAGTAATTATAATGTATGTATAACTTGTGTTTTTAGGCTGCAAGCACCAGTTGCTTGCAGACCCTTGGCATACTTGCCATAAAGTAATAATAAATAAATAAATAAATAAATAAATAGATAGCTAGAGTTTGTTAAAATTGGTTGAAATTGGCGCTCTAGAGCAGCGGTGGCAAGGGCACAAAAGGTGAAATGTACAAGCTCTCTCAGGGTTGAAGTTATTAGTAAAAATGCGACCATAATTAGTTTAACTTAGTTAAACGATATTTAATTGTGTTGGTAGATAGTGAAAGATCAATGACTGGTAAGTAATTGTATAGTCTGGCTATCCTGTTAAAGTAAAAATGATGTTGTAGGGTCCGCAACGCGAAAAATCGATATCCTCCAATCAACTATCTAACTATTGTCATGTGTTAGGCTAAGTGTAACTTAAATAACACCAGCGTGACAGCCAAGTTTGTCACTTTCTTCTGGTCGAAAACGATATAAATGTTTTAAAATCACGTGATTTTTCGTTCCAGTGTGTAGGAATTATGTAATTAGAACATGAACAATGATAATCATAGATGCACACACAGTTGTACACGTGTCCATATTGTATGTACTGTCACGTGATTTAATGATATGCCTCGTGTCAATCTTACATGGCGCCGCGAGCAGCTACGACTCTATTGTAACCAGCTGATTGATTCCCTGGTGCCGGTTAGAGGCACCCGCTAAGGTGAACCCATTGTATTAGACTGTGTTTCGGGCATTTCCTCTCCGCAGCATTCCACTGAGATGCCATACACCTTCAGACTTAGCGATCTCTCGAAGCTCGACCTCCAAGTGGACAGAGGCGCCGACTTCGTTGCTTGGAAGACCCAATGGAGCTCATATGTTAGTCTATCCGGACTAGGTGAGGAGTCAGCTGAAACACAAGTGCACGCATTAACACTGTGCTTCTCACGTGAGACACTTAGTATCGTCGATAATCTCGGGCTAACTACAGACCAGCGTAAAGACACGCAAGCTATTATCGCCGCTATTATTATTATTATTAATGCTTTACAATGCAACATACAATTACAATTATACATGTGTAGGTGGGTATAGATGAAGAAAAAGTTGCATTGATGGTCTGCCAGCAACCTGTGCTGGCAGCCGGGAGTTAATTAAACTTATGTAGTAAAGTTAATTGTCAGTCCAGAATCATAGCACTTGCTGCATCTACAGCAGTAATGATAGGTGCAGGGATTGTCAGGAGAGAAATTTGTGGTGAAGTGTTGCCATAAATAGTTCTGAATAGTAGCTTTGATGACTGGTAGGGACTGGTTGATGTCAATGCAAGGTAATTGGTTCCATATCCTGGGAATTCTATTAAAGTAAAAGTTTCTGGCATAGTTACTATTAGTGCGGACATGATTTAGTTTGTTAGTAGACGAAGACCTGGTGTTGGAAGAGCTAAATGATATGTAGTTGTATATGTTAAATTGAGAAGATGGCTGTTGTAAAGCTTTGACAAGGAACATAATATCATAGAGATCGAGCATATACATTAGAGGTAAGATACCTAACCGGAGTAAGCGTGTTTTATAGTCACTGACATAATCAGCTAGAATGAACTTGGTGGCTCATCTTTGTACTTTTTCAAGAATAGTGGTATCTTTGATCATATAAGGATTCCACAATTGTGAGCAATAAGTTAACTGAGATCTCACTAGAGTTAAATAGAGAAGTTTTCTGGCTCTGATAGAATGGCAGCTATGGAAGACACGCCTCAGCAGTCCTAAATATTTATAGGTTTTAGCAGTTATGATTTGATAGTGCTTGAACCAGGACATATCTGATGAAAGCTGCAAACCTAAGTCACGATGAGAAAGAAGCTGTGGGAGTGGGCAGCCATCAATAGAATATGTGGTAGTGAATTTACTGTTGAAACTCAGGTGGATGCATTTGGGTACACTGAATCTAAAATCATTGTTAACACTCCAGGTGAATAAATGGTTGAGATCTTCTTGTAAGCACAGTTGGTCAGAAGAAACAGCAATACTTTTAGATAGTTTGGTATCATCAGCAAACTGGAATATACTTGAGAATTTTATGACAGATGGTAGGTCATTGATGTATAGCAGGAAGAGCAGTGGGCATCCGGACCTTCTGGAATTGATGCTCACTACAAATCCTGTGCATCCTGTTATCTTTGATGCATTGGATGGTCCAGCTATAAAAGCTGCTGCCCTACGAACTTCAGGTGCTGCCGGACCTTCTGGAATTGATGCTCACAGTTGGCGAAGACTGTGTTCCTCCTTCCGCTCTGCTTCAGATGAACTTTGTTCTTCCATCGCTTTATTAGCCCGTCGTTTGTGTACCATGTTTGTTGATCCTGTGATGATTTCCCCCCTGATGGCTTGTCGGCTGATAGCTTTAGACAAGAGACCAGGTGTCCGACCTATTGGCATTGGTGAAACAGTTAGACGTATTATTGCTAAAGCTGTTTTATGTGTGATTGGTGAAGATGTTCAGTTTGCTGCGGGCTCTTTGCAACTGTGTGCAGGACAACCATCAGGAGGGGAAGCCGCTGTTCATGCTATGAGGGAAGCTTTTAATGATGATGATACTGAGGGTATGCTACTAATTGACGCTACTAATGCTTTCAACTCTCTTAATAGAGCCGTGGCTTTGTACAACATCCAGCGTCTCTGTCCATCATTTTCCACCATTCTAATAAATACTTACCGACACCCTGCTTGCCTCTTTGTTGATGGTGATGTTCTCTACTCTGAGGAAGGGACAACTCAAGGTGACCCACTTGCAATGCCATTTTATGCTCTAGCCACTGTACCTTTAATTCAGAAACTCACTGTACCTGTCACTCAGGTGTGGTATGCAGATGATGCTGCTGCCTGTGGTAAAATTTCTGCTCTTCGTATGTGGTGGGACCAAGTTTCCTCACTGGGCCCTAGCTTTGGTTACTTCCCTAATGCAAAGAAGACATGGCTTGTTACTAAGACTCAGTTTTGCTCTGTTGGTAAGGAATTGTTTCATGACACAGCTGTAAATGTTACATCTGATGGCAGGCCTCACCTTGGTGCCCCAGTTGGCACCTCTGAGTATGTGGAAAGATTTACTTTTGATAAGATTAGCCAGTGGGTTTCTGAAGTTAATACACTCTCCTCCATCGCTATCTCCCAACCTCATGCTGCTTATACATGTTTTACTCATGGACTATTTAGCTGTTGGCTGTATGTAACACGTACAGTCCCTGATACATCTTCTAGTTTCCAGTCACTCGAGAAAGCCTTATTGACAAAGTTTATTCCAGCCTTGACTGCCCTTGACCCTTCTGGTGCTCTTCAACGTTCACTCTTTGCCCTTCCAACTAGATTTGGTGGTCTAGGCATTGTTGCACCTGATTCTTTATCATCTATTGAGTTTTCTGCTTCAATGTATGTCACAGCACCCTTACGATCACTCATTTTATCACAGAATTTTGGCTATACTGCTGATACTCGTTGTAGTCTGTACTCCCGTAAGCTTGAAATTAAACAATCCAAGACTATCAATTTGTCCACTCTTTCTAAGGAACTGTTCTCTAAGCTTACTCCCACTCTTCAGAGGGCTGTTACTTTAGCACAGGAAAAGGGTGCTTCTAGCTGGCTTACTGCCCTACCTGTGCAGGAACATGGTTTCTCCCTACACAAGACTGCCTTTCAAGATGCCCTTGCTTTGAGGTATGGCTGGATGCCCTCTCGTACACCTTCCCACTGTGCGTGTGGTACCAACTTTTCTGTTGATCATGCCCTATCTTGTCCAAAGGGTGGATTCCCTTCAATACGCCACAACGAAGTGAGGGATATCACAGCTGAATTGTTATCTGAAGTGTGCCATGATGTGGAGGTTGAGCCTCATCTGCAGCCTCTAAGTGATGAAAGATTTCAACAGAAGACAGCCAACACTCAGGATGGCGCACGCTTGGACATTGCCATGAATGGATTTTGGGGTGGTCGTTATGAAAAATGTTATACGGACGTCAGAGTTTTTAACCCACTTGCACCATCCAACAGTGGAACCACCCTTCAGTCATGTTACAGGAAACACGAAATAACAAAGAAGAGAGCTTATGAGTTGCGAATCCGTGAAGTGGAACACAGTTCTTTTACCCCTCTAGTGTTCTCTGCTTCCGGGGGAATGGGCCATGAAGCCAGTGTTTTTTACAAGCGATTGGCGAGTTTACTGTCTGACAAATGGAATGACCCTTATGCCACAGTACTAGGATGGATTAGATGTAGATTGTCATTTTGTTTACTGCGTTCAGCAATCCAATGCATTAGAGGAGCACGATCTTCACAAGGTCGTTACATCAAAAGTGCTCCTGTGGCCTTGGTGCAATCAGAGACTCAGTTTTTGATTTAATTGTTTAACTGTTATTTGTATGTTCTAATCTCATTTTCTTTAAAAAAAAAAATTAAAAAAAAACCTCTAGGCCTACGATCATTGCGATAGATAATGTATTGATTTGGTAGAATTTCATTGTTAAATACATTGCTGGTTAACCAGGTTTCTGTAATAGCAACCAAGTCATATTCATGAGAGTAAACTAAGGATTGGAATTGTGTTAACTATTAAACGATACGTTGACGGCCACATCAACGAATCAGTCGAGCGTCGCAACTTTCGGAAACGGATCCAACAGCGTGGTGAAACCTTCGACGACTACCTAGTGGCTCTTCGTGAATTACTTAAGACTTGCAGCTTTTGCTCACCCACATGCACAGCAAAGAATATCCGGGACCAGATCATCGAAGGTATCCTAGAGGGTGACACGGTTGAACACTTGCTCCAGCGACAAGATCTTACATTAGATACTGCCATCACGACATGTAGAGCAGAAGAAGCTGCAAAGAAGCAACGCTCTGCAATTTCTCAGCCACAATCAGACACCATCCTTACCTTACGAAAACAAGGACCATATCACAAGAGAGCTGGCCTTCAGCCCACCAGTCCCGATTGTCCAGGATGTGGAGGCAAGCCGCACCAAGGAGGCCGCAGTCGCTGCCCAGCTTACTCTTCCACGTGCCACAACTGTCAGAAGGTTGGCCACTATGCACGTGTTTGCCACTCTAAACAAGTTCAGCCGCCATCTCATCCTAGCCTCCCGCCATCAACAAGGCAAATTCAGGTACACACAAACACAGGCTTTGAGACGCAACCGTCTACGTTATCCACCATCAAACAGGTAGCCACCAATGACCCAGCTCCGACCATTCCTATTCACCTCACTTCACTGAATGGTTCTTGCTCGACAAACGTTCTGCCAGACTCAGGAGCAGATATCTCAGCTGCTGGCCCACCACTGTTAACTCTTCTTAACGATCATGTTCATAACCTCATCCCCTCGGATGTCGTCCCTCACACTGCAAATGGCCATAAGATGTATCCCCTTGGATACTTACCTGTCACTTTCACACTCGGCAAGAGACAATGCACTAGCAATGTGCACGTCTATCCAAATATCACTGGTACTATACTTTCATGGAGAGCTTCCAAGGACTTAGGGATACTACCAGACTGTTACCCACGCCCTAGTAATGTAGAGCTTCGCCCACAGCTGAATGTACATGCTACAACCTTCCTTCCACAGTCAAGTCAACCACAGTCGCAAACACTAATCACAGAATTCCCATCCATCTTTGGCACCACGTTCAATCCCATTCGCTTACCGCGACAAGTTGAAAGATGAGTTGGACTTACTGTTGTCACAAAAGGTCATTGCTCCAGTCACTACGGTAACAGAGTGGTGTGCACCAATCGTGGTCACCCCTAAGAAGAACAGCGATCGCATCAGGATGTGTGTAGACTTATCTCACCTCAACAAGTTCGTGCGTAGAGAACACTATCAATCGTCCACACCTGCTCAAGCTGTGGCCGATATAGCAGCAACAGATGCAAAAATATTCACTGTACTAGATGCACTGAAAGGATACCACCAGTGTCCACTAGATGAGTCCAGTCAACTCTTAACCACGTTCATAACCCCTCAAGGTCGTTTCAAATATCTCAGGGCCCCGTATGGCCTATCATCGATTTCTGAACATTATGACCGCAGAATGGCAGAAGCTTTTGCTGGTTTACAAGGCTTTCATCGCACAGTTGATGACATTGTTATTTATGACAATAATACTTCAGACCATGCTGCTCATGTGCGACAGTTTTTACAGCGGTGCGTAGAGAAGAATATTGCCCTTAACCTGGATAAATGTCAGTTCTTTCAACCAGCAGTCACTGTTGCTGGCTTTCGGTTATCTTCTGATGGATATCAAGTGGACACAACGATTACTACGGCTATTTCGCAATATCCAAAGCCAAACACCAGAACTGACCTTCGCTCCTTTTTTGGCTTAGTAAACCAATTGTCCTCAAGCACTGACGCCATAGCCGCACTCCTGACACCACTAAGACCACTTTTGAGTACTAAAAACGATTTTCTCTGGTCTAGCGATCATGATGAAGCCTTCGCAAAAGCCAAGGCGTCACTCACCAAGCCACCGATCTTGTCATTCTTCAATCTCAATCATCCCACCCGTCTCAGCACTGATGCCAGTAGACAGGGTCTTGGATTCATCCTCCAACAGCAATCCAATAACAAGTGGACCCTCATACAGGCTGGGTCCCGGTTCCTCACCGACACAGAATCTAGATATGCTGTTATTGAACTGGAGATGCTAGCTGTCGCATGGGCCATCCAAAAGTGCAAACTATTCCTTTCCGGCCTCCAGCATTTTTGCCTCTTGACTGATCACAACCCTCTAGTCCCTATTCTGAACAGCCGCCGCTTAGATGAAATTGAGAACCCACGCCTTCAACGATTGAAGTCTCGCCTGATGTCTTATAACTTTACGGCAAAGTGGATAAGGGAAGTGTTAATGATGGCCCTGATGCTCTATCCCGCAATCCTGTATCTAATCCTCACAATAGTGATGCCCTTGCAGAGCATGACTCGCCTAATGAACCAGCCTTATCTATTACAGAGTTGAGAGCTATCACCACTGACGCCCACGAAAGCTTGAAATTGCAAGACGTCCGCTACCATGCTTCTCAGGATCCAGAATACCAACGGCTGTACAATATAATACTCAACGGCTTCCCAGATCACCGCGGCCAGCTTCCACAGTAATGTAGACCCTACTGGAATGCACGTGAGCACTTTTCCATTGATGACAATTTGATAGTTTACGGATTCCGTCTACTGATACCACCTTCTATGCGTCACACCACACTGTCACATCTTCATGAATCGCACCAGGGCACTGTACGCACTAAACAACGGGCGCGCCTTACGGTTTATTGGCCAGGAATGGACAATGACATCGACAACATGCTCACTTCATGTAAAAAGTGTCAAGATCTCCTTCCCTCCAATCCTCGAGAACCTCTTGTGTGCAAAGACAAGCCAAATAGACCATTCCAAGAGATCTGTGCAGACTTTTGTTGCTAGGGTGGTCAGGACTACCTCATCGTTGCTGATTGCTTTACAGATTGGCCTGACATAATCCCAATGGGCCACAACACTACCAGCTCCCACCTTGTTAGAGTACTGAGACAATGCTTTTGTCGCACTGCCGTGCCAGATATACTGTGGTCAGATGGCGGGCCACAATTCACTTCAAAATGCTTTCACGACTTCTCCAGACAGTGGGGCTTTATCCATAAAGTGTCGTCACCATATTACCCACAAAGCAACGGCAAAGTCGAAGCCATGGTAAAATCTATGAAAAACTCATTGCCACTTCCTGGAACAAACGTTCTCTCAATGAAGATGCGCTTTGCCGTGCACTCTTACAGTACCAAAACACCCCATCTCGCAAGGATGGATTATCACCTGCTCAAAAACTATTCGGTACACCAGTGCAAGACTCACTCCCAGCTCACCACCGCTCTTTTCTACCATGTTGGCAAAAAGCAGTCACGGAAGCAGAAACACAGGCTACAAATTCATTGGAGCAAACACAAGCATATTACAATCTCCATGCCCACACACTACCAGACATTGGAATAGGCTCACGCGTTGCACTGCAACATCCACAAACGAAAATGTGGGACATTTACGGAACTGTTGTTGACATTGGTCCTCACTGCCGCTATTTTATCAAGATTCAAAATGGCAGAATCCTGACAAGAAACCGCCGGTTCCTACGACGCAGAACTGCAACATCCTTGCTCCCATCAACAACACCAGCACCCCCTGAACAACCACAGCAAACCTTTCCACAACAAAGTACCTCAGCAGAAGTCTGTTCAAGTCCACGACATTCAACTCGCACCCACCAGGCACCCAAACTTGAAAGACTTATAGAAGATCCAAACTGGCCTTAATTATCGTCAGCATTGTGCCCCTCACAAATGCTTATGGGGAGGTGTAGGAACTATGTAATTAGAACATGAACAATGATAATCATAGATGCACACACAGTTATACACATGTCCATATTGTATGTACTGTCACGTGATTTAATGATATGCCTCGTGTCAATCTTACACAGTGGATCGTAGGGTTCTTCGTATGCCACAATATTCACTCTCAACATTGTTCAAGTAGTCTATCATCAACTCAAAGTATTGGTGGTTTGATTTTATTGGTCAGTTTCCGGTGGCAACACGATCTTTGCAGCTTTTTGGTGACAGACAAAATGTTTCTTGCTCTGGAGCACAGGACAAACAGAGCAGCAACTGCGCCGTGGGTCAGCAATGACCAGTACTAGGTAAAGTACCTGCATGCGGAGTATGGTTATAATTGAAGCTTGTTAGCCATCTGGCTGAGCCATCTATATGCTGAAATTCGGCCAAAATGACGCGATTTTGCAAACAAATACCAGAATGGTTGATACATCAGTGAGACAGTCTCCAACAGCAAGGATACGAAGCTTATAAACACCTAACAATACGGCTATCTCGCTCAGTAAACGCATAAAGCAATCCAATGGATGAAATAGGCACTCACGTGATCGCTATTCAAATCTCGGAAAATACAACCATAATCTATTCCAAATCACTTGGAATCAAGTGACAATCAGTTTGTGTGCATTAGGTTCAACATCTCGATTAGCCTAGCAGTCTGAGACTCTCCCTATGATGCCATCACAGCATAAAACACAGGCCCAGACCACGCCTGAGTGAACAATTAACACAAATATTTACAAAAGGAGCACACTGCATGGTTCCTATTCAGAAATGAAAGTGATTTCATGGGTATTTTCGCGATTTGAATTTTGATCATGTGAGTGCCTATTTCATGCATTGGATTGCTCTATGCGTTTACTGGGCGAGATAGCCGTATTGTTAGGTGTTTATAAGCTTCGTATCCTTGCTGTTGGAGACTGTCTCACTGATGTATCAATCATTTTGTTTGCAAAAATCGCGTCATTTTGGCCGAATTTCAGCATATAGATGGCTCAGCCAGATGGCTAACAAGCTTCAATTATAACCATACTCCGCATGCAGGTACTTTACCTAGTACTGGTCATTGCTGACCCACGGCGCAGTTGCTGCTCTGCTTGTCCTGTGCTCCAGAGCAAGAAACATTTTGTCTCGCCAAAAAGCTGCACAGATCGTGGAAATTGACCAGTAAAATCAAACCACCAATACTTTGAGTTGATGACAGACTACTTGAACAATGTTGAGAGTGAATATCGTGGCATACGAAGAACCCTACGAACTGTTGGAACGAAAAATCACGTGATTTTAAGACATTTGTATCGTTTTCTACCAGAAGAAAGTGACAAACTTGGCTGTCACGCTGGTGTTATTCAAGTTACACTTAGCCTAACACATGACAATAGTTTATTTATTTATTTATTTATTATCAATTTACCACAAGGGAAGGAACGGTACAAAAGGCAAGCCTGTGCAAGGTACTGTCCTAATACAAAACACATACGACCACTAAACAAAACACACACAAAATAACACTTACAAAACAAAACAAATCAACAACAATTATAATTACATCTACAAAGCAACAAATCAGCAACAATAAATTACATTTAAAAATTACAACAGAAATGTCTGTAAATAGCGTGGTGAGAAACAGCACGGCTCTCAATTCCCAGAATACTGATTGGTACTTTGTTCCACACAAAGCAAACACGGACAAAACAAGAGTATCGTCTAGCATTGATTGATGAAAGTGGGGGTATGAGGGTAAGATGATGGCTACGCGTAGGCATAGTGTTGACTATGTACAATAGTTTGAAAACTTAATAGAACCAGCATGACGAATGTCCTGAAGAGCACACACCAACAAATAGTCCCGCCTGGCAGATAAGGACGGTAAACACAGCTTTCTATAGCACACATCATGCAGCACGCCTCTGAACAGCTTCTAACAGGTTCACATCTTTCACAGCATGAGGAGACCAAACCACGCAAGCGTACTCCAACAGTGGCCTAACAATAGCTTTGTAAGCTCTATATTTAAATGGCTTCTGAATCACACCCCAACATAGTACGTCGTAAAACATTCAAAACCCCGGTGGCTTTTGAGGCAGCAAATTGACACTGGGAGGACCACTGCAATTTATCATTTATATGGATACCCAGGTAGCTAGTTAGGTAGTTGATTGGAGGATATCGATTTTTCGCGTTGCGGACCTTACCATTGGCTATTATACGAGTGTCTAAGTGCATACTTTAGACAGTGGCGTAGAAGCAGTGAATTGGTATAGAGAGTTCCCATTGCAAGGTGTGAGATCGCGCAAGCCATGAGCGTGAATAAAGGTTCAAGTGTCCCAGTCGCATCGAGGCATTATAGATACGTGAATGGCACAGCGGATGTGAATAGCTAGCTAGTGTCAGCATGGCTGTCGTCTAGGTCTGCTTTTTTATGGCGAAGGCTATACACTGAATTAGCTAATTTCTATAGTGGCTTTGGCCAGCTACCTGCAAGAAAAAAAAAAGATTAAAGGAAGTGCCTCATGCTAATTTCTTAGGGGTTACTGTAGACCAACACCTAACATGGAATGAACACACAGATCACAAGAAAAGCTAACAATGTGAAAGTTTTCTCCAGCGAAACCTAAAATCATGCCCTGTAAATGTCAAAGTTAAGCTATCTGTTACCGAAGCATGGTAAGATCAATCCTTGACTATGCAGCAATGTTTTAAACATTGCTGGTGGAATAAGTTACCATTTGAAGTGCCCCGCATTTGTTGCTTTGATGAAGACACACTATATGACTAATAATATAATATATGTAATATTTGTGTTGCTTTGTATTTGTCATGTCTTGTATGTTTTTCAGTTTTGTACTTGTGCATTTGTATGTGTTTCAGTGTACTCTGACTGTGTGGAAGAATGGCTATGCCGAACGTCAAATCTTAATACCGATTAACATAAGCTAGGGGGCAATTCTATATAAAACACTATATGCTTAGATGTAACCCTGGTTGATACAAATAATGTCTTTTGGCAGTATTTACATCTGGCCGTGAAAAAGCCATCCAGACATTCAGGTAGTTCAAAATGACTGAGAACAGCAGGCAACTTTTTCTTTGCCATTTCGTATAATTAAATAGCAGTTAGATTTTAATTTCATTGAAGCAAAGACTTGTATTGTAATCAAGAGCTGCCAGTTTTGTGCTTTATATAAGCACTTTTTTCATAAAGTGCTTAAGCGCCAGCACAAGCACAAATGCTGCACAGTAACAAATACTTGCAAGCACTTGAAAACAAGTGCTTAAAGTGCTTATATATAAGCATAAGTGCTTAAGTGCTTTACCCATGACTGGTGTGTGTGTGTGTGTGTGTGTGTGTGTGTGTGCGTGGGTGCGTGCGTGCGTGCGTGCGTGCGTGCGTGCGTGCGTGCGTGTGTGTGTGAAGCTATAGAGCACCAATCTAGTTATTATGAGATTGCAGTAATGCTTAGTAATGTACAGTTGCTGTTGTTGTATTGTTGAACAAAAGCTTTACCCATAATATTCCAGTCTACTTAGCTATAAATGGGGAGTACTAGTGTTACCTACCCATCTGTGTCATCAATGGGTATCTGGTATTAACTTGGCTAGCAGATGCCAACTGACCATGTCTCAGGTGATGGGAGGGACTTCAGGTTCCCACACCTTCACCTCTGTGGTACAGTACAGCATCCTGAAGGGTACTAAGGCCTATCTGATGTTTGCACCTGAATAGTGCACAAGTGGGATGCAGTGTTTCGCTGGGTAGGAGTGACCATGTGTAACAGCTGAGGGCTTTGTTTTGTGTTTATGAGGATGTGACATGAACTTTGCCAGTAGACCAGATTTGTACAAGCAGTGTGATGATCAACCTTTGCTGTAGTTTGTCCTTTTTGTTTTGAAAGGTTGCACGGCCCACATTGGGGTTGAAAGGTTGCATGGCCCACATTGGGGAGAATAGTGTGTGAAGTTCCATGGCCGACTGTGTGAGGTAATTTAAGTATGTATAGTGTTGGACAGAATGTATCATCTATGCAAAAAACAATACATCTCACACAAGCATGCATGCACTGCACACACACACGTACACACGCGCACATGTGCTCTCATATGCATCCATTTTACATACACCACATACAGTCTGCATATTCAACTGCAATCATTTAGTTTGCTTTATTCTTTTACTATAATAATATTGTTTGTTGCTTTGCAGTTGCAGATCTTTTAAATCGTAAGGCTCACACTATTAAACAAAATGGAGACAATGAAAATGATACCTTTAGAATGTACCAACAGAAAATACATGAGCTAAATGCACAGAAGTACGTTACTGTACATATCTAGAAAGTTTCAGCATATAATTATGCTGCTTATTTAACAACATTAATTTTAAGTGATAATTTATATACACTGAGCAGTATACTTATATAGCTGGTTACTTGGTGTTTGTTATCTTCAACAACTACTTATTTTTGAAAACCTTACATGTCCTAAACCCTCAAATTTTAGTTGATCAGACAAAAAGGAACTATAAAATTGATTAGTCTAGCCCAGCTAATAAATAATTATTTATTTTATGTATTTATTTATTTTTATGTGTTGTTACAGACATTTCTGCACTACCTCACTATTTGATGCTAGTTGTAAGCTGTTAAATGGCATCGAGTCAGAAGCTGAGGTGTGTATTGATGTATGCCTGAAGACTGAATTACAATCAGATTTGTATACAACCATATCGTATTATTTAGGCTAACATAGCAGAGCAGCATCATGTGAAAAATGCATCACGGTTGATACAAATCTGAAACTTTCCACACAAATTGCACTATTATGACATTTATATTTTGATATAGTGTCATCACAGATATGGCCTTTACAGCCATCTTTGCATTTAAAATCCATCCGTTACTCCCTGAGGTATTATTTTACATGCACAAATTAATGGTTTTGCTTAAAGTAACAACTTGCTTTTTATTTAGGTGATTTTGTTTCAAAGTTATAACCATTTATATTAGCAATGAAATTATATAAGGTCTACTAAACAGAATCTCAATACAAACTAAAGACTTGTAGTAGAGGTTTACAAGGCCAGTGTACATACAACACAATGACTATAAAATTTAATACGTATGTGGTCATTGCACTGTTATTTATGTGAAAATGGAATTATGGGCCATGTCCCTGACTCATTCTGCATATTATTTTGTGTGCTGATAATTCAAGGATAAATTATGCATACATACTCTTTCACTTAGGATCATGAAATTAGGCTTTTACGTTCTAGGATCATCTTGTTTTATCCACCCACTGTTCCAAATAATATACTGTTAAATTCTTTTGTCATTGCATTCTGGATCACAATAGGGTTTGATTTGGTACGGACTACCCACATACATAATTAAATTTCCTAGTTTGAAGGTCTTTCAATGAGCTTGCCCATGTGGTACAGTGTGCATCCAGTCAATGGAAATCTGTGCATATATGAGATATTTCATTTTAATCATTCAGTGATACTGCATGTAACATTATTTAAAAGAGGGACTTCCATTCCTTGTATCACATGTGGATTAGAATGGCTACTAGTAGTATCGCCCATACTGTGAGCAGTATGTATACAATCACTAAGCCAGCCTATAGGACTACAATACTGTAAACTAATTTACCAGGTGTTATCCTGTTTTATAATAACTGTTATTTAGAGCCTATGAAGACCACACATGGTTTGTGGTGATTTCACAAAACATGGATAAATGTATACTGGTAAATCATTTAATAAAAGAGCATGCAAGTTCTTATCTGCCATGTTTAGCAACTATAATGATAAGAACAATTTTTCAAGTGTCATTCCAGTTGGGATCATTGCAGGCCAGTGTGTGTAGACCTACAGCTTGACATTTATAGTTGTACTAACCCTGTCATGTGAACTTTAAATATACAAAACTGGAAAGTTCACCAACTTATCACCAAGTATCTTTATCAATCTTTGTTAAGCAATATTGTGTTTAGCATTCTACCTATATAGTAGTGGTGTTACTTTTTCCAGTCATACCTAAAGCTGTCCAAAGAACTTCGTAGTATGTCACAGTCTCTAAAGGCAACTGCTGCTAGAAAGGAGACACTCATAAATATGGTGAGTTTTATAATGTTAGATATATATATATATATATATATATACAACTATAGTCTGTTCACGTTCACGTTCACCCTGAGCCTTCATTTATTGTTAATAATTCTTGTTACAAGGGCCAGCTGCTCAATTTAGTAGCACTGTGAAGCTCTTCAAATTTCGGAACTTTTATCAAAAAAGCGCTTTGATGCAGGCAAGAACAAGTGAGTTATGAGACTTTAAAAATATCCCATACATTTAGTATGGATGATTCAGGTGTGCAAACATGTTTACAACATGAAAACCAGTACAAAACCATTGGGAGTGAACACATGTTCACCTCTTTTATATTACTATATTTGGCGGGGCTCAGGTAAATGCGTACTGACTATAATGCTGTAAGTATATCTCTAGTGAATAGATAGGTTGTAGTGCAGTATAAAAGCTTGTTGCTATTTTAGTCTGTTACATCTTTGGCTGCAAAATGGGCACCTCATGTAAATTACGACTTATTTTAGCTTATGTTGTAGACAAGAAAATCTGAACAAGTATTTTCTGTGAATAATTTTATTGTTTACCAAATTCACATACAAGTTTAGCTGCATATACATGACCCATATAGATTGATCAGTACAACCCTGCAATCACCAGTGCTATAATTATATAGCCTCAAGTTCAGCAACTCGCAATGTTACAGGATAGCTAAAACATTCAAATTAACTTTTTGAAGTAAACTTACAAGTTATATCCACCTAGGGATAGTTGGAAAGGGTGGATATGATCAGAAACGGACATGGACATGGACACAGACAATTTCAAAATACACTTTAATTTACATTTATAATTTTCATACCCAATGTTGTTCTGCAAAGTATTCTTTACTTCTAGACCCAGAGATCATCTTCACATAGTGCTTATCGATTTATAAGCACATGTGTGAAGGATTGGTTAGCACGCTACAACCACAAATTATACTGTTGCACACATGCTCTAGAAATCTAGTGCAGAGTTATGTATTTGTAGAGATTCAGGTGGTACGCCCTAGTTCAGTTCCGCAGGACAGACCCAGGAGCTCATGGTTTTCAGTATAAGACACAAGTGCTATGCCTAAGTGATGAGGCACCGAGGATGCGCATGGCCTGCAAACTAATTTAGGGCATGCCAGAAGAATATCTATATGACACTGCATTGTTAAATTTCTAGAGCATATGTATTGTGTAACAGTTTATAGTACTCTGTGGTGTGCTACCCTATATATTATCCTCTGCACATGCACTTATAAGTGGATAAGCACTATGCAAAGATGACATGTGATGTCTGGGTCTTAATGTGAAGACTACTGTATAGAACAACATTATGTATGAAAATAATAAAACTGTAGTCTTGTATCTGCATTCGTGTCTGTCAGAGCCATGTAGAATAAAATTCCAGAGCCAGCATATGCATATGGACTGGTATTTGCAGAGACAATCACTTTATTCTCATAATTGACATGTATTCTTTGATGTATGGATTACATAGACATTAAAAAATTATGATGAAATCAACAGAAAGGTTGACAGTGCTGATATTACACTTGAAAAGGTTAGCATAATTATTTGTGATTCAGTTGGCAGGCATAATTTTAACATCGTTACTAGGCTAAAATTGCTTATCACAGAGTCGAGTGGGATAAATACAGGGACTATTATTCTAAGGTATGTAGCTACATGTTTGTAGCAATAAGTTGTGTGGGCTATGCTATGTATGCATTTACTCAAGTTTTATCATAGAGAGGACAATCAACTCAGCCAAGCAGAGCAGAGTCAGCCAAGAAACAAGCATGTTTCACTGCCCACAATAACTATGTTATTGCTATTAAAGTATGCAATGAATTATGCTCCAATGTGCTCAAGACATATTTCCCTCAATTACTAGATGTAAGTAGCAATGGTGATGTTTGCGATTATCACATTATCATTGGAATTATAACTCTAGGAAATACAAGGTATTCTTAATGACCTCACCCAACATGCTGTTACCATTATGAAGAAGTACAAAACACTTGTATCACAAGAGGTAAGTGAGAAATTGATGCTGTAAATGTTACATGGTAACTTTTCTTATTGGGCTGTGTATAATAGTATTTAAGTTATGGCACACATGATATACCTATACCTATACCAGAATTACACTTGTGAAAATGTATAAACACTGTGGTTCTGTAAATTATATTTACACGGTTTATAATTTAAGATCTAGAAATAAGATTGCTGGTGGGGCTTGACCTTATTACCCTCATGCAGTATCTGGACATTCTAACTTATTGTTGTAAGGTATCTTCAGATGGCAGATAGTGTGCTACTGGGACACAAAATACTGAGTGGTATAGCTTTGAAACCTTGTGTTATGAAATACACATAATTGTACTTTTTTACCAGACACCTCTGACACTTTAAAGTGGTCCTAAAGCATCCTCCAGAATGCATTATAACTTTGAACCCTTTGTACATAGTATGGATTTAAAAGTATGATCTAGCAGTGGTTCTTTCTTCTTTAGCTGCGTAGCTCACAGAACAGAATGACACAACTGATGGCTACCATAGAGTCGGTGCATGCAGACAGTGATATCTCAAAATTTGTAGTCTCACAGAGACCAGAAGATTCCCTACCTACACCAGCAATAGTATATAAACACCCTGAACCTGGTTATAAAGATAAGGTGAGATATTATTGTGTCTCTACAACATACAGCATAATTACATGATACCTGTGGTATTTGTAGAGATATAATATGCTGTATATAATAACATGCAATTACAACATACATACACTGTAGATATAATTGTTATGTATGAAATTCAGCACAACCAACCCCTCACTTTTGCTGTCTTTGTTTATAGTATGTTCACGTTGAGCTGAATCCTGAAAAACAGCTAAAAATTAAAAGTGGATTTTTTCTCGACAGAGTTAACATTTCAGCCAACCAGATGATTATTGGTAACAGCAAAGGTGTCAACAACAGACACGTACGGTTTGGCTCCATTACAAGTTCGGGAAAGGGCTGTAATAGACACTGTACTTATATGGCTTCCCCATAGGAAATGTATTATAAAAATTTTGATTGGCTGTAAATATTATGTCAAACATTTGAACAAAAAGATTTTGAAATATTTTTAGCGGATCAAGCAGTACTACAAATGAGCCAAATTTCAAGATCGTGTGTAATTGCATCCATGAGTTTATTAAATGTTTTTGAGGATTCAGCTCAACGTGAACGTACTATAGTCTTGGACAAAATTGCTCATGCAAAAAGCAATCATATCTCAACAATATTTGGTGCATACATAATATCCCGAAGGCTCTGTGTGTGCGTTCTAAAATTACCAGAATAGTTTTTCATTTTTCTGACTTTCTACATCATTTTTTGGGAAGAATGTCCATCATTCAATCTAAATTTTATTTAGTGGTTTGAATTCTGTGTTGCAGAGGTATTGTGTTTTGAGCTGTCATCAGGTTTGTGCCTACCAGGTAAACTAAAAATCAGTGCACTTCATACCTTACTCACATCTCCTTCTTACTATAACAATTGTTTGTGTGACAAAACGAGGTACAGATCAACAGTGCGCATGCGTCATGTGTCATATAATTAAAACATACGCTTACAATCATTATGGATGTGCGTGATACATAATCAGTGTGGTGTGTGCATGTGCAAGTTCTCAGTCTATTCCACATCTCCCCTTCTCAAGTATATCGGCGGGGATGCCTAACAGCTGTGCCAGTCATTGAGCGAGTCCTGATTGGAGACCTTGGTGCTTCAAGATGAGGTTCAGCCGCAGGGAGGGCTTCTGGAGAGACAGTTTGCGAAACTGGCGAGTCAAATCTGAAATGTTCATTGCTGTTGTCTTGACAGATCTCAAGCCTGGGTGCTAGATGATGACGGTTTCTCCGTTTTCTCCCAGTAACCGTTTCGACGACATATGATCTAGGCGCATTAGCCTTTGCAATTACTTTTCCTGGTTCTTGGTGCTTCCCTGTCCTCACCCACACTGCAGTACTTGGGGGCAGTTCCGGAAATGGCCTGGTACGATGCCTTTGATTGAACTGAACTTGCTGTTTGGACTTGTGGGCACTATCAGCTTGTCGAAAAGCTGCCAGGTAAGGCCAATCTGGTGATAGCTGATCATCCATTTGTGGTAGGCTTGTGGCAATCTTACGACCAAATATTAACTCTGCCGGGCTGATTGAGCACCATGGAAGTGGTGTGGCACGATAGCTAAGTAAGGCTAGATGTGGATCAGAATTGTCGGTCAAAAGAGCTTTGACCATCTTCACAGTCCGTTCAGCTAGCCCATTGCTTTGGGGGTATCGAGGGCTGCTGGTAACTTGCTGAAAATGATACTGGAAGGAAAAGTCCTTGAAAGCTTTTGAGCTGAACTGGGGACCATTGTCAGAAAACAGTACTGATGGAACTCCGTGCCTCGCAAAGATAGCTTTGAGTACTTTGACTACACTAGCTGAGGTAGTTGACTGCAGCTGACATACCTCCGGATACCTGGAGAAGTAGTCTACGACAATGAGGTAGTGACTGCTGTTGAGCTCAAAGATATCTGCAACTACTCTGTCCCATGGACGACTTGGCAGTGTTGAAGAAATGAGGGGCTCCTTAGGCGGCACACATTTCTTCTGACAATGGGAGCAGTGCTTCACATAGGTTTCCACTGCGTGACTGACACCTGGCCACCAAACCGAAGTCACTACGCGGGCATGGCACCTTTGGATGCCTTGGTGGCCTTGATGGATTTTGGCTAAAGTCTCATTGCGTAGCGTAGATGGGATAACAATGCGGCTACCGTAAAGTAGGAGGTTGTCGTATAAGCTAAGTTGTCCTCGTACAGTCCTCGTACAGCCCAATATGGTCTAAGGTTCTCTGGAATTTGGAGCCTGTGGGGCCACCCTGACTGGCAGTAAGTAATCACTTTACTCACAATTGAATCATTGGCTTGTCCTTGGCGATAGGTGTTTAGGCGTGGTTCACTGGCTGGCAAATGGTGTGTCACTGCTTGTATGAAGTACTCAGCTTCAGCTTGTTGGGCCAGGGTACGCTCATCAGAAGGAGTTTGCAGTGGTGACCTGGATAACATATCAGCAGTATAAAGATATTTACCAGGCACATGAATAACATCATAGTCAAACCTCATTAATATGAGACGGAATCTTAGCACCCGTGGTGGCAGATCATCCAGTTGTTTGTAGGAGAGTATTGGGACCAATGGTTTATGGTCTGTTTCCAGGATGACATGTTTCCCAAGTATGTAGCAACTGAATTTCTCACAAGCCCAGGTAAGTGCCAGGGCCTCCTTTTCTATTTGCGCATAATGCGACTCTGTGTCAGACATCGCGCGTGATGCATATGCAACTGGGTGCCATTTTGAATTGCTTGATTGAAGCAGGACAGCCCCAAGGCCGTATGAGGAGGCATCTGCAGAGATCTTGGTGGGCGCCATAGGATTATAAAAGGTGAGGATTGTTGGAGTTGTCAGATTGGATATCAAGTGTTTGAAGGACGTTTCTTGTTCAGGTCCCCACAGCCATGCCGTCTTGGTACTTAAAAGTTTCCGTAATGGGGCAGAAGTTTCTGCAACATTTGGGGAAAACTTCCCTAACTGATTTACTACCCCCATGAACCTCCGAAGCTCTTTAACGTTTGAAGGAGGTGACATCTGTTTTATGGCTAGTAATTTCTGTGGGTCAGCAGATATGCCTTTCTCATTAATGACGTGACCAAGGAAGGTAATAGAACTTTTCATAAATTCACACTTACTAGGATTCAAGGTGAGCCCAGCAGAACGGATCTTCGCTAAGACCAGTTTCAGTCGAGAGTCATGCTCTTCTGTGTCTTTGCCGTACACTAAAATGTCATCTAGATGACAGAGTACTCCTGGCAACCCTTCTAGGATGGTGCTCATCTGTTTCTGGAACACTTCTGGGGCACTGGAAATTCCGAAGGGAAGTTTGTTAAACCAGTAGCGCCCGAACGGTGTTATGAAGGTTGTGAAGTGTCTGCAGCTGGGTGTCAGGGGTATCTGCCAAAACCCACTGTTGGCATCCAGTTTTGAGAAGATTCTTGTTCCTGCCAGTTGTGCAAGGGTGTCATCGACATGGGGCATTGGGTGGGTCTCACGAAGTACATTTTCGTTTAGTGGCTTCATGTCGACACAAATGCGTACGTTACCAGATTTCTTCTGGACCACCACCATTCCAGCACACCAGTCAGTAGGCTGGCTGACTTTGCTAATAACCCCTGTGGCTTCCATTTGTTTGAGCTCATGCTCCACTTTATCTCTTAATGGGATGGGAATTCGTCGCGCAGTGCTGAGGGCATATGGCTTTGCCTCACCCTTAAGTTTTATCGCATATTCCATCTTCAGTGTGCCCAACCCTTGAAATAAGTCAGGAAATTCTGAAGGGATGGTAGAAGTGGAGCTCAGATCGTCCACTCTTGATAGAATGTTTAGAGCTAGTATAGCTGGTAGTCCAAGTAGGTTCTGGTTAAGTGAATCGATAACATAAACGTGGTGACGTAAACTGCGTTGTTTGTATACCAGGTGAACTGCGATGCGACCAAGTACATTCAGTGGTTGCTTATTGGGGCCACAGAGTACCTTGCTCGGGAGTTGTAATTTAGGGTGACCAATGGCCTTGTACACATCCTTGGATATAGCTGTTACCTCGGCACTTGTATCGATTTTGAATACCACTTCTTTGCCATTAACTTTAACACAAATGTGCCAGGTTGTGGTTGTTGCAGACTGGTCGGAGACTGCATCTAGAAAGTGAGAATCTGATGTCTCAGATGAGTCATCTGGGAGGTTCTCCTCTGATACTGTAGCCACTGTCTTGGAAAAACGGTATTTGCCAAAATGGCCACGACGCTGGCATTTATAGCAGGTGATGTCCTTGGCTGGGCACTGGTTCTTCTGGTGAGTCTTGCCGCACCGTGAGCAATTCGGCAGTGAGCTTCTGTTGGCTTGCCGGCCGAAAGGTCTTTTCCCCACATAATTGAGTGATGAATTCTCTCCTCTTTTAAGGATGGTCTGCTGCTCTCTGACCGCATCTCTCTGTCGAATCAATTTCTTTGCTTTGTCCAATGTCAAGTTTTCATCAGTTTGGAGTCTCTCCGATAAAGCCACATCACGAATTCCCACTACCAATCTGTCTCTGATCATCTCGTTCCTCATCTCGGCATACTGACAATCTTCCGAGAGCTGGTACAAGCTGGCAATAAAATGTTCTACAGTTTCGCCTTCCTCCTGCTCACGCCTGTTGAAGCGTGCCCGCTCAAAAATAACATTCTTACGGACTTTAAAATGGCCGTCAAATTTAGTCATCACCTCAGAATATTTCTTCCTGTCGTCATCCGTAATGTTGGTGGAAGTTAAAATATCGTCGGCTTCCTCCCCCAAGCAATACAGGAGCGTGCTAACTTGCCGAACATCATCTTCCTTGTATAGACCTGACGCCACGCGGAACTGTTCAAAACGGCGTCGCCACTTGGGCCATTGGTCAGATTCGTCAAAACAAAATTTAGGAGGGGTTGAAGCGATACGTTGTAACTAGTAGCTGCCATATTCCACTTCTGACACCATGGGACAAAACGAGGTACAGATCAACAGTGCGCATGCGTCATGTGTCATATAATTAGAACATACGCTTACAATCATTATGGGTGTGCGTGATACATAATCAGTGTGGTGTGTGCATGTGCAAGTTCTCAGTCTATTCCACAGTTTGTACCATAGAATTAGTTACAATAATGTGCTGAAGAAATGTCAACTATTTGAGCCAGTTGTCCATACATATAGATCATGGCCTGAGAGGCGACTTTTTGTTTTACAAGTCTGTCATTGCTGGGATATATTCCAGTACAACATAGAGAATGCTAATAATATTGTAATTATGTACATTATAATTAATACTATTGTATTACAACAAGAGATTGGATGGCAACATGCACATCAAGCTATGGAATGGTGGCAGCATACGAACCAAAAAAATTACATTAACATTAAGCTTATATATAGTGACAACAACAGCAAACAAAACAGTGTACATCCGTTGTCAGCAAAATTGGAATAAACACTTATATAGTTTCGGAGAAGAAGGCTTCCCTGGATAGATTGTAGATTGCTGGAATGGTTAACTGACTGACTGACTCTTTCACTGATGGATGGACAGACAGACAGACAGACTGATCAACCAGCTGAGCATATTATTCATGTTTTATTAGTCAGCAGTAAACTTTCTGGAGAATGTACATATGTGACTGGGTCTGGGAAAGCTGGTCTTATCTCCCGTGACAGCAGGTTTGATTTTGTCACCAAGAGCGCAAAGCTACATGAATAAACTATCAAATTTCATTATCAAAATCAGCTAGATACCGTATAAAGGAAATGATTTGTGGAAGAAACATTCACGAACAACATGATCTACTGTTTTGTCATTCGCGAGAAAACACTCACGTTGAATTGGGTGCACGCCTACATCCATGGATAGTGAACAATTGACTATATGGCTCGACTCTGATATGTTGCGCACTACGCGTACTAGAGTAAGCCGTTCGACCACCATGGGTTCGGACGTGATTTTTCTTTAAACCCGCAATGAAAATTTCTGCTCTTGCTATGCCTTTGGAGAGGTCTAGGCCATAAACTCTTGCATAAACCTTAAACCTTTGGAGAGGTTTAAACCTTAAACCTTAAACCATAAACCTTAAACCTTTGGAGAGGTCTAGGCCATAAACAGTCACCTATTGCAGTAAGAAAATCTGAGGGCCACGCTGAGGCTGCACATTTCTTGGAAAATAAATAGATGAATAAATATTAGAGTAAGTGACTGCTCTATTAGAGTATTTCGATCTGGCTAATATCCTGGATATTTTAAAGAGAAACTTTTGACATTTTTAAGACTTGGGGATAGTCAAAACCCCATTTAAGTGGATTTGGATTGTGTATATGTGTGCTGGGTGCAGTAGCTAGGCTGCTACTGTCAGAGAAGCCTAAATGTTTGGGCAAAAATCAAGGTGCGGTCATCGTGCATGTATCTATTTACTATTGAACAGTATAGCTGATGCTCTCAATGTTCATAAAATAGTTTTGAATTTGATATAGAGGTGCTCACCTAATATCGGACGGGCTCCAATATAGGACGCTATTTCTCCAAAACTACAATGAATATTCAAACATTCTGCACATCTCCAGGTAGGCCAATGCTTCATAAACTTGTGTACCAAGTTTCAGATCTTTCGGGTTCTTGGTCTCGGTACAGCAATCTTTTGAAGACCAGTCCGAATAATACGTAAAATCGGAAAAAACGCTCAATTCAAGGACAGCCATTGTTTGCAGATCACACTTGCATTAAATCAAGACACATTAATAGCTACCATCTTATTTCTTACCAACTCAGTATCCAACTAGACAGCTTCATCAACATCGATTTATCATCCCAGTCAGTTCCACTGTATTGTATCAGAAAAGTTTCTTTCCAGAGAATGGAACACTTTACCTAACAACTTTATTGAAGAGCAATCCACAGAATTTTTTACCAACCACCTTGTCATCACACAATAAATAATTTTATGTATGCATGTATGTGTTAGCTAAATGTTTTCTTTTATTTGTAATTACCTGGGTCAATTATCAGCTGTGCTGTCTCGACCCAGCATATAATCATAATCATAATCATAATTATAATCATAATCAAAAGTCGCATACCTTCAGATTGTAGGGCTACTCATTTACTTTCTAAATATGTATGGTTTATTTCATTTAAAGTATTGTACTGATGAGTTATAGACCAAAGAAAAGAGGCTGTCACTGGAGCAATAATCGCCCTAGCTATTTTTGCTCAAAATCAGATTGAAAATACATACAAGGTGGATGATTGTTTTCGATTATGTACTGAAAGTTGTTAAACACTATAGTTCCGGCAAATCCAACACTATAAAGACATAAAATACTGTAGACTTGACTGCATAAATAGCAAAATCTTTAATATGGCTGTCAAACACTCTAACATAAAAAGTCAATCATTTCAGCTGAAAGCCTAAAACTCTAAAACAAAAAGTACGTGGAACCACATTTTAAGCATATCAGCATTATGTAGAATTGATTTACACCACTTTTTTACAAAAAAATTGGTGACTGTTATATTAGGGTATTTGACTGCTCTATTAGAGGGTTTTGGTATCCCTGTAATACTTTAAGTCTGGAGGACAGTGAACCTATTGGAAAAGTTGCTTGTCAACTTGTGAATGATTAATTGCATGCAATTATCCACTTTTAAAATATTTTCAAAGCATTGATTACAATTTTGAGTTAGGGCGATTATTGCTCCAGTGACAGCCTCTTTTCTTTGGTCTATAACTCATCAGTACAATACTTTAAATGAAATAAACCATACATATTTAGAAAGTAAATGAGTAGCCCTACAATCTGAAGGTATGCAATTTTTGATTTAATGCGAGTGTAATCTGCAAACAATGGCTGTCCTTGAATTGAGCGTTTTTTCCGATTTTACGTATAATTCGGACTTGTCTTCAAAAGACTGCTGTACCGAGACCAAGAACCCGAGAGATCTAAAACTTGGTACACACGTTGATGAAGCATTGGCCTACTTGGAGATGTGCAGAATGTTTGAATGTTCATTGTAGTTTGGGAGAAATGGCGTCCGATATTAGGTGAGCTCCTCTAGGTAACTATTTGATTTGCACAAGCTTCACGTGTGGTCGAATTTAAGATTGCTCGACAGAGGTGGCTTTGGAGCTTTGTAATTCACAGCCAATAAGGACTAAGCCAAATATCTGCATATATTTGTAGAGTTTGCTCTTTCATATCAAACACAGAAAGACTTGATCAGCTTGAAGTATATTTGTCCAAGAATTGAGAACATTCGGACAGGTCACTTTTGCAGCTCCTGCAGCCAGACAAAGAAAGCTGCAGGTCTGAAATTTTGCATGCAAGAGTTTATGGCCTAGACCTCTCCAAAGGCATAGCAAGAGCAGAAATTTTCTTTGCGGGTTTAAAGAAAAATTGTGCTCGAACCGATGGTGGTCGAACATTGGTGGCTTACTCTAGTGCAGCCATGCATGATTGCTGCTTTGCTGGAGAAGTAGCTATAGGCATTCACGATAATGAGTGCGGACCGCGATAGGCACACCTACCCTTGTGTATTGTAATGTGTCCCTCCGGGGAAGGAAGAATGACTGTAGCCGATTGCTCGGAGCTAGGTTAAATATATAACTCATGCAATCAATCAATCGCAGTCTTAATTGCGCCGCTTCACTGGCTACACTATCACGCATATATATAGCAGTTTAGTGAGTAGCAAGGCCCGCTTATGCACTCATTATTATGAATGCTGATAGCTAGCTACATGAAAAATATTTTTAATTGTAGGAAAAATTTTACAAGAAAAAATTAGCGAATGCACCTAAAATCGCGAAATTCGTGAATGTTTTCTTCCGCGAATCATTCCCGTTTTACGGTACAAGGGGGTGGCACTCCAATATACCCTGTGCTCCGATCTTTGTCCTCGGTAAAAGTGGTCAAAGTCGAAAAATAAGCCTTGACCCTTGACTTATGTGAAAATCCGCGCTTGACTTTTGACCAAATTCTTGCATATTTTCATAAAATTATGGTTATGTTGTAGCTAACTCTAAAAGTATCAATTGTGGTATACACTTTACAAATGAAGCTATTTCTTGCTTGACTTTTGACTTTAGTTTTGACCGAGGATGAATATCGGAGTACAGAATATATTGGAGTGCTACCCCCTTGTGGTATGAGTGGTCTGCTCTTCCCAAGCACAGTGGTGATCTGTATGAGTGGTCTGAGACCGTAATGGAGCTCTGGCCAGTCTGGGGATGGCTGTATGTAGCTGCACAGTGCCGTAGTGTTGAATAAAGACCTGTACTGTAAATGTCCTTTCATCTTAGTCAGTTTCTCTAAAATGTGGGATCATTTCATCCAGCAATTTAATGATAGTAATTTTCATAGTTATTATTATTATATATTTGATTAGTAGAGCCCACCTGGGGCATGAAGCTAATTTACAAGTACAATTACAAATATGAATTATAGTATCTGTTCAGTAAAGTTTTGTAACTATCTAATTGATTGGCATGAACAATATCTGAAGGCAATCGATTCCATTCGGGAATGGTGCATGGAAAAAAGGAACACTTAAAACAATCTATGGTAGGCTGGTAATGGAGGAACTTCATGTCATTTTTTGATCAGTTGGTAGTAATTGGTGATGGAGTTGGTAGATAATTTGTTCGAATTTGTAAGATATTATTGATTATTTTATAAAGTAAAATTAGACGAGTGCTCTCTCTTCAAAGCTGTAAGGTTGGCCACTTAAGTGATGACAACAATGAACTAATACTATCTCTAACATTCCTTCTCCAAGGTTGGTTCAATACAAAGTGAGCTGCATGCTCTATGCTGAATGATTGTTGTTTAGCAGATAGATCTGCTATTTTCTGAGATAGCTTGCTCATTTGTTTAGATAAGCAATCTTGCTGTTCAGTGAGCTGAGGTTGAACAGAGCCAAGTTTGTCACTAGTATACATTACCTTTGTCCTTGCTGCCACTGTTCAACAGTGTCACCATCGCCAATATATGAAGTACTATTGTGACTGATTACTTATAATATAACTAATTTTGGTTTATGTAGTGAGTCACTGGCAGCACTTGCCAGTGGCTTTCAGTATAATTTTATGTACTGAAAAGCAATAATAAAATGGCAGGAAACTTAGCTGTCGGCTACTTATAGGGGTGTAGCCAGGATTTTCTTGAGGGGGGTTTGGATTTGAAGTGGAATGGTTTTAGGGAAGACCTGGGTGATTCCCCCTAGACCACATTTGAATGAAAATGATGCGTACACAAAATAAGCCCTTAGGCAGTAACATTAAAAGGTGGTGTTTTTGCATCCAACTAGTTAAATCCTACACACTGCTGTTTATGCAGTTATAGAACTATAAACCTATGGTAACACTAACTAATCTTCACTTCCAGACAATATACTGTTGACAGCCAACTAGCACACGGGAACCTCCACACACTTGAGTCCATTATAATTGGCAGTACTTTCTTCCAGGTATACATTATTCTTGGCCGGTTGATGGTCAGACTTGGCTTGTACTCCAATATATTTGAGACATCACATGTAGGCAATATGTGACAAATACAAAAACCATTCATCAGGTAAATATATATAAACTATTCACAGTTTGTGCTAACCTGACACATGTATAACACGACCACTCAAGTTTATCACAATGCTGCCTTGTAAATATGTCTTAACCAACCAACCAACAATCCCTCACCATTTTTTCCATGCATCACGTACGCAATTGATCACATGATGCAATAGATCTCTTCGATTTACAATAGTTCAGCATTAATGCAATGCGACCCTAAGAGTAGTACCGAGGAGCGCCAATGTGCAAGTAGCTACCAATGAGCTCCAGGGCTGTAAGATTTGATGTGATTTTAATTTCCCCTGAAAGGGGGGTTTGTCTGAATCATCCGAACCCCCCGCCTATGCTCTTGACTTATACAGTGATTCTCTGGAAGGTAAGGAATCAATGGTGTAAAACATGTGAAAATTTGGTACGCATAGCTTAGTTTCAACTATTGGTGAGCTACAACACACTTAAAACCAATAGCTACTTTTAAATAGGTGATATAAGACCGGTTTTTTTCATAATATCTGTACAGCATGGGGTGGAATTTTTAAGTGGATTTCCACTATCCAAAATTCAAGGGAAGTTTTTGCTCCTTCAAGATCTTTTATGCATTCAAACAATGCCACTTTGATCAAGCTGCAAATTTTGAGGGAGAAATGTTTGTGGATAGCTGCTAATCTTCGATAATATTGCCTCAGAGAAACAGCATATATATTATGACTTGAGATTGCTGCACCTGAAAATGTGTATCTGTGAAAACTTGCAAGTTATGTGTATACATATCTATTATAATCTACCATTTGAGAAAGATGAATATGTTGCGGTATGGAAACTATAGGTGTGTAGTTTTATACAAACCTAGGTGTGTGGTTCCCTAGTTTATTATACTATAGTTCCCTAGTACATTACCTAGTATATTTTATAGCAAAATTATAACTTGTTTTACTTCAGAACTCTGACTTTAAAAATGAACTAATAAGTGGTGGAGTTATGGAGGATACAATTGAAAAGGACCATAAAGCTCTTCAGGATGAGGTATATATGTAGGTAGCTAACTACATACATTATAATACAACGATAATGTGTATACACACAATAGCGTGTCATACAGATGTGCTTGTATGTGACAGACAGATAGGTGTGCATTATATGTCAAACTGCATTGATTTTCATGCATCGATCATGTGAATAACTGGTCTAGACTAACTGTACATGTTATAGTAGTAACACAGGCATGAGGGTTCTGATAAGTATGCCTTGCTTTCCAAGGGCATACATATTATGCAAAACCTGAATACCCCATGTTACAGCTAATAATTATGTAACATTTATCAGGCTGATAGCCTGTACAGGGTGATCAATCACCCAAACCAAAATGTAGCCACTGGATGTATTATACATGCATACCTAAAATTTTCGATTATGGGTCAGCAGCTAGTACATTCTGGTTACGTTTGGTTATGATGAACTAGTTCTCATCTCAGCCCAATGTTTTTCAACTTGTAGGATGGCGAGGATAACAAAATGCTCTTTGTCTAAGCGATTTTAATGGCAAAATCCAAGTTGTATATCCTAATCATGTGAGTATTAATTTTTAAATCAATCTCCACGATTGATTTCAGCCTCATCATCTATATAAACATTGTCCAGTTGTACATGTAGCTCTGCTACACACAAACTGTAGCCTGGGCGGCTCTGAGGTGTGGAAGTGTTACATATCCTAATGTAGCTACATCATATTAGTGTTGGGTATATCATCACATGTAGGCTGTGCGGGTAAGAATTGAAATCGGAAATTATGCTGATGCAGAAAACATGACTTATAGCAAGTAAGTGGTACAATACTTCAGAGCCTGCATCCTGCCAAATGATTGGCTTTGCTTTACAGTTTAACTGTAACTTCAAACCAGAGTGATATAGGTGTTTTAGAAGGAAAGTTGGCAGAGAAGAAAAGTAAACTAAAGATGTTCCAAATTGATCAAATCGTGGTAGCTGCAAAGGTAAATTTACTTTATGTACATACAATTAAAAATAATGATATCTACACAGCTGGAGCTTTATGAACCTAACAGGGCTCATTATTCATCAGAGGTATACATGTGTATTTAACATATGCAGATACATTATTATCATGACTATTATATAGCTACAAATAAGGGGTCTTACTGATCATTTGACAACTTCATCAAGAGAAGAATATAATGGTACAAGATTTACACGAGTAGCATTAATAAATGAATGAAAAAAACATAATAATGTTAAAACACAATAACAATAATAATTATGTATGTAACATACAAGAAATATTCTTGTGGATGCTGCAGTATGCATCTATCTGCATACTCTTTCAGATGATGATACATTAGTTGACAGTGAATCATCATGTGGTAGCTTTTCTACAATTACAGAAGATGACCACAGAAGACGTGCTCATAGTTTTGATTGCAGCTCATACCCTCAAGAGAGCAATGACAACCCACTGTCATGTTAGTTATTAACATATGTTAGTCATGTATGTAGTTACAACAGTGAAGAGTCAGTACTTTGACTAAATAACTGTTCTTTTGGAGTACTTTGTCAACCAGTGTATGTTTTATTAGAGTAATTGAATAGAGCTCTATCTACAACTACATAATTATACCATATGGCTTGTCTGATAACATGTTGGACATCGTGTTATCAGACCTTACATTAACATGATAACATGAGTTTATGAGAGGCATTTTATCAATTTTTGGCTCACATGTCAAATTATATGTCATCATGCAGTTACCTGTATGTGGAGAGATTCATGGTTTTATTACAGTATGAATATTCTTACTGTACATATGCTGCTCTAGCTACTACTTTAATTTTAGGTATTAAACTCTGTCAAACAGTAAGGATAATACAGAAGTGCATACTGCAGTATAACACTGTCCCATGACACAATGCATACTGTACTTCTATCACTTCTTAAGCAAAATTGGCTATGTAAGACTGATCTGTATCCTTATTCAATGGCTCAATTTAACACTTTCCATCGTATCTTCTGTTAGTACGCTTATTATTTTGGCTATTCCACATATGCAGCAGTGCTTACTGTGTGTTCAAAAGGTATGCTAACACAGGGGCGGATCCAGGAGCTGGCAGGGGAGGGGCACAAACAGGCTAAGTTGTAGGAGCCAGATTCTCTTGTTAGTTGCTGCATTTTTGAAGCAACAAATAATCACCTATTTATAGTGTCTCACTGTTGAATTTTGCCATTTTGGCCTTTGTAGATGGTTGTGAAGTCTTAAAAACTGTTCACAAGGCTTTGAATGCCCTAAACAACAGCAACACGATAATTATTTTTAGAGGCGCTTAGTACGCATGAAGGTACTGCTGGGTAACAGTTTACAACTGGTTTGGCTGGTTTGCTTTGATTTCAGCCAAATGCTACTAAAATGTGCATATTTTCATGAGTTTTATAGCAAAACTGATCTTAACCTGACAAAGTTTAGCATTGTAATCAGAAGTAGCTATGGCTAGCTCCTCCGCCCCAAATACCCCATCCTGGATCCGCCATTGTAAAATTATCTTCCCTACCCCTGACTTACGCTGCAGTGTACAGTATACACAGATAAATGAATTTATAACATATTGATATGATGCCACTTAGCATTACATTTCCTGTACATAGCTACATTTCCGGCACCAACACAAGGACCCCCAGTTTCAAGAAAGCCAGTAAGGGGGAGTAGATCAGCTACATTAGATTCAACAAGAAGCCGTACTAGCTCACTACTGCAGCCAAATGTTCTTCCAACATCAATGGAATTGCCACCTTCGTTACCTTTACGAACCTGTGTAGTGCTACATGACTACGAAGCTCAACAACATGATGAACATGATCTTAAGTAAGTGTCTGTATGTATATTGTATGATGTCATCATTGACTATATGCATGACATAGAGTTGGTGACATCATACAAGTGACCCAATCAGTAGAGAAGCATTGGTGGAAGGTGAGCCTTTACTTTAAATAATATACTGCATTGTCAAGACACACAGACAGGCATGCAGCCAATATGACTCCACAAGGGTTATAACCTGTTAAAGAGCACCAGTATGTAATGTAGGTTTTATACATTAATGATCATAATAATATTATGTGGACAATGCTTGCCTTGCCTGAAAGAGTGTCAACAGGTGCTAAAGCCTATAATGTAATACTAATCACACCACCACTATAAATATGAACATCACGAAGGTAAAGTTTTTAAAGGTAGTTTTCACTGGTAGTTGCAATAATTGTACTGATTTTGCATTTTCACAGGATATGCTCAAAACCATGCGAAAATCCGATGAAAACTATCAAGTTTTTTCATCACCACATTCTCATTGAGTTTCATCAGCTTTCACATGCTGTAATTTCAGTACATTCATTATTATAATATTGCAACTTGATTTTTCATGGGGTTGTTCAATGGCATATATATCTAGTTGTGCATCAGCCATTAATTCTATGTTATTGAACAGGTTTTTTAAAATTGTATAAAACTTTGGTATAGTAATTTTCATTGTTCCCTTACACATTTTTTCATCTAATTTTATGTAGGGTACTGACTTCAAAGGGGTTAACAAGCTTTTCCCTTCCAGCTATGTTCAGGTGAGGCAGTGTATATGATTAAGCCACACAAAATTTGTTAGTTTCTCAAACACAATCACTGTTTACCTTTACACAATTAACTGATGGCTGAATGCAGCTGTATAAGGTATGTTCACCTAGAGCTAAGGCCTCAAACACATTACGTTTATGACTCATGGATGGAATTGCACAAATTTGGTTCATCTGATCTGTAGTGCTATGTGTCATAGGATCCAGTCCCCAACCTTATTATGAGCATAATGAATACTGACAGAATAATTTTCAGTATTTCAGGAACTTATATCATCATTATGCAGTCACTGGACATTCATGTGATATTAATTGCTCAGAATAGCTTTAAAACACCTTCCACAGATTTGTGTAATATGAGCAGATGAACCAAATTTGTAAATTCTATATCCTAATACAGCAACATTTACTGCCATCACTGCATGCCCTAAAAAGCAAATTTCTATTCAAATATTGAATGTATAGCTACTTCTGATATGAATTGAACATATTATGCATGAGTACAATATTAGTAAAATTTATGAGCACTATGGCATAACCGGAAGAAAATGTGACCTGCTGAGTGAAAACTAGACTAATTCTGTTTTGAGATAATTCAACTGAAATACATCATTGGGTAAAAAGATGAATGCCAAAAATGGTGTTTTAATTGCTTTAGTACACAGTGAAACAGTACTTGAATCAGTATAGCTTTTATATCATCAGATTCTTCATGGAGAGTAAGAACATCTTTGCTTTATTGCAAACATGAGTCACCATAAATTTTGTTGAATTCGGTGAAACTTACTTCAATTTCTGGGTCGCAAAAGTTATTTCTGCCTAATTTAATCTTGAGTTAAATCACCAAATTTTCTTCAGCCAAAATTTTGTATTGTACAGTACATCATACAGTATGTGTGTTTGTTTGTCATTTATGCTGTGTTAAAATGTAACTTTATTCCTGCTATGCTAAGTTTCTCAACTCCATATATTGTTGCACTTGTGACTTACCAATGATTACATAAGATGTACTTTACTTTTAGTGTTTCATTGTCATTGTACAAATGGAGTGTTTTTTTTTTCTGCTGCCAATCACTAAACTAGTCAAGTTTTCACTCGGTGGGTCACAAGTAATCACAATGGGCTGGTCCCTATATTGCTTAACTCACTAAAACGACTTCAAAATCTTTTCATTCATGTTTGATAACCAATCAAAGTTCATTAAATTTCCTATGTGGAAGCCATAAAGTGCATGGCCTGGTAACTTGTAATGGAGCCAAACAAGACATTAGCTGTCAGCTGAAATATTGTAAAAATACCCACTTTTCTTGGAAATCAATTTTAACATGAATATGCCGTAAGCATAAGCAGACTAACTTAAGTAGTAGTCATGTGAGCTGTCTAATTCAGCTGCCAACTTAGGTAAACATACCAAAGCTGATCACCAGCATTGCTATTATATTATGAGGTTGATGGATGAGAAACTATATGGTCTTATGATAATTGGAAGTATTATGGTTAATCCAGGTATTACAACCTGGTGAAAAAGTTGTGAAGGTGTTATATGGCTATGAAACTAGTATAGTTGGCGAAATATCTCTTGTTGAAGGCAAGGTTTGTTATTACGGCACAATAAATTGTTCTTGTTTCATGTGATTGAATTTATCAGATTGTAGTGTTGAGAGAAGATCATTCTGATGGGTGGTCTACAGTTGTATGGGATAATAGCTCTGGATTATACCCCACAAATTATCTGATGGAGTTGTGAATTCAGAATAATGTTAATTATACGTAAAATGTGTTGTCTTTAAAGTGAAATTGTCTAGTGACCATGCACTTAAAGGCCTGAGGAATTTCTATTATATTGTGCATCCTTCATATGATTAATTTAGTCATGACCATTCAGTCCATAATAAACATGCATGTAGCTAAGTGTGTTCTCAGAAGAAAATCTGAGTTTAATAATATATGTACAGTGGAACTTCTCTTATCTGGGCAGTCCGGTACATGCTACTGTCCATATCTCAGAAATGTCTGTAACTAAGAAATTCATACTAATATGCTAAAGTAATGCTATCAGTTTGTACTATACAGTTTAGTGGGTAGATTACACAGAACATTCATGGTCACTCCCCTGGGCTGTAAAAATGTTTTATCACCTAGCAACCAAGTGGTAGTTATTATTAGTAGAATAAACAAGCCACCAAACAGGTAAACAGTAACCTTTAGGCTCTCTCCTTGTGCTTTCATCTAACCCAACTTCATTATTGTGGGGCGTCTGGATTCAATGGAATGGAATGGTGGAATGGACTGGAATTATGGAATGGTGGACTGAACGGTAATTAGGTAATTTCAAGTAGTGCATGGTCACATCTTGGCCTGAAGGTGACCGGCTTAGTCAGGTTCCACTGTATGCACATTTCTCATTAAAAGTGATCTAATTTTAATGATAAATGTGCATACAGTGGAACCTGACTAAATCGGTCACCTTTAGGCGAAGATTTCTTGGCCTTAATAGGCCGGTGGCTGCTATAGACAGGTGAGTTAGTGTATAAACCTCTCACTAGGGGAATTTAAAGCTGGTCATTGTAAAGAGGTGGCCTTTCTATACAGGTGGCCGCTAAGACAGGTTCCACTGTATATAATTCATAATTTTAATTTGCAATGTGCTCTTATAGATGATGGGGTTTGGTCTCAGTAGCGTATGATGCTATATTATTGTGCAACTGTACACTGTAAATACAATAGTGGATGGTCATAACACATTAACACAGGTGTAATATTGCTGTCCCCAGTATTATTGTGAAATGCTGCATCGCCTACAGTTTTGCAAATATCTGGAATATCAACTATCTACAAACAGTACACAACACTATTAGTCAAACAGCAACTAACTGCTTTCAAATCTCTGCTTAAATATCACCAAGCACACAGTTTGATTGTGGGTTTTAATTTCACTCAACTAAGACTTGCATGTTCTATCCTAAGGTATGTACTGGCCCCACTGATCATCAGTATCATTTCTCTACCATTGTCTGCATTCTGATGATATAATTTTATCTAGCTATGAGCTAAAGAAATTATTTTTTTGATATAGCTTTTCGTGCATCAATCTGAACAGTCTGTGCAATGATTTAGCACAAAATGAATTTATTGTTATATTTATAACACAAAATTTGATGATTTGTTATCCATCCTAGCTACCAGGAGCTTATAAGTGCTGAAGGTGCCTTCAGCGCTTATATGTTCCTGATCCTACTATCTCTAAATGATAAAGTATGTCGCACAATACCTTAATTTAAACACTAGAATCATCTATAATATCAGACACTGATTTTTCTTTAATTACATGCACAACACAATTATACAGTCACAGTGCTTGTCTTATGTACTTTACACATGATGTGCCATACCCTGAAAGTGTGCCTGCACCCCAAGGGTGTGCTGCTGGTTAAGTGTGCTATGACCACCTGAGATTTAAAGGTGTACATATTAAGAATCATGCGTTACTAGCATCTCAAGTATATATCACTGCACTCAGTAGATTAAAAGAAATAGCCTACCTGCTCACAAAGGAATGTATAGTAGCTTTGAAATTAAGTATTAAACTGATTTGATCTTCATCATTATAGATAGTACCAGTATACGTATCAAAAGGCATAGAAAAAGGGAAGTACTGGTATATGCAAGCAGGAAGCTACAGCTATATGGTCATCCACTATAATTATACCTTCATTGACTTCCTATATCATGATAATCATGCTACATTATACATAATACAAGATCAGGATTTTATCTCTAGTCCATTGTCTCTGCAACATTTTGTTGTAGGATTTTGTAGCTACGTATCCCTACCAAAGATATTGTGCTCTAATTACAAAATTTGCTTATGGGAACGTGTGACATGCGTACAAAAACTTTATTTTTACATATGTATTAGTTATAATCAGTACTGCTGACCAGTTAGACCCACTTACCCAAAATATTTGACCCACTGTTTAATTGCGATTCCCAAGCTCCTCTGCATAAATTATAGAGAGAGTAAACAATCATTATGATATCAAAAACACTATACTGATGTGCAAATAGTGAAGTATAGACATGGCAAGGAAGCTATATAATAATACAATAAAGTTACAGTACAACACACACACACACACACACACACACACACACACACACACACACACACACACACACACACACACACACACACACACACACACACACACACACACACACAAAGCATCATCCAGTATAGTTCTACAAATAGCGGCAGACGGTTGAATTACTGCTTGTAGGGCCTACTAGCTCTGTAACCATTGATATCAGCAAAAACAGTAGTATCACCACAGTATTTCTGGATATCCATTAGTAAACCGCCACAAAATAAGCCTTCATCATGCTGGCAGGTGTATCTATATACCTTGCTGAAGTGCAATGGGACAGCCATTCAAAATATGTGCAGATGTTGGACAAACAGAATTACAAAGTTGACAATATAACTGGTCTGAATTCACCAACATTGTAAATTCATTGGGGTTGGAAGAGTATCAGAGAAGGCCCTCAGGATGAAAGATAATTGACAGTCAGTTATGATGCTTCAAGAGAAGCAGCATCTTTAAATTTTTACAATGTACATTAAGGACTGTGTCACTCATGCAAGCTTATCAGTACATAGAGCCTTCTCCTTAGCAGTAGCAACTTTCTTACTAGCAAGGTACAGTTTCTTAGCAGATGGAATGGTATTTAATTGTTTCCTGGCCTGGAATTCCATGACGATTATCATTAAACTGAAGTAATCCACAACCAAAATCAAGTTGTAAGGCTACTTCCTGAAGCAATGAATCAGATGTGATGTTCACTGTAGTGCTTCTCTACTTACAATCAATTCAATTTCCTAGTAATTTGAAATTAACTTGTCCTATAATGCTAAATCTGTGTACTTAAGTAATTACGAGTGTTAAATTTGTATGTGTCCTGCTTGTATTTATCATGCAGTTATGTTTAGAACTAATGTTCTGTGTTTTGTATTTGTTTGTACTTATCTCCTCGCTTTTCTCTTTGTGTTGTTGTGTGCTACTGTATTCAGTTGCACTGCAGTTGCACTGGTAAGGCAGGAAGAATGCTTATGTCAATTACCTAGAGGATAAACAATAGCTAAATCAAATCAAAGTGGTGTGCATTACCATGCAAACTATATGGTTATATCAGTGGAACCTTAGAGGAACAGGGGGCCAGCCAAATATCTATAGAAAACCAGCTCTCTGGATAGCCATGGACAAATAATACATGGAAGAGATCATGTGATAAAGGGGGTTATGAAAAGTAATTGGAATTATCACACATCAAATCTATGACACTGATCTTATGTATAATGACACACTGTATGATCCTTATACATCATAGAGTGCATATAGCTGATAAAGCTTTGCAACCATATCTGCTATCTGCACATATATATATTTATATTAGTCTCCTGATGGAGCCAGAACATCTATAGCTATATACTGCACACCCACACTACAGTTATATGAAACCTTTGTGCATATACAGATAGCTACTATGCAGTCACGTCACAGTCACTCTATTATAGGCCAGTGATTCAACTTGATCACTTTTTTCGTAGAATATTAACTTGAAACAAACAGTAGCAAGCTAAATATCACTAGCAGGTGCTCTGGAATTAGTATATAACATAAGACTTCTGGTCATTACTTCAATCTGTAGATTTCTAATGTAGCTATGTAAGTCAGTGGTTTATTGAGGAGGTAAACTGTTGACAGCGTGGACATAAGACAACCCAGATTTCTAGTCAGGGGCAGATCTATGATTTTTGAAGGGGGGAGCTAAACTGGACAGGGACATAACTAGCCATACATTGGAAGATACCACAAGGTCCTAGTTGTAAGATTCATGTAGTGTCCACGGTCAAATTAGCTATTTGGAATATAATGACTACATTAGTGTGAGCATGTGAAGCATGCCAATCTAGGGGGGCTGGGGGCATGCCCCCCCCCCCCTCCCAGGAAAGTTTTGAAAATTAGGCCCTCTAAAGGTGAATCTGAGAGTATTTTCAGTGGAAAATAATGGGATTTCAGTTTAATTATTCAAATTTTACTTTTCCATTAAATCAGCAATATGCATTGGGTATACGTAGCTTTAATGCAGACATGATAATTTTCATTTGTAGCTACCAAGCATTTCGGTAGCTATAGTTAGCGATATACCATAATGCATCAGATCCTCTTAGCCATACTCTAACCAGCTAAATCTGTGAGGCAGAAACGTGCATAGCTAGATAGTAGTGGTGTTGAATGTCACATTTATTAGTATGCATGGTCCTTATATATAGCCTAGTGACACTTTGTTAGCCTTAATACCAATAAAGTGCACTGAAATTCAGAATGCAGTGAAGGGTACTAGTAGCTACTAGCTAGTCTACTGGCAACCTTAGCAAAGTGCAACTATATTTGCATTTATGGACTTTCTGAATTTGTTGTTGTGATAGTCAACTTATTACATCTACCGGGTTATGAAGACTGAACTATAGGCTAGCTACAAATGCCAGCACCATAACTCATCATATCAGAAGGTAACTGATACAGATTTTACATTCAGAGACAAGTTGGTGAATATGCTATAGCTGCCTTATGAGACAACAAATTACCAAAAGACTACAGTTTGCTAAATGGCTGAGTTGGTAGCTACATATTATACCAAGAGTATATAATGTGGGCCCTATACTCTTGTTTATACTGAAACTGATAAATCTAACCAATTAAACCAACTAACACTTTTTGAATCATACAATTCACACACAAAAACCACACTAATTACCTCTTATAGCCATAGTGGAAAACACTGCTAATCATCTGAATAAAACAAAACCCACAATTAAAACTTTTAAAACTGGAGATGCAACCCACAATCGAAACTCATGTTGTTGTTTTTGAAGAACTCTTGAGGAAAAGGAAGCCATATTCTCCTGGAACAGAGTTGAACAATAGGTATAGCTACATAGACATAAGGTTGTGTTGGTAGTGATACATAGTTCCTGAAATAAGTCTGCTTTTGATACACATAGAAGATTTAGGGTTTTATTGGCCAAGTACTAACTTAGTAAGGAAAGAGGGGGCTACAGCTCCATTAGCCCCCCCCCCCTCCCCCCGTCCTAAACCCGCCCCAGTTAGTGGCTATTTTCTTCAGTGTGATCTGCTTTCTGACTACTCATCCTGTTGATGCTGACTCTCCTGTACTCTTTCCTGTCATTAAATAAAAAAAATTAAACAGCAAAAATGTGTAAACAACTAAATTGAGTATAAAAATTTTACATAGAGCTTAAATCCCAATTTTTTTTACACAATTGCGCATGGATAGCAGACAGCAAATTCCATGTGAACCTTTTTTATAGGACTGAATTCCTAGGCTGACATACATGACAATCCAGCAATAATTACTCTGATAACACTCTAAAACTCCCAAACTTCAGCATTGCGAATTACAATGGGAAGTGTCTTTTGATGTGATTTCACAATAGCCATCTTTGTGAGAGCCTTAATGTGGTTAGAATGACATGAAATTGGTTTTGGGATGGTTTACAGGAGATTTGTATGCTTCCTTATAGCCCTAACCCCCCAGATTTTCAGGGTATGATGTACAGAATTTCAGTAATGCACCTATCAATTGCTAAGCCTCACTCCAGCAATGCTGGGCTTAGGAAGGGATTTGAAGTTAAAATGTGCCCTAGGGTGAGGAATTTGAACAAGCAGTGAAAAGGTTTTACTTGTGGCACATGATAAAACTGAAGCTTTGTGTCAAATCCCTTTTTATCCTCACATCATAGGTGTGGATTGAGTAACAATGTATCCCCAGGTTGGAGAATTTGACTTTCTACCAGGTCTAATCCCCCCCTCCTCATACTGTCAAAATGGATAGTACACGCATTATATTGCTCTGGGACATTCAACGATTGCTTGTCAGTAACTCAACTGTATTAATGGTCATGTGGAACATGCATTTGGTCATGGAAACAAGTTGAAGTTTTGATACACCAAATATTACCCTAATACTACCAGTCAGTGTACTGTCAATCATGTGAAAAATCAGTAAAGGATACTGTGGTATATAAAAAAGCAATAACACTGTATTGCTAAGTAGTCTAACCTTCTGAGCTGGTGTAGTGAGAAGAACACCTATAGCAATCTATTTGAAAGTTAGACTAATGCAATTTTGCCATGTTTCTCTACATTAGTAAGTGTAGCAGTGACCCTGTGCTTATTAGTTAGCTCAGGATTGATGAGTATAACCACCATACGCTGTAACAAGGAATTTTGGAAGCTTAGCCTAATAGCTGATGAAGAAATGTCTTGCCTGATATCATGGCACCTCTCCACTGTACAAATGTTGTTGACAATATTCTTGTGTTCAGTTTTGACTGTAGTACCAGTGGTGGAGCAAGTAGTTCATATGAGGGGGACTGACCAAGCACTACATTGCCTCTGGTTTAGTAAAGTGAGACCATAAAAAATGTCACAACAAGCTGACAATAGCTGCCCACCTCACCAGCTACACATTCATAGCTCATAAACTACGTAAAAATCCTTACATAGCTCGCTACACACTGCTCTAATACTATGACTGCTTTATTAGAGTGACTGCTCTATTAGAGTATCTTGATCTTTATCGCGGTTTTAGCCCCACTCCAAGAAGGATAATTTCGGCGTGGTATCATTCTGAGGTTGGGAGGGGGGCTAAATCCCCCTCAGCAGACCGAGGGGGCTTCAGCCCCCTAGCCCCCCCCCCCCCCCCCTTTCCGCTGCCTATGTGTAGTACACACATGTGACCTGATTTTGGAAAATCTGTCTTAATGTCACTTTTAACAACTCAAATATTTATGACCAAAATTAATTATTCCAAGCAATTAATCAGCTTTACAATGGTTACAATTGTTAGTCAGTACCTTGAATTACTACAAATTCTGAGAAATAATCTAACAGGTGCCAAACTGTCTTAATGGCAACATAGTGATTTGTGAATTTTTAATTATTCCACTCATGAAATTAAGACTGATTTTCCAAAATCAGGTCACATATGTTATATTTCTCATCATTCGTGAGTTTCTTACCCAAGGAGGCTTTCATAAAGAAGCTTGTGATGCTTAACTATAATATGATGTGATGCAAAAGAGACAATTATATTTCAACTGTACCAAATATAGATTGGAATCTAAGGCAAGTATAATAAAGTTTCTGAAAGACTACATGGTTACAGATTGAAATATTCTAATAGAACAGTCACCAGTGTTGAAATACCTTGATAGAATGCTCACAGGTGAGCATAAATTATATCTATAGTGGCCACCCCTGATCAATCCCTCAGATACTTTTGATATGCAAACAATAAATTATTTTGCAATAAATTTTGGTAACCTTTCAATATATTGTGGCATCATATTACATTCACCCCAGCTTACTGTAGCAGATTAAACCACTCACACATAGTTATAAATAGGGAAAATTTTAGAGCATTGCATAATAGGCAATTTCAAGCTCATGTTTAAGTTATTACTGTAAAATCTGTCTGCTCCAATTGTTTTAACTGATAACATAGTTAATTTGGGGTGACCTCTATTGTGTTGATGAGCTAGACAGGTTTCATTGTAACCATGGAAACATTAATTTTATTTGTAACAATCACAATTAAGCCACCAGAACGACATTACCCATAAAGTGAAAGTAGCTGCTATGATTTGGAGAGGAAATAATCTAAGGTCAATAGACTGATTCAGAAATTAGGTGTTCATATTTTGTTCATTCAAACTATAGCTAAACACCTAATCATAGGTCTATACCCAATAGAGAATTTAGCTACAAACAAGTCATCTGTAGAGAGTTCAGCTACAAACAAGTCATCCAGTAGAGATTTGGCTACAAATAAGTCACCTGTAGAGAGTTCAGCTACAAGCAAGGTCAGTAGAGCGTTCAGTTACAAACAAGTCACCAAGTAGAGCAGAGTTCAGTACACTGTAAAGAATGGATCTACAGACAAATCATTTTGTGAAAAGTTCAGCTATACAAATAATTCACCCAGTAGAGAGTTCAGCTAACTACATAGAAAGTTCAACTACAAACAAGTTATCCTGTAGAGAGTTCAGCTACAAAAGTCACACTGTAGAGAGTCCAGCTACAAAAAAAATAAAATAAATAAATCACTCTGTGTAGTAGTCAGCTACAAAGTAAATAAGTCACCCTGTAGAGAATTTAACCAGAAACAAGTCAGATTTCAGCCTATACAAACAAGTTATCCAGTAGCGAGTTCAGCTACAAACAAGTCATTAAGTAGAGAATTTAGCTACAAACAAGTCACCTGTTGCAAGGTACCCCAGGGTAATTTGTTTGCAGCAGAATTCTCTACACATTGACTTGCTGAACTCTCCAGAGGGTGATATATTTGTAGATGAACTCTCCACAGGGTGATATGTTTGTAGATGAACTCTCCACAGGGTGATATGTTTGTAGCTTAACTCTCTACTGGGTGAGTTGTTTGTAACTGAACTCTCTACTTGGAGAGTCAGTTTAGCTTTAAAATCTACACACCTGGTAAGAGTTCAGCTACAAACAAATCACCCTGTGGAGAGTTCAGCTACAAACAACCATCATGTAGAAAGATCGGCTAGACCTGTACAAGTGAACTATCTTGCAGAGAGATCAGCTTGTGGTCAAATAGCAGGTTGAAACAGTGTAGAAACAGTGTAGAAACAGTGTAGAAACAGTGTTGAAACAGTGATTGCCACTGTTTTGTAACTGTGTAGCTATGTTGTTTTTGTAATTGTTGTTTTTTAACTGTATGGAACACACATTTGTGTATCCCTTTAAACAATTTGATATTATTAATAATAATAACATCTAATCCAAAACAGCCAAGCTGTAAAAAAAGTGTGTGGCCCTCAGAAAGGCTATGGTGAAAAAAGATGTGAAATCCAAGGTGGTGGCCAAGAAATGGCTGTGATGGTAGGTTAATGGTAAAAATTTTAATAACGACAATTCAGGTGAATTTTTGTGCCGCTTCACAAAATTTACCTAAATTGTCATTATTAAAATTTTTACCATTAACCTACCATCACAGCCATTTCTTGGCCGCCACCTTGGATTTCACATCTTTTTTCACCATAGCCTTTCTGAGGGCCACACACTTTTTTTACAGCTTGGCTGTTTTGGATTAGATTTCATTTCTTTTTGTATTTGTATACCCCAAAGCCGGCCTATGGCCAGCTTTGGGACTTTTTAACCTATGTTTTTTTCTTTACTACAGGAAGAAGAAAAGATGAAGTAGATGTACTTTAAATATTTTATCAGTAAATGTACAAATTATATATATAATACATATGTGACCGGATTTGCGAAAAGGGGTCTTCCACACAAATCCAATTTGCCAACTTTGACAATTGATAACTTCAGATTGGAAAGAGCTATTGCCTTGAAATTTGGGCAGTGGTTAGCACCACTATAGCTGAATACATGGTGAAATTTTCAGGTTAATATGTTACTTGAACACTGAGTTATGGTCTCCAATGTTTACGGAATTGGATATGTGTGGAAGACCCCTTTTCGCAAATCCGGTCACATATATTGATTACAGAAATCTCCATGGTGGTTTCTTTGTAACTGAACACTCTACAAGGTGACTTCTTCTAATTGCCCTCTCTACACGGTGAAATGTTTGTAGCTGAACGATCTACAAGGTAACTTCTTCTAGCTGATCTCTCTACAGGGTGATGTGTTTGTAGCTGAATTCTGTATAGGTGATTTGTTTGCAGCTGAGCTCTTTACAGAATGGTTTCTTTGTAGCTGAACTCTCTAAAAGGTAACTTCTTCTAACTGATCTTTCTACAGGGCAATTTGTTTCTGGCAGAATTTTCTACAGGGTGATTTCTTTGCAGCTGAACTCTCTACATGGTTGTTTCTTTTATAGCTGAACTCTCTACAAGGTAATTTCTTCTAGCTGATCTCTCTACAGGGTGATTTGTTTGTAGCTGAACTATCTACAAGGTAACTTCTTATAGCTGATCTCTCTACAGGGTGATTTGTTCATAGTTGAATTCTGTACAGGTGATTTGTTTGCAGCTGAGCTCGTTACAAAATGGTTTCTTTGTAGCTGAACTTTCTCCAAGGTAACTTCTTCTAACTGATCTTTCTACAGGGTGATTTGTTTGTAGCTGAACTATCTACAAGGTAATTTCTTCTAGCTGATCTCTCTACAGGGTGATTTGTTTGTAGCTGAATTCTGTACAGGTGATTTGTTTGCAGCTGAGCTCTTTACAGAATGGTTTCTTTGTAGCTGAACTCTCTACAGGGTGATTTGTTTGTAGCTGAAATCCCTACAAGGTAACTTCTTCTAGCTGATCTTTCTACAGGGCGATTTGTTTGTAGCTGAGTTCTCTACAGGGTGTTTGTTTGCAGCTGAATTCTCTACATGGTAGTTTCTTTATAGCTGAACTCTCTACAAGGTGACTTCTTCTAGCTGATCTCTCTACAGGGTGATTTGTTTGTAGCTGAACTCTCTACAAGGCGATACTTCTAGGTGATCTCATTATTATTATTATTTATTTACTGTACAGAAACCTCCATATGGAGTATATAGTACAACAGATTAAATTAAGAATAAATTTTAGTGATTGTACTTAGCTATAATTAATACATTGTTTAAATGTGCTTAAGGTAGGTGATTCCACAGTACTGCTAGATAGGTTATTCCATAATTTAAATGTAGAGGGGTAATAAGAGTTAAGGTAAGAATCAATTCTGGAGTGTGGCTGCAAAAATCGTTGATCGTGACCTCGTGTTTGGCTTGCTGTTGGGATTAAAGAGGTTCCATTATCTCTCTACAGGATTCCTTGTTTCTAACTGAACTCTCAACAGGGTGATCTGTTCATAGCTGAACTTTCTACTGGGTGAATTGTTTGCAGCTGAACTCTCTAAATGGTGGATTCTTTGTAGCTGAACTCTCTACAAGGTAATTTCTTATAGCTGAACTCTCTACAGGGTGAGTTGTTTCTAGCTGATCTCTCTACAGGCTGATCTGTTCATAGCTGAACTTTCTACAGGGTGATTTGTTTGCAGCTGAACTCTCTACATGGTAGCTTCTTTGTAGCTGAACTCTCTACAATGTGACTTCTTCTAGCTGAACTCTCTACAAGGTGACTTGTTTCTAGCTGATCTCTCTACAGGGTGACTTGTTTCTAGCTGAACTCTCTACAGGTGATTTGTTTGCAGCTGAACTCTCTACATGGTGGTTTCGTTGTAGCTGAACTCTCTACAAGGTAACTTCTTCTAGCTGATCTTTTTACACTGCATATTTGTTTGTAGCTGAGTTCTCTACAGGGTGATTTGTTTGCAGCTGAACTCTCTACATGGGAGTTTCATTGTAGCTGAACTCTCTACAATGTGACTTCTTCTAGCTGAACTCTCTACAGGGTGACTTGTTTCTAGCTGAACTCTCTACAGGTGATTTGTTTGCAGCTGATCATGAACTCTCTACATGGTGGTTTCTTTGTAGCTGAACTCTCTACAAGGTAACTTCTTCTAGCCGATCTTTCTACAGGGTGATTGAGTTTTTTGCAGCTAAACTTTTTACATGGTGGTTGCTTTGTAGCTGAACTCTCTAAAAGGTGACTTCTTCTAGCTGAACTCTCTACAGGATGATTTGTTTGCAGCTGAACTCTCTACATGATGATTTCTTTGTAGCTGAACTCTCTACAGGGTGATTTATTTGTAGCTGAAATCCCTACAAGGTAACTTCTTCTAGCTGATCTTTCTACAGGGCGATTTGTTTGTAGCTGAGTTCTCTACAGGGTGATTTTTTTGCAGCTGAACACTCTACGCGGTAGTTTCTTTGTAGCTGAACTCTCTACAATGTGACTTCTTCTAGCTGAACTCTCTACAGGGTGACTTGTTTTTAGCTGATCTCTCTACAGGGTGACTTGTTTCTAGCTGAACTCTCTACAGGTGATTTGTTTGCAGCTGAACTCTCTACATGGTGGTTTCTTTGTAGCTGAACTCTCTACAAGGTAACTTCTTCTAGCTGATCTTTCTACAGGGTGATTTGTTTGTAGCTGAATTCTCTACAGGGTGATTTATTTGCAGCTTAACTCTCTACAAGGTGACTTCTTCTAGCTGAACTCTCTACAGAGTGATTGATTTTTTTTGCAGCTGAACTCTCTACATGGTGGTTTCTTTGTAACTGAACTCTCTACAGGGTGATTTGTTTGTAGCTGAACTCTCTACAGGGTGATCTGTTCGTAGCTGAACTCCCTATAAGGTAACTTCTTCTAGCTAATCTTTCTAAAGGGCGATTTGTTTGTAGCTGAGTTCTCTACAGGGTGATTTGTTTGCAGCTGAACCCTCTACATGGTAGTTTCTTTGTAGCTGAACTCTCTACAATGTGACTTCTTCTAGCTGAACTCTCTACAAGGTGACTTGTTTCTAGCTGATCTCTCTACAGGGTGACTTGTTTCTAGCTGAACTCTCTACAGGTGATTTGTTTGCAGCTGAACTCTCTACATGGTTTATTTCTTTGTAACTGAACTCCCTGCAAGGTGACTTCTTCTAGTTGATCTCTCTACAGGGAGATTTGTTTGTAGCTTAACTCTCTACAGGTGATTTGTTTGCAGCTGAACTCTCTACATGATGGTTTCTTTGTAGCTGAACTCTCTACAAGGTAATTTCTTCTAGCTGATCTCTCTACAGGCCGATTTGTTTGTAGCTGAACTCTCTACATGATGGTTTCTTTGTAGCTGAACTCTCTACAAGGTGATTTCTTCTATAGCTGATCTTTCTACAGGGTGATTTGTTTGTAGTTGAACTCTCTACATGATAGTTTCTTTGTAGCTGAACTCTCTACAAGGTGATTTCTTCTATAGCTGATCTTTCTACAGGGTGATTTGTTTGTACCTGAACTATCTACATGATGGTTTCTTTGTAGCTGAACTCTCTACAAGGTAAATTCTTCTAGCTGATCTCTCTACAGGACAATTTGTTTGTACCTGAACTATCACATGATTGTTTCTTTGAAGCTGAACTCTCTACAAGGTGATTTCTTCTAGCTGATCTTTCTACAGGGTGATTTGTTTGTAGCAGAACTCTCTACAAGGAAACTTTTTCTAGCTGATCTCTCTACAGGGAGATTTGTTTGTAGCTGAACTCTCTACACGTGATTTGTTTGCGGCTGAATTCTCTACATGATGGTTTCTTTGTAGCTGAACTCTCTACAAGGTAACTTCTTCTAGCTGATCTCTTTACAGGGTGATTTGTTTGTAGCAGAACTCTCTACAAGGAAACTTCTTCTTGCTGATCTCTCTACAGGGAGATTTGTTTGTAGCTGAACTCTCTACACGTGATTTGTTTGCGGCTGAATTCTCTACATGATGGTTTCTTTGTAGCTGAACTCTCTACAAGGTAACTTCTTCTAGCTGAGCTCTGTACAGGGTGAATTGTTTGTAGCTGAACTATCTACAAGGTAACTTCTTCTAACTGATCTCTCTACAGGATGATTTGTTTGTAGCTGAACTATCTACAAGGTAACTTCCTCTAGCTGATCTCTCTACAGGGTGATTTGTTTGTAGCTGAATTCTGTATAGGTGATTTGTTTGCAGCTGAGCTCTTTACAGAATGGTTTCTTTATAGCTGAACTCTCTACAAGGTAACTTCTTCTAGCTGATGTATCTACAGGGTCACTAGTTTGTAGCTGAATTCTCTACATGGTGGTTTCTTTGTAACTGAACTATCTACAAGGTGACATCTTCTAGCTGATCTTTCAACAGGGTGATTTGTTTGTAACTGAACTCTCTACAAGAAAACTTCTTCTAACTGATGTCTGAACAGGGTGAATTGTTTGTAGCTGAATACTCTACAAGGTGATTTCTTCTATAGCTGATCTTTCTACAGGGTGATTTGTTTGTACCTGAACTATCTACATGATGGTTTCTTTGTAGCTGAACTCTCTACAAGGTAACTTCTTCTAGCTGATCTCTCTACAGGACAATTTGTTTGTACCTGAACTATCACATGATTGTTTCTTTGAAGCTGAACTCTCTACAAGGTGATTTCTTCTAGCTGATCTTTCTACAGGGTGATTTGTTTGTAGCAGAACTCTCTACAAGGAAACTTTTTCTAGCTGATCTCTCTACAGGGAGATTTGTTTGTAGCTGAACTCTCTACACGTGATTTGTTTGCGGCTGAATTCTCTACATGATGGTTTCTTTGTAGCTGAATTCTCTACAAGGTAACTTCTTCTAGCTGATCTCTTTACGGGGTGATTTGTTTGTAGCAGAACTCTCTACAAGGAAACTTCTTCTAGCTGATCTCTCTACAGGGAGATTTGTTTGTAGCTGAACTCTCTACACGTGATTTGTTTGCGGCTGAATTCTCTACATGATGGTTTCTTTGTAGCTGAATTCTCTACAAGGTAACTTCTTCTAGCTGATCTCTTTACAGGGTGATTTGTTTGTAGCAGAGCTCTCTACAAGGAAACTTCTTCTAGCTGATCTCTCTACAGGGAGATTTGTTTGTAGCTGAACTCTCTACATGATGGTTTCTTTGTAGCTGAACTCTCTACAAGGTAACTTCTTCTAGCTGAACTCTGTACAGGGTGAATTGTTTGTAGCTGAACTATCTACAAGGTAACTTCTTCTAACTGATCTCTCTACAGGATGATTTGTTTGTAGCTGAACTATCTACAAGGTAACTTCCTCTAGCTGATCTCTCTACAGGGTGATTTGTTTGTAGCTGAATTCTGTATAGGTGATTTGTTTGCAGCTGAGCTCTTTACAGAATGGTTTCTTTATAGCTGAACTCTCTACAAGGTAACTTCTTCTAGCTGATGTATCTACAGGGTCACTAGTTTGTAGCTGAATTCTCTACATGGTGGTTTCTTTGTAACTGAACTATCTACAAGGTGACATCTTCTAGCTGATCTTTCAACAGGGTGATTTGTTTGTAACTGAACTCTCTACAAGAAAACTTCTTCTAACTGATGTCTGAACAGGGTGAATTGTTTGTAGCTGAACTCTCTACAGGGTGATTTGTTTGTAGCTGATCTCTATACAGGTTACTTATTTCTAACTGATCTCTTGAATTCTGTTCAGGGTGACTGCTCTATTAGGATGACTGCTCTATTAGAGTATCTCGATCTCGCACTTGCTACACCAAGTTGGATTTCGTGTTGTAACTCCGTGGCTTTAAGTCTGATTCTTCTACACCATTGAAGAGCCTTTCTAAGATGATAACTCCATCTGTACAGTGATTTTTAAAGCATTACCCCAAGCGGTTTATCTGGTAGGCGTGGCAAGCAGTCGTTTTTTATTAGCTAATCTCGATTGCATAATTGTTACACACTGTTGATTTTTTCGCTGTATCTTCCTGGTTTTTTGCTCGATTTCTTTCAAACCACAAACGGTTTGAGGTTCAATAGTTAACCTATTCACCCACCGATATTCGGCTTCTTCCCATAAGCGGTTTACCCTGTAGGCGTGACAACATATTGGTGTTATTTTTCGTGCATAATCGCTCATAATTCTTTGCCTGTTTATGGTATTCCAGCCAATGTTGGTACCAAGATGCGCCTTTATACCCCCCTTCTGTGTGCCAAATTTCAAGCCAATCGGATAACGCGTTCGCGTTTTATAGCAGTTTTTGTAAGTGTGCGAAAAGAGGAAGGAAAATAAGAAGAAAAAAAACGAAGAAACTAAGCCAATTTTTGAAGTCGCATATCTCAGGAATGCCTGAAGCGATTTCGCTCAAATTTGGAATGTCGAGTACTGAAGGTGGAGGGAATGTACACAGCAAAATTTGTCTTGTTTCATTAAGGCAGCACAGAGCTACGGAGGTGCGAAAATTTGCGTTTTCTTTCTTCCTGTAAATATACTCACGGGGTTGCGCGCCGGCTTCTTGGGCCGCACGACACACTACCGTGTGTCTTGATAATACATATATTTATCGTAGAACTCTCCATTGTTGTTTCTTTGAAACTGAACACTCTACAAGGTGACTTCTTCTTGCTGCTCTCTCTGCGGGGTGAATGTTTGTAGCTGAACAATCTACAAGGTAACTTCTTCTAGCTGATCTATCTACAGGGTGATTTGTTTGTAGCTGAACTATCTACAAGGTAACTTCTTTTAGCTGATCTCTCTACAGGGTGATTTGCTTGTAGCTGAATTCTGTGCAGGTGATTTGTTTGCAGCTGAGTTCTTTACAGAATCGTTTCTTTGTATCTGAACTCTCTACAAGGTAACTTCTTCTAACTAATCTTTCTACAGGGCAATTTGTTTGTGGCTGAATTTTCTACAGGGTGATTTCTTTGCAGCTGAACTCTCTACATGGTGGTTTCTTTGTAACTGAACTCTCTACAAGGTAATTTCTTCTAGCTGATCTCGAGATTTGTTTGTAGCTGAACTCTCTACAGGTGATTTGTTTGCAGCTGAACTCTCTACATGATGGTTTCTTTATAGCTGAACTCTCCACAAGGTAACTTCTTCTAGTTGATCTTTCTACAGGTTGATTTGTTTGTAGCTGAACTCTCTATAAGGAAACTTATTCTGGCTGATCTCTCTACAGGGAGATTTGTTTGTAGCTGAACTTTCTACAGGTGATTTGTTTGCAGCTGAACTCTCTACATGATGGTTTCTTTGTAACTGAACTCTCTACAAGGTAATTTCTTCTAGCTGATCTCTCTACAGGGAGATTTGTTTGTAGCTGAACTCTCTACAGGTGATTTGTTTGCAGCTGAACTCTCTACATGATGGTTTCTTTATAGCTGAACTCTCCACAAGGTAACTTCTTCTAGCTGATCTTTCTACAGGGTGATTTGTTTGTAGCTGAACTCTCTACAAGGAAACTTATTCTGGCTGATCTCTCTACAGGGAGATTTGTTTGTAGCTGAACTCTCTACAGTTAATTTGTTTGCAGCTGAACTCTCTACATGATGGTTTCTTTGTAACTGAACTCTCTACAAGGTAATTTCTTCTAGCTGATCTCTCTACAGGAAGATTTGTTTGTAGCTGAACTCTCTACAGGTGATTTGTTTGCAGCTGAACTCTCTACATGATGGTTTCTTTGTAGCTGAACTCTCTACAAGGTGACTTCTTCTAGCTGATCTTTCTACAGGGTGATTTGTTTGTAGCTGAACTATCTACAAGGAAACTTCTTCTAGCTGATCTCTCTACAGGGTGATTTGTTTGTAGCTGAACTCTCTACAGGTGATTTGTTTGCAGCTGAACTCTCTACATTATGGTTTCTTTGTAACTGAACTCTCTACAAGGTAATTTCTTCTAGCTGATCTGTCTACAGGGAGATTTGTTTGTAGCTGAACTCTCTACAGGTGATTTGTTTGCAGCTTAACTCTCTACATGATGGTTTCTTTGTAGCTGAACTCTCTACAAGGTAACTGATGTCTCTACAAGGTCACTAGTTTGTAGCTGTACTCTCTACGTGGTGGTTTCTTTGTAACTGAACTCTCTACAAGGTGACTTCTTCTAGCTGATCTTTCAAGAGGGTGATTTGTTTGTAGCTGAACTCTCTACAAGGAAACTTCTTCTAGCTGATCTCTCTACAGGAAGATTTGTTTGTAGCTGAACTCTCTACAGGTGATTTGTTTGCAGCTGAACTCTCTACATGATGGTTTCTTTGTAGCTGAACTCTCTACAAGGTGACTTCTTCTAGCTGATCTTTCTACAGGGTGATTTGTTTGTAGCTGAACTATCTACAAGGAAACTTCTTCTAGCTGATCTCTCTACAGGGTGATTTGTTTGTAGCTGAACTCTCTACAGGTGATTTGTTTGCAGCTGAACTCTCTACATTATGGTTTCTTTGTAACTGAACTCTCTACAAGGTAATTTCTTCTAGCTGATCTGTCTACAGGGAGATTTGTTTGTAGCTGAACTCTCTACAGGTGATTTGTTTGCAGCTGAACTCTCTACATGATGGTTTCTTTGTAGCTGAACTCTCTACAAGGTAACTGATGTCTCTACAAGGTCACTAGTTTGTAGCTGTACTCTCTACGTGGTGGTTTCTTTGTAACTGAACTCTCTACAAGGTGACTTCTTCTAGCTGATCTTTCAAGAGGGTGATTTGTTTGTAGCTGAACTCTCTACAAGGAAACTTCTTCTAGCTGATCTCTCTACAGGGAGATTTGTTTGTAGCTGAACTCTCTACAGGTGATTTGTTTGCAGCTGAACTTTCTACATGATGGTTTCTTTGTAGCTGAACTCTCTACAAGGTAACTTCCTCTAGCTGATCTTTCTACAGGGTGATTTGTTTGTAGCTGAACTATCTATAAGGAAACTTCTTCTAGCTGATCTCTCTACAGGGTGATTTGTTTGTAGCTGAACTCTCTACAGGTGATTTGTTTGCAGCTGAACTCTCTACATGATGGTTTCTTTGTAACTGAACTCTCTACAAGGTAATTTCTTCTAGCTGATCTCTCTACAGGGAGATTTGTTTGTAGCTGAACTCTCTACAGGTGATTTGTTTGCAGCTGAACTCTCTACATGATGGTTTCTTTGTAGCTGAACTCTCTACAAGGTAACTGATGTCTCTACAAGGTCACTAGTTTGTAGCTGTACTCTCTACGTGGTGGTTTCTTTGTAACTGAACTCTCTACAAGGTGACTTCTTCTAGCTGATCTTTCAAGAGGGTGATTTGTTTGTAGCTGAACTCTCTACAAGGAAACTTCTTCTAGCTGATCTCTCTACAGGGAGGTTTGTTTGTAGCTGGACTCTCTACAGGTGATTTCTTTGCAGCTGAACTCTCTACATGATGCTTTCTTTGTAGCTGAACTCTCTACAAGGTGACTTCTTCTAGCTGATCTTTCTACAGGGAGATTTGTTTGTAGCTCATGATGGTTTCTTTGTAGCTGAACTCTCTACAAGGTAACTTCTTCTAGCTGATCTTTCTACAGGATGATTTGTTTGTAGCTGAACTCTCTACAGGTGATTTCTTTGCAGCTGAACTCTCTACATGATGCTTTCTTTGTAGCTGAACTCTCTACAAGGTGACTTCTTCTAGCTAATCTTTCTACAGGGAGATTTGTTTGTAGCTCATGATGGTTTCTTTGTAGCTGAACTCTCTACAAGGTAACTTCTTCTAGCTGATCTTTCTACAGGATGATTTGTTTGTAGCTGAACTCTCTACAAGGTAACTTCTTCTAGCTAATCTCTCTACAGGGAGATTTGTTTTCAGCTGAACTCTCGACATGATGGTTTCTTTGTAACTGAACTCTCTACAAGGTGACTCCTTCTAGCTGATCTTTCTACAGGGTGATTTGTTTGTAGCTGAACTCTCTACAGGATAATTTCTTCTAGCTGATCTCTCTACAGGGAGATTTGTTTGTAATCGAACTCTCTACAGGTGATTTTTTTGTAGCTGATTTCTCTACATGATGGTTTCTTTGTAGCTGAACTATCTACAAGGTAACTTCTTCTATTGATCTCTCTACAGGGCGATTTGTTTGTAGTTGAACTCTCTACATGGTAGTTTCTTTGCAGCTGAACTCTACAAGGTGATTTCTTCTAGCTGAACTATCTCTTTCCATAGTTGCATGAACTCCCTACAAGGTAACTTCTTCTAGCTGATCTCTCTACAGGGTGAATTGTTTGTAGCTTATCACTCTACAGGGTGAATTGTTTGTAGCTGATCTCTATACAGGTTACCTGTTTCTAGCTGATCTCTATACAGGTTACCTGTTTCTAGCTGATCTCTTGAATTCTCTTCAGGGTGACTGCTCTATTAGAGTATCTCGATCTCGCACTTGCTTCACCAAGTTGGATTTCGTGTTATAACTCCGTGGCTTTAAGTCTGATTCTTCTACACCATTGAAGAGCCTTTCTAAGATGATAACTCCATCTATACAGCGATTTTCAAAGCATTACCCCAAGCGGTTTATCTGGTAGGCGTGGCAAGTAATAGTTTTTTATTAGCTAATCTCGATTGCGTAATTGTTACACACTGTTGGTTTTTTCGTTGTATCTTCCTGGTTTTTAGCTCGATTTCTTTCAAACCACAAAAGGTTTGAGGTTCAATAGTTAACCTATTCACCCACCGATTTTCAGCTTCTTCCCTTACGCGGTTTACCCTGTAGGCGTGACAACATATTGGTGTTATTTTTCGTGAATAATCGATCATAACTCTTTTCCTGTTTATCGTATCCTAGCCAAAGTTGGTACAGAGATGCGCCGTTATACCCCGCTTCAGTGTACCAAATTTCAAGGCAATCGGATATGGCGTTCGCGTTGTATAGCAGTTTTTGTAAGTGTGCGAAAAGAGGAAGAAAAATAAGAAGAAAAAAAACGAAGAAACTAAGCCAATTTTTGAAGTCGCATATCTCGGGAACGCTTGAAGCGATTTCACTCAAATTTGGAATGTGGAGTGCTGAAGGTGGAGGGAGTGTCCACAGCAAAACTCGTGTTGTGTCATAAAGGCAGCACAGAGCTACGGAGGTGCGAAAATTGCGTTTTCTTCCTTCCTGTCAATATACTCACGGGTGTTGCGCGCCGGCTTCTTGGGCCGCACGACACACTACCGTGTGTCTTGATACTGAAACATTTTTGATTGCTCTATTAGAGTATTTTAGTTTTTCTTTTCTTTAACAGAAGAAGTGGCAATTTTATTAAGCCATAAAACAAATAAATCAAGTGTACAAACCAATATCAGTTACTGCATAAGTGATGGCAGTCTGGTCTCTATCTGGATGAGATCGACCGATGCTGTACATGTTTCTAAAGAGTGACCAAGTATGCCCTCAGATGATCTACATTCCCTTAAACATCTTATTGCTGATCTTGGATAAGCATGCACAGCATTGTACCCATCCCATTACAGCTGTGTAATTTGAGTCTCACTTTTTAGAGAGCAGGGAGGCAAGGCGCTTGTAAAAAATCTGTTGCTTCATTAGCCATACCCCCCGTGGTCGAGAAAATTAAAGGAGTAAAGGAAATCTTTTCAATTTCATGTATGTGAGCTTTACGTGTGCTTCTTAAACAATTCATGTTTTCTGTAAATGGCCCTGGTATTGGTGGTACAATTACTTGGCACATGTGTGTTGAAAACTTTTACATCAATGTAGGTCTTTTCACAATTATCTCCTCAAAATCCATTAGCAAAAATGTCTAGGCGAGCACCATCTTCAGTGTTTGAAGAAGCTAGGACGAATTGCTCACCTGTGACTGGTTGTTCAACTGCAACCTTATGACAGAGATCTCAGCTGCCAAGTCATGAATCTCATTGTGACGAATTGATGGAAAGCCACCTTTGGGACATGTAAAAGAATGTTCAACAGTGAACTTAGTTCCACAGCTGGCACAATATTGAGGGAGCTTGGCTAGATCTAGTGCAAGTGACTGCAGTCTCAGCCCAACAATGCTCATATAGAGATGCTTTGTGTTGTAAAATCCATAATCAAAAGATGATCTTAATCCTTTTGGTTAATAGAGAATAAACTATCTGAAGTCACCAAGCAGGTTATGCGGCATTCCTTATTGGATTTCACCAGAAGAATGTATTGCAGATATTGGCTCCAAAATCCAACACCTGACATACATTCAAACCAGTGTTCAAATGGAACTCGATCCAGTAACACAGTCACTTCAGAATCAACCTGCCCCAGTCAATACAATACTGACTTCCACAGCTTCCAGCATTGCTGATGAATTGGTGGATAGAGATCAGCATAGAAATAATGTAATTATCTATAACTTTCTTGAGAAGTATGTAGATAAGAAGGCTTTCACTGATTTATGTCAAGTTGCATTTACTGAACAGTTACTGTCACTAAAGTAATTCGTTTAGGCAAGCAAAGTGAGACCAAGGATCGACATAGACCCCTGTTGGTTATGCTTCAATGCGAATCTGATAAATTATATTTTCGTGCTAATTCACCTAAGTTACGCAGACACGACCTATATAGAAATGTGCACCTTTCCCCTGATCGAACAAAATTTGAGTGCCTAAAATACAAAAAAACTTGTTGAAGAACTCAAAGAGAGGAGTTCTAAAGGGGAGTCACATTTGATAATTTGGAGCAATACATCATTACCAGACCCTTTCAACCACAATCACAACTCCCAGTGATCAACCAGTGACTCCTGCCAACAACCAAGTTAAACAACAGTCTCCTCAACCTCAGAATTGACTATATTCAGGAGCTGTTCCTGTACATAATTTAACTACTGCTATCCTGTTACATGATTCCTTGAAATTCTTATACACAAATGCTGACCAGTTTGTTAATAAACATGATGATCTTTTGATGCTTATAGCAAATAATAATGAACCTGATGTAATATTGATTAATGAAACCATTCCCAGAGCACAATCTGTACCTACGTATTGGCAGAGCTTACCTTAATCTCGATAACTTTAACTTCTAAACTACCTTTGATCCTGACCTCTGTGACCTGGGTTCCTCAGGTTTGCGTGGTGCGACTGTCTATATATCTAAACATTTAAGTATATCTGAAGTCTTTGTAAAGTTACTGAACACTTATGGTTAAGATTAAAGCATAATAATGATTCCCTTTAATTGGATGTATCTATCGTAGTCCATCATCTGACATAACTTTAAGTACTAACTCTAGATCTGTATGTCAATTGTTGTAAACAGCGACTACCACTGATTCTCACATTATAGTATGTGGTGATTTTAATTTTAGTAATATAGATTGGTCTGACTATCCTATTGTTCTCAATGGCTGTTCATGATCACAAAACTTTTTAGATACTGTCATGTACTTATACCTATTTCAACATGTAACGTAATATACTAGATTCCGTGAAGGCTGCTCTCCCCATACGCTTGGTTTGATTTTTAATAATGAAGATAATATGGTTAGTGATCTACAGTATCTTCCTGGTTTGGGAAACAGTGACCATCTATGCTTACAATTTACTTCATCTTGCCAGCAAAATCTGATTCCCGTAGCTACTGTTACAATCTTTGACATGCTGACTACAGTAATTGTAATTGTAATTTTTTTTGACAGGGGATCCACTCAGTAACTGAATACTGATTTCAGTGGAGCCCTGTAAAGAGAACAGACCCATGAAAATAAAAACTTCTTTTTCCATAATTGTTTGAAATTCTAGGAACGAAAAGATGATTGAGATTGCGACCAATATGACCTGTAACATCTTTAGAATATTCAAAAATACCTGGCAGATATGATGGGGAATATTTATGTATCAACTTAAAAACTTGAATAGCTGTGTAATACTGTTGTCGCTCGATTAAAGTAAAGGACAATCTATTAGATGGTGGCAACCTCTTAACAAACTTAGAATGTACTCTTTCAATCATTGCAGTCAGCTTGGTAGTAGTAGGACACCAAACATCATCACAGTAATCAAGTAATGGCAACACAAAAGCAGTATACAGAAGACAAAGTACCGCTGGTGGCAGTGACCCATAACGAATAATAGAGGCAACATAAGACCTGACTCTGGAGACCACATTGGAGATGTGTTAAAGTCCAGGACAACGTATTGTCAATTAAAACTCCTAGATATTGAACAGAATTTGCCTGAGCCAGTAAGGTACCTCAAATTGACACATTAAGTGATTTATTAGCAATTCGTTGTCGACTTCCTGGCTAGCATTGAGCTAGATTTAACAACATTTAAACTCAGCTGTGAACTAAATAGCCAACAAGCCACAGCATTTAAATCAGACTGTAACAAACTCTCTACAACACACAAATCTGAATGACTACAGTTCAACTTAGCATCATCAGCATATTATAAATCCAAAAGAGAGTCTTTGATGACAGTTGGCAAATCATTAATATACAAAGCAAAAAGCAAGGGACCTACGTAAAATAGATCCTTGAGGCACACCAATTGATATTTTTTCCCAGTCAGATAGCTCTCCATTATGCACTTGTCAATTTCATGCCCCACCCCCGGTCGTCCCCACACCCCAGGCGGGGATTTGACATTGCTTCTTGTCCCACCCCTGGGGCAATTGACAGTTGTCCAATCAGTTCACTGACCGATTTTCGGTAGTTGCATTTCTGAACAATAAAATCGCACTTGCTATAATTTTACTAGCTACAGGGCAGGTCTATTATGCACCTATCAATGTCACGCCCCACCTACCCCAGGTCGGGCAGCAGGTGGGGATTTGTCACCCAAGCTCGTCCCCAGGATAGGGGCATTTGCAACACGAATATCCGTACTTTTCCATACTGTTGTGATTCCCGGGATAATTAGTAGGGAATTCCTAACTCAAAGTTGTCCCCAGGGGTGGGGAATTTGCATTCTCGCATTTGCAAATCACCAACAATCCCCACCTCTGCCCGACCTGGGGTAGGTGGGGCTTGACATTGATAGGTGCATTACTAGTCGCATGCATGAAATATGCACTTAGTCATCCTTGAGGTGTTGTCAAATCCCCTACTACGGGGGTGGGGACATAGTGGGGATTTGACAGCCGATTTTGCCCCAGTAGTAGGGAATTTGACACCACGATTTGTCAAATCCCCTGTATTCCCCCACTCTCCCCGGGGGTGGGGCATGCAATTGACAAGTGCATTAAGGTGGCGATAAAGCAATGACGCGCACAAGAAGCCATAGCAAATAACAAAGAAGAGAGCTTATGAGTTGCGAATCTGTGAAGTGGAACACAGTTCTTTTACCCCTCTAGTGTTCTCTGCTTCCGGGGGAATGGGCCATGAAGCCAGTGTTTTTTACAAGCGATTGGCGAGTTTATTGTCTGACAAATGGAATGACCCTTATGCCACAGTACTAGGATGGATTAGATGTAGATTGTCATTTTGTTTACTGCGTTCAGCAATCCAATGCATTAGAGGAGCACGATCTTCACAAGGTCGTTACATCAAAAGTGCTCCTGTGGCCTTGGTGCAATCAGAGACTCAGTTTTTGATTTAATTGTTTAACTGTTATTTGTATGTTCTAATCTTATTTTCTTTATATCTTCTTCTTAAAAAAAAAATAGCAAATACATATGACGTGACATATCATCTACTACGCAATCTGTGGTAAATCAGGCGGGATAATTCGGCGCTACACCATAATAAACTTACCAAGCGTAAAAACAGCCTAGAATAACAGGTGATTTGTTAGCAAAAACAACAAGCAGCTGCTGTTACACAGTTCGGGTGGAATGTAACTCACCTTTACAACAAGTTGACAACCTTGACAACGTGAAAACAAGCGCCACTAATAATTATTATTTGTTTCGACTCACCTTACAGCCTGTTACAAACATTATATCTTTTCTCTGTAGACACGGGTTGAACAGCCACGAAGCCTCGTATGAATGGTAAGCAATAGTGTCTGAATATGCTCAGGCTGTCAGACCTTCAGTGCTGGCATAGATACTAGCTAGCTACGTAGTATATATCATCTATGGTGCTGGTCACTGTAAAGTGCTAATAATAAATACTTTAGGTTTAAAGAAGAAAATCCATCCCTCCTGGAGGAAGACTGAGTGTGGCCCCGACTAGACATTGGGTGACCTGCAGTTCGAATCCTGGGGTTGGAGGGATTTTTTCTCCTTACTTGGCCCCTTTTCTGTTACACCTTATCAGTCAGTCAGTCAGTAAGTCAAGTCATTAGGTCTAAGTCCCTGAAATTAGGTTAGGTAATCCTAAGGCTGCAGCACATGTTGCTGTCAGACCTTCAGTGCTGGTCACTGTAAAGTGCTCAATAAAAAAATAATAAATGAACAAAAACATTTCATTTACAAATTTTATGGGTTGGTCGGGTCCGAGAAACAAGAAATTTAGTTGAAGTGGCCTAAATGCCATATATTTCGACTTGTAAATCGCTTCCACTTATTGATATGTAGAATGATTCTTGTAATAGTATGCTTCCGTCATGTGAAGTATTGGAGCTAAAACTTGAGGTTATTGAGAGATAACACGTCTTCTTTGGTCCACTAAGTACCACCAATTTCTTGGTTTGAGAGCAGTTCTACGCTTTATACTCTACGAATGATAGATTCCTGTATGCATAGTTTATTTGTATGCAAAATTAAGTGCTAGCTTTCAATATGTCTTAAATTGAGACCGTGCTGAGAACCAGCAGATTGTTGTCAAGAATGCAGGTTATTGCTTTAGTGCCACGCCTGCTGCCGATCTGAAAGATAGTTACTCAACAAGTCATAAGATGTTCCTCGAAATCCATAATAGCTCAATTTAGAACATAGAATTCTATGGTTAACAGTATCAAATGTTTTGGCTAGATCTAAGAATACTGCACCAGTGTATTTTCCTTCATCAATAGCTTTAAACCATTTATCAGTAACATATCAATATAGTGCAGTACATAAGCCCTTAAAATTGACATAGTCGTTCACTTTTTCATAAAAGTACCAATTTTTTTACAGAGTATATGGAGTGTGCACTAAGTGTTTTAAGAAGGGGAGGCATGTAAAAAGTCCTCAGGAACATGCACCCCTCTTTGCACGCTTACAAGAAAACTATTTTTTACTATTAAAAATCAATCATGTTTCTATCAAGTTAACTGCTGGGCCTAGTATCATAGTAGTACAAAGCATACAGCTGGAACATAATAGCCTATTAGTAATCTATAAAAAAACAAATAGTTTTCTCACCTAGGCAGTAAACAAAATCACTAAAATTTCCATTTGCAGGAATTCTGTTAAAGTTTTTTACATTCAGTGCTGACGATTGTGTAGTACTATGTACAAGGATCATCCTGATGTGTATCGTTTCTTTATTAAAGGGCATAACAAAAGTTATTTTTAATGCTGAAGTTTTAATAGGTCACAGGTGGATATCTCAACAGAAAACCATGAACTACAGCAGTTCATGAAGTACAGAGCTTGAACAAAATGTCCCTTGTCCTTATACTGGGCACCATATGAAAGGTAATTAAAGTTCTAGTTTAATGAAGGCAGTTGCAAGTTGTTTCAATATCTTGTTATCAAGTTACAGCACTTTCAATTCAGTGTAATATAGCATAAGCAAGAAAAGCACAAGGATGTGTCATAAGGTACTTCTTAGTGCTCAAAATCTCACTTCATTGGAACCCAGTTCCTTTATGCTTATTTTGAGCATTATCACAGCACTAAGAAATACCTTAATACACATCCTTGTGATTTTCTTGCTTATGCTATATTACACTGAATTGAAAGTGCTGTAACTTGAGAACAAGATGTTGAAACAACTTGCAACTGCCTTCATTAAACTAGACATTTAATTACCTTTCATATAGTGCCCAGTATAAGGACAAGGGACATTTTGTTCAAGCTCTGTACTTGATAATTGAACTGCTGTAGTTTATGGTTTTCTGTTGAGATATCCACCTGTGACCTATTAAAACTTTAGCATTAAATAACTTTTGTTATGCCCCTTTAATAAAGAAACGATACACATCAGGATGATCCTTGTACATAGTACTACACAATCGTCAGCACTGAAGGTACAAAACTTTAACAGAATCCCTGAAAATGGAAATTTTAGTGATTTTGTTTACTGCCTAGGTGAGAAAACTATTTGTTTTTTCTTATAGATTACTAATAGACTATTATGTTCCAGCTGTATGCTTTGTACTACTATGATACTAGGCCCAGCAGTTAACTAGATAGAAACATGATTGATTTTTAATAGTAACAAATAGTTTTCTTGTCAGGGTGCAAATGTTCCTGAGGACTTTTTACATGCCTCCCCTTCTTAAAATACTTAGTGCATGTTCCATATACTCTGTAAAAAAATTGGTACTTTTATTAAAAAGTGAATGAATATTTGGCTTAGGTGCTGGACTAATACATCTTGTTACTATGAACAATTTACTTTCCAGGGTAGATTGGACCAACATTATGAGTAGGGACCCGTTGATTTTGCCGGCAAAAGTTTTGGCATAATGGGTCGGTAAAAGCAATGAGCAAAATGCTGGCATAATAGGTGCAATTTTTGTGAAGTGGACATAAAAATTGCGCAAAAGATCGAGCATATCCAACAATTAAGCGACTTAAAAAAAATTTTTTTTATTCACAAGATACATGCGTGTCCACTGGAAGCAGGTTTTCAAGGCTCTGTCATGGAGCGTCAGATAACTTTTAAACCTTTCCCCAGTTCTAGCAGGAATGGCCAGCATGACATCTACTTTCACGTAAAATGTAACGGCTTAATACGGCCTTTTTCATGATACAAAGTAGGGGGCTTAACATTACACATAAAACCATTGGCAATGAAAATATTGGCTCACCCCAAAACAATCCAGGTGCGAACTTTCTAACGAATCCCGGTTATACAAGGCTAGATTGCTCTTTGCTTGAATACTTCAGCTAGTTATACCGTTCATGACAAACGTTTTACATGATACAAATAATTTTATAAAAATCACTATCGCAATCCAATAGTCACATACCCCGGCTGAGCACTGATAATTAGTGACGCACACGCTATATTGCGTGGGCGAGTTGCAATGGAGAAGTATTCCATTTGTGAATGTTTAATTCATCAACTTTTAAATGGTCAATAGGCTTTGTACATGATGCTAATAACACGTTAAACTAATTTGATCACGTGATCCAACTTTGTATTTTGTAAATGTAATCAAATAAATATTTTAAAAAAATGGTCATTATAAAACTTTCAAGTCGGCACCACTTGTAGTCAAATGTTATCAAGTTTTCCGCGAGTTTCTGTGACCTGTAAGGCTGAAAGAAGTGATCCTAGGCAAAGTAGATATGCTGATTCTGATTTTGGCATCGGTTTTTTGATGAAAAGATGTTTTGTGGTGGTCAACGACGAAAATTTGTCTTGTGAAAGGGTACAGCACCAACTAGGAGACTTCAGAATTCTGCATTACAACCATCCTCGCATTCAAGACATCCATCCACATCAATCCAAGTATAGTTTGAAACTTAACAGTTTGTTGTGTTGCGCGGAATTGCTTTATAGCATGCAAGGTGATGCATAACATTTGAAAAAGCAATGTTTGGCAATTGATACCAACCTTGTAAGGCTTCACAACTATCTGTTGTGATGTTCTGATATGCACACTACTGTTCATTTTGTTGCAGCTGCATGACTGTAATTCTAGTCAGAGACAGTTTATTCTTTCTCTTTGTTGTACAGTGATGTCATCATATTATATAGTAATTACTATCTTCTGTACTTTTAGAGTGGCCAATATAGTGAAGTAGTATCAAAAAATTGCAGTCTTACAATAACGTCGAAGAGTACTGGTCATATATGTCAGAATCCGATTGTCATATTTTGCACTAGTTAATCATCTGTAAATATGTGTGTGGTACACCTGTATGTAATTTGATTTACAGAACTCATGCTATTCTTAGCAAATTACTGACTCAAACATTGAATATTACAAGTGGTCATTCTACAAAGAGTGGTCACTCTTGAGAGGTCTTACCTAGCTCATACATTTTACTACATTAAGTGGCTTATGTGGTGAAAATTTCATGTCATTAGGAGATTCATATGGTGCCATGCTAATGTACAGAAAAGTCCTAAAAATGTCGTACACAAAAATCACTGCTCTGTTGACTTCTTTTGTGTGTGTGTCTTTTGGCAGGAGTCACCGATTGAGGTGTGGTTTGCACTAAAATGATTCTAATAGATAGCACAATATTTGCCATACCAAAGAATTTAAGGAATGTAAAAAAAATTTTAATTTGGTTGGAAATCTCTCTAACAGAACAGTCAGACGCGCTAAAATATCGACAGTGCATAGCTAATTGTTACAGGAACAACAAGTGACAATCGAGATACTCTAATAAAACAGTCACACATGTTAAGCAATATTAGCTAGCTTCTTGCTTTACATGTTAGAAGTAATTGCTGATTGTGATACTCTAATAGAACAGTCACTTTAAGGTGAAACTGTAGCTTTGCAATTAGAAATATTCAATTAACAAAGATCAGTGCTGAGCAAATTCATAATTCTTGAGAAAAATATGGAGCATAATAGGTGAAAAATAAAAGAATTGCTGGAAAGAAAAATAGGTGGAAAAAAAAGCAAAATATAGACTGGTCCCTAATTATGAGTACTCTCAGTGTGGATGAATCATGGGAAAATTTCTCTTGTACACTCACTGACATTATGGAGTCTTATATCCCATTGTACAAGCCACGTAACCATCATACTAACCGTCGTCACAAAAATAAGAAAAATAAGAAAAATAAGCTGTGGAGTCGTTGCACTTCAACTCGCCTTCTGATTACCATGCATTTTGTGATGCAAGAAATAACCTGAGTAGTTATACTAGGCAGCTGAGACATAACTATGAATTGGGCATCTGCAATGACATGAAGTCTAACCCCAAAAGGTTTTGGCATTATGTCAAATCTAGACTCTACACTAACTTTACTATTAATGACCTGGTTACCGATAGAAATGTGTGTGTGTTTCAGATGAAATGGATAAAACTGAGCTACTAAACAATTACTTTTGCAGTGTTTTCACTATAGTATGTTCACGTTGAGCTGAATCCTGAAATACAGCTAAAAATTAAAAGTGGATTTTTTCTCAACAGAGTTAACATTTCAGCCAACCAGATGATTATTGGTAACAACAAAGGTGTCAACAACAGACACATACGTTTTGGCTCCATTACAAGTTCGGGAAAGGACTGTAATGGACACTGTACTTATATGGCTTCCCCATAGGAAATGTATTGTGAAAATTTTGATTGGCCATAAATATTATGTCAAACATTTGAATAAAGATTTTGAAATATTTTTAGTGGGTCAAGCAGTACTACAAATGAGCCAAATTTTAAGATCGTGTGTAATTGCATCCATGAGTTACTAAATGTTTTTGAGGATTCAGCTCAACGTGAACATACTATAGTGAGGATTCGCATTCTCTATCTTCGTTCAGCATACCTACTACCATCTCCTCCATCAATACCATAAATATTACTTTGGAAGCTATTTATCATAAGCTATCTAACATCAATGTTTCAAAATCACCTATAATCCTGATGGATGGCCACTGACTGTTCTAGGTTCATTATTGTCATGGCTAACTAACTAGCTTCTTGACTACGTGTCAGTATAAATAGTACTTACTCCAACTGGAAACCAGTTACTAGTGGAGTATATACATCAAGGGTCCATTCTGGGGCCCTTGCTTTTTGTCATTTATGTCAATGATATGTCCTCCTTTGTCTCCAGTAGTCTCTTTAAGTTTGCTGACGACGCTAAACTTTACCGTATTATTTCTAATCCAACTGACAACCAACTTTTACAAAATGATATCAATTCACTTTACCAATGGTCTACAAACTGGTTACTGAATTTTGGTATATCCAAATGTAAAGCAATGCATGTTGGCAGGTGCCATTTTGATGATTACTCTTACTTTATGAATAATTGATGTAAACTTGATTTTCATGGTTTAATTGATGTCAACCCCTCAATTTTTTTCTTACCTGCATTAACTGATATCACCCGGGGTCACAACCATAAAATTTTCAAGCCTCACGCCGGCTGTAGTTCAAGATCGCATTTCTTCAGCAACCGAGTCATCAGTGACTGGAACAATTTACCATAAATGCTTGAACAATTAATAGTTTTAGCTAACTCTGATCTCTTTTAGATGGACATTAGAAACATTTGATTTATATTTGTAATTAATTTTTTATTTATAGTAGCTAATTGGTTCTTTTTCACTGTAATTTTTTTTGTATGTGATCAGATTTCACAGGCTGTACCTTTAACCTGTAATTAATACTATTAATTAATTATGTGTAATGTACAGAACTCGACAAGCGAGTGTAAATGTAAATGTACATAAAAGGTGTAGTGTGTGTAAATATTAGCTATTAACTGTTAATTAGATCTTTAAAGTTTTGTATTATTGTACAATTAATTATAGTATCTGGTAATTTTCCACAATTTAATTGCATCGGGGTAAAAGGAATATCTAAACGAATTAACTGGTTGCTTAAATCTATTTAAATGTCCTCGGGTGTGTAAATTATTCCTGATATAAAAGTGAGTTCCCTGTTTCAATTTCAGCAAGATTATTAGATCATTATCAGTCTCAGGTTTCCCCTTCTAACTTAAAGTGTTGTCCAGTGCATCCTATTAATATAACATGTGATTGTTCCCGTTCTCGCTTTCCGTTTCCGCTCCGTTCCCGTTTCCTAGAATTCTCCGCCCACCATGTGGTGGGTCACTTAGCTAACTAGCAAGATGGCGGATGAGGATGAATTGAAACAGCTCAGAGACTTGGGTAGCAAGCTAAGCCTAAAGCAGTCAAGAGAGACAGAGGAGGCACTGAAGAAGCACTTGGATCATGCTGTCGAGCTGACACGCCATGGTAAGAAATATTGATGTTCACTCACAACGGGCGGCCATCATAGCAAATGGGAGCAGTATGCAAATAGCTGTAGTAAGTAGACTATTCGCACATATTATCTAGCTATTGCTAGGTCTATAAATAGCTAATTGGTTATTGATCTACTGGTAATTTGTTAGCGTTATATTTAGCCATCTTAGTGAGTGTTAAAAGTTTTCAGTCTTGCGCGTAGCTAGCTAGCTA